>NC_056751.1:194846787-195171019 GCF_019279795.1 Protopterus annectens | reverse complement strand
ATATATGTGTGTGTGTGTGTGTGTGGGGTACATTCAGACATCAGGTCCACACTCTCTAACTCTCCTTCCTGCACAGCTGCACTGTTCTACCTTGCTACAACACAGACAGGTGCCACATGTGGACACAGCCTAACATAAGGGGGTATTTATAAGGATAGATTGCAGGTAAGCCTATTACACACCTATGGCATTTCAGCATGCTACATTACATGTTAACTTGAGTGTCCTGCAAGTGATGGGCTTTGGAACCCACATGTCCATCAAAATGGCATTCCTACCACCACTAGTTATTGGCCACAGTAATATACGTTTTCCATTACACAACACAGACTGTGATGGCTTACATCTTGTCAGTCAGTGCTGCTCTGCACAATTCACAGGTATGGCCCACTACCCACAGGGACAGACACCATTGTCCATAGTAGTTGTTCAGCTGGACATCATTACAACACCTGATGGCACATATAAATCATTCCACATCATCTATCCCATTATTATGGACCAAGTACTTCAGTCAATTACATGCATATATACTTCACATATCTGTTGTGGGAATGATGGCTTTTATGGATAGTTTGCTGGATGCTTTTTTATGTTTTTTTTTTGCTTTGCCTTTGGCTTTGCCTTTAGGTTTCTTTCTCTATCTATCTATCTATCTATCTATCTATCTCTCTCTCTCTCTCTCTCTCTATCTCATTCTCTCTCCAGTAAATGGATTGAGCTGCTTTGAATAGATTGCAGCATGGCTTTTGTAGGTGATGCACATGATCATGTGATGGCCTCTGCAACAATCAGTGTCCTCCACTTGCTACCTGGATGCAGCATGCTGTATAGTACTTCCAATTACCACTGTCATGGTAACCCACTACTATAAATCTGTACATCATGTGGGTGTGGTCCCTTTACCTTTCCTGTATGGTGGACATCCTTCCTGTGTGTGGGCAGCATTGTTACATACAACAGGTAGCAATACCTCTTACAAGAGGACTTGCAGATTCACGCCAGCTATATATTTGTATAAGGATCCAGAACTACAGAGTGTGAGTATTGCTGTTATATGCATTGTATAGCACCAGTGTTACAGGGTTTGTGTGTACATACTAGTTTAACATGGAATGCAGTCTGTTTGAATAGCTCTCAACTGTGGGCCTACCCACATGATGGCCAGAGGTCTACCTGTTATGTCTGTCCACCACACAGGCCTTGCGTCAGATATATCACTGGCAGTGTGTGTTGAGTGCTATCAGTACATGGCTACATCCATTTGTGTTTCTGACTGCATATTCCTGACTAAGGGAATGTAGCAGACTATCCTCTAACCAACAGCAACTAACTCAGTGTATGACAATACTATTTCACATATGGGCCTGTGTTCCGACTTCTGTCCTCCACCTACATACCAGGCTTTGTCCATATGACATGCAATAAGGGGTTATTATGTAGTGGCCTGTGATTATGTCATGCTGCCATTCCTGCAATCATTCCAGTGCTGTTGTGGCCCCCACACATATTGTGGGGTAGGGTCCATATATATGTGGGCTTCAGCTGCAGAAAACATGTGTGCCCTTCTGCAGTCCAGAGGTCAGTGTATGTAACAGTGTTATATGCCCCTTTAAATCAATCTATGGGGGAGGGGATATACACCATAAATGACCTAGGCTGTTACAACATGTGAGGGATACCAGTAGTAAGCTGCCTTAAGGTATATGGCTGTACATTACCATACATTTCACCTTGGGAACATTGCTGGCCTACTGCTTACTGCCACACAAACTGCTCTGTTTGTCAGTGTGATTGTGATGTTTTCAGTTATGCATTGTTATGTAACAGATACATCCCATTGTGTCAACTTAAGTCTTTTCCCTCTAGGGATTGAGTACAGAGTGTACTTAGAGGCTGCTGGACTATACATCTGCATTCCTTACTGTTGATTGATTGTTATCCTGTGGCTCAGTCTTTCTTTACTGTTGTACTACTTGAAGGACTTGGCCTGGACAGCAACATATGTTATGCTTTCAGATTACTGTATTAAATAATCTGCTTGAAAATTGCATTCATCTGTCTGTATGTATTTCAAAGTCTAAACAGCTATATGACATGGCATATGCAACTGTAATAGTACACAAATAAAGCTTTCTTGTGTATGCAAACCTGTGTGTGGTGTCATATCCTTTGACTTCTCTGTGGGTATATGTTTCAGGCAACAATTGTTTTTTGTATGGGTGACTGATACACTGCCCATTTGATAAGGTGGCAACTGTAGGAATACTGGCTGTTCAGTATGGTGTGCACCCTCTAAATATGTATCTTTCTATACATATCTCTGTGTGTATGTGTAGTTACATAGTATATATATATATATATATATATATATATATATATATATATATATTTCTGTATATATCTGCATATGTGTGTGTATGTGTATCTATGGAATGTTTATTGCTTCCACATTGTACATTCCCTATGGTAGCCAGACTATTGATTTGTTATTGATAGCATCTTGACATCATACAGGAGGGGTGGACTATTGTTAACGTCTTGTTCCCATGTTGTGTCGAGTCCTGGGTATGGGACTTGCAACAGTTGGCATTGTATTGCAGGGCAGATCTGTTTTGCTGTGGGGGAGGGGGTGATATCAATACTTACAAGATGTATTTAGCTTGGGCCCCTTCACGCCAGTTAACAGTGCCTTTGGTCAAATATGTATTTATGTTCTCTTTTATAGCTATAGATATATATCTGTATGTGTATATATATATATATATATATATATATATATATATATATATATATATATATATATATAGATATATATGTACACATATATATATATAGATATATATGTACACATATATATAGATATATATGTACACATATATATATATAGATATATATATCTACACACACACACACACACACACACACACACACACACACACACACACACACACACACACACACACACACACACACACACACACACACACACACACACACACACACACACACACACACACACACACACACACACATCTACATGTATAAATACATTTCCTGTACTGTTGAATGACTGTGCTGGATGATATGTTTATTTTGTTGCTGGGCAGAAGAAGGGCCATTGGATACAGAGTGATTAAGGCATCTTTAAGCAGTTGTAAGTGGGATTGCATGGAGGTAAGCACTGCTAACTTCCGGTTACAGTTTCTTATACTGATTTAAATTTTAATTGCTTAAGCATTGCTTTCCCCCATGCAAACAGTCTTAAACCTGCTTACTGCTGCTTAAAAGTGCTTACTTCTGCTTATCCCCACACTAATTTCTTTAAAAGAAATGAAAAGGGGTTGATAGGAAACTGGTGTAAAAGGGGCACAAAGAGGGAAAGACAGTAGGGAAAATAGCTAAGGATGTGCAGGACGGGTGTAGGAAAGGTCCATAGCTACCCATTTCTTCTACAGCAACAGCTGTGCATATACACTGATTTGGAGGTAGATTTGGACACTCATACCCCTGAGAGAGGGGGTGAGGTTAAAAATCATATGTTGTGAAGCCAGTTAGACCAGATTACATGCATCCAGTGGACACATGTGCAAAATGGACAGCTATATATTGGGCGAGATTTTTTGGGGGGGAACAGATTGCCCTTTTTTTTCAGGTGAGAGTGGGATGTTGGGGAGGGGCAGTAGGTATATTTGGGGAGGTGGTTTGGGTAGGATAACAGACAAGACAGACAAGGCAGCATACAGGGGTGGTATATAACACATGTGAGGGGTAACCTCCTTGGATGGGGAGGGGTGTTTGGAAGTCGGAAGCCAATGAGCCTGCTAGTGGAAACAGTGGAACTGAGGTCCCCCCCCATGGGCAGTCGCCACTGCACCCTCACGGCCCCGAAGGTGGCTGTGCTGGGCGCTGAGTAGGAATGCCAGCCTGACCCTCTGGTTGCGACATGTGGCCCTCATGCTGGCGTAGCAGATCTCCAAACTCATTGTGGAGCTCTGTACGTAACATGCCCCGGACCTGGTGACGGGTGACAATGTCCTGTCCATGCCCCCTCCCAGGGGGAGTGATCCCCATCCCCTGAGGAGGTTCCCCCCAAAGGTGGTGCAGGACCAGCAGATGAGGAGGTCCTGAGGTGGGCCCCAGAAGAGCTGGTGCCCGGTGCCATGGTCAGATGAGGTGGGACAGGTGGGTCTGCTGGGTCTGGCCTTCCCAAATGTGCTATGGTGTTTCAATTTTACAACCTATGTGGGTTGGTAATAGTCAACACATTCCAGGATTAGGTATAACAGCATGCATAGATATTCCCATTAACCCAATACATCAGATATGGAACAGTTGCATAGCAAACAGATCACATGCATATATGGAACCACATTGGCCATTATAACAGCATGCAGGTACATTGATGGCAGCATGCCACCAATGTGGGAGTATTTCAACATGGTACATGCATAGAAACAAATTTAAATATTTATCAAACAATAGGACATATGTCCTAACAGTAGATTTAATGGAGCACATACCGATTGAGTTGTGTATTTAGTTTATTGTTGCAGATATGGTGGAGGGGAGAGAAAGATGTCAATTAACAACTAGTATATTCCTGTAGTTCTCATTACTTTTCTAGTCAGTGCTGTGATCTGTACCTTACAGGTATTAGTACACTACCCTATGGCATTAGTTTGTACAGTTGTCTGAATGTAGACAACTATATACATGAACTGAGTTTTACCTGCAGTATACACCTGTTACCCGGTATACTTGTGGAGGTATTGTTTGTTAACACTACCTAACTGTTTCTACACATATTCCCAGATTCCAGGTTGATGTTATCCACGTAGCTGTCCATCTCTTATTGCACACACTCTGGGCATGTCTTGACCACATGCAGGTGAACTGGGACATATTTTGACTATTGCATCTTAAACCTTTGGTGAATTGTACAATGACAGGTTTGTTTTCATTGACATTTTCCAAATATGTACAGGCCTGACAGTCAGTCATATGACATGAAATGCTGCCTACATGTCAGAGATTAGCACGCTGATATGCCAGGGGTACCAGGTAACAGCCAGCAGATATGGGCCGATTAACTGGACATTCTGGACAATTCTGTACACTTGTGGAGTATGATTCTGCATACAGCTTACTACCACTCCCAGGATTCTAACCATAGCTGTGTCTGCTAAAAATAAAACACTGTCCATCACAGTTGAGTGTGCTGTATAGATATTGCTGTTTATCTCTTCTCTGGTTTCTGTCTATAAGTCTCACATGGTTTTACAGTCTGACCTTGTAATTAAAACACTCTTATACAGGATTTCTAAACAGTTTTTATTATGTAGCACAGTGTGGGTGACAGTCATGAGTAATACCTTATTATTCAGAGCAACTGCAACACTAACAATGCCATACAATACCAGAGTAAACAGTACCAGTACAGGATATCAATCTTTTATTTCTAGGCACAGTTTTCATATCTGACAGACCTGTGAGGGCAATGTTTGTTAGCACAACCTGAATGTTGCCACACATATTACCAGGTTCCACATTAGTATTATGCACATATGTCTCACCCTGTTACTGCACTCACTCTGGTCACAGCTTCACAACATGGGGGTGGAGATGGGGCATACTTGGCTTATTACTCTCATAACATCTTTGGGAGTTGCTAGAGTGACAGGTTTGTTCTTATAGATGTCTGACATTCAGTTGTATTTCATTATTTGCTGGCTAAACATCTGGGATCATCCCACTGATTTGCCAGGGGGACAGGGTGACAGGCAGCGGATATGGGCCAATTAACTGGACATTCTGAACATATCTGTGCAGTTGTGGGGTATGATTCTGCATGCAGCTTACTCCCAGGATTCGAACCATGGCTGTGTGTGCTAAAAATACAACAGTTCAAGTCTCAGTTGAGTATGCTATTTGGGTTATGTTGTCTGTCTTTTCACTGTTTTCTGTCCAAGTCTCTCTCAGTTGTACAATATGAGCTCTTGTGATTACAACAGTCATATACAGACATTCCTACACATTGTATTTATGTAGCACAGTGTGGGTAACAGTGCTTAATACAACAGTAGTATTAAGATATTGCGACTCTACATTACCATATGATACCAGAGTAAACACATGCAGTCCAGGAGTTAGACATTTATCGTCAGGCTGTTATCCTTTTATTTACATACAACCTATATGAGACTCTTCCTGCCATATTCGCTGGTGTATGCAGTGCTTGCCTTAAACAATACAGGTTTTATACAGGCAGTTAACTTACTACTACTTTTAGATTTATTTCCTATGACAGTACATGCAAGAGTATTACTAACCTCTCGACACAATCACTGCTATCTAAAGGCAAGGGCTTCCTGGTTCGTAGCCCGCTCATCTGCCACTGTCAAAGACACAAGAGGAATATTTAGCCATACCTATCCATAATATACATGAGCTGGCAATTATTAAACAGGTAGTGGACTGATACACATGGCTGGGACATTCCCCGTCCTCCTAGCTTCTTGGATCCACTGATCCAAGAGATCCATCTTTCTCCACTTCAGGTCAGCATAGTGATGCCTGACCTGCTCACCAGTTCGAGGTATGCCAGTGGCACTGGTGAGGTCATGGGCAAGACAGTCCCAGGCTTTTGCTTTATATTGGGAACCCTGGTACTGGCCCTGCAGCAGTCTCTGGTCATGGTCTTTAACAAGGTGTTCTGCTATGACTTTGGACTCCTGGATGTCCCAGCACTGCACCCAAAAGTACACTCCCTTTCCTATACCAGCCATAGTGCCTACAGGAGGAAGCTACAACCAGTTATGAGATGTATTCCCACCTGTTGGGTTTAAATAGGGCCAATTTCCCACACTCTGCCATGATTGGTCAGTTTTGAAAATGCTAAGCTTTGGGCAAACCTGCTTACCTAAGGTTGGAATTGCTTAAAGGGGTATACCAATGGGCAAACTGATTTAGCTGGCCTAGACATTGCTTAAACTTAATAAGCTGGACTGTGCAATGCTTAGCATTGCTTAATTTTTAATTTGCATACTATTTGCTGTTTGGCATTGATTTATTATTCATTACATGTTATATATGTGTTTGATATCCATGATTCATGTGTATGTACACTGTATGGGGTCCTTGTGTTTATTAGGGGATTTCAACACTTTATTATAATAACACCGCACATCTGGACTTAATGCAGTACTCCAGTTCACATATTTATGTTATGTAGTAGGTTATACAACATAAAACTATATATAGATTCCTTTCACATGTTAAGTTTGATTTTCCAATAGTGAGGATCTGCTTGGTGATACCTAAATCTTATGTACTGCTGTGATGGCTTAGTGGTTAACTGCTGTGAATATAGTGTACAGGGTCCTGGGTTCAAGTCTTGCAAGGGCTGTTTATTTCATTTCTGGCCAGAACAGCAGCTGTGTACAGAGTGGTTAAGGCACTTTTAAGCAATTGTATGCAGGTTTGCATGATGGTAAGCAATGCTAACATCCAGTTAAATATGCTTACAGAGAGTTAGCTTCAATATTGCTTAACCTGTATGCGCATTTCTTACCCCTGTGCAAACAGGCTTAAACTTGCTTACTACTGCTTAAATATGCTTACTCCCACTTACTACTGCTTAATAGTGCTTACTCCCGCTTACATCTGCACTAATTTAGACAGAAATGTAAAATGATTCTTGGGAAGGTGGTGGATTTGGACAGTCTATGGATTTATCATTCATTACACATTGTACATTCGATTTGTATCCCTGATTCATGTGTACATATACTGTATGGGGCACTTGTGTTTATCTATAGATTTTACAACATTATGACAATGACACCTCACATCTGCATTTAATGCAATACTTCAGTTCACAAATATGTTATTTAGTAGGTTATGCAACAAAAAATATTGTTCATAAAGTGATTTGACATGGAAAATGGAAAGTACTGGAGTGAGACTCGAACTGGGAATGACTGCTTGTAAGGTCAATGCTCTGCCCACTACACTATTGCAATACTGCTTCATTTGCATGTATCTTGATATTTATCCTCTTGTGACATTTAAGCTGCAGTATATGTAGCTACGCAATGGGCAAACCCATGCACCTACGGTTAAATATTATCTGTTTGATAAAAAAAATAACTTGTTTATATTTTATATTTAACTATTGCTCTTATAAACTTGGGGGGATGTTGCTGGGGGTATGCAAACACATATGAGCGGTCTCGCTCATTCTTATTGCTAAACTGCTGTTCTTGATTGCAGGGGCATGTATATTCTGAGAGCTCTGCTCTCAGACACGCCCCCTGCACTCGTACATGCTCCATGTCTGTTTAGAAGCTCAGGTAGCTTGCCTTCATTAATATGCATGGCACGCTGCCATGCTGCTCCTAAATGGCTACTTCCATGCAGGACTACGCTAGTTTTACATGGAAGAATAGTGAATCTGGGGGTATGTTTTTCACCTAAACAATAGTGCTTATTTTATATTATTTTCATAAAGTGTAATAGAGAAACTGGGTGGGAAAGCTCAACAAGAATGCATTATGCCTAAAAATCAGTGATTTACTGATATTCCATTTTCAAAATGTTAGACGATATTGCAAACCAATTAGAATGAAGCATTTTTCCAAAGTTGAATAAGGAGAATTGAAAAATAGTTTGCTTACAGGAGACAAAATAAATAGTAATAACATTTGGGTAAGCTTAAAAATCAAAACCTTCATCCCAGTATCAGCAGGTCACAATGCAAGGGGAGAAAAAAAATGCTAGCCATTCTACCAAGGGCAATGTAAGCATATATGTGAGAAAAGTCGTAAGAATTACAGATATACAGCTAATACGGGTGAACAAAATTAAATCACAGTTTTGGATTGTATACGACTTGGTACGGATGTCATAATTCCACTGTCATGGTTCACTTCACCTCAATTTCATTGAAATTACTAGTTGGTTGTGATCAGAGTTACATAGCACTATGACAACCACTACTTGGGTTATACATATAGTTATGGATTATGATGTTTAGAAAAGGTTAGCCCCGTGAGGATTATTATCGATTTTTAGGAGAGAACTTTAGCAGTATTGATACTGACTATTGGAAATTTGGCCAGGGCACCATGCATGACATTTTTTTACATCTTTTCTTATCTACAGATTTCTACAACACTAAAATAACAATCATTAGGGTCCTATAGATATTTATGCTTTGCTGACCTTAGTCCTATTAGATACGTGGTCTATTTTCAGGGAAGACCTTATGTTGCATTCAAACTAGAAAAAATTTGGCAGAGGTGCCAGTAGCATTCTCTATTATTTTCATTGAACATTGTCATACTGTTTTCACTGAGTGGGAGAATGACTAAATGTGTTCTACTTGATATAGGGAGAGACCTGCTTGATCATCCTTTTGATAGAAATGGAATAAGTATTACAAGACAAAAAAAGCAGATTATAAAATGTTTGAAGGTAGATTACAAGATACCGCAATGATGATGATTCAGTCTAAAGGTCAGCCACATGACAAGAGTGCAGTTTGCTGGAGTGAGGTAATGGAACCACATAAGGAGGACATGATGAGATCAGATTTGCCAAGGGGGAGAATTCCTAGCAAGATGGGAGCTTCAAATGTGATGTTTTCAGAGTCTTGATAATTAGCAGAGGAAGCAAGTCCAGCATGGTGGAAGGCAAGCCTGAGATGACAGGTGAGTGAGGGTCAGGAGAGTTAAGAGTAGTAGTAGAATGACATCATATGCATCAGCTGTAAGAAGATGATTTGGAGGTTCTAAAAGGATATTTACTGAAAAGAAAATGAAGAAATGGCAAGGGGGACTAAATAAAAAGTAAAAAAAAAAGCGTATTCCCACAGACAGGTTCTATATGTGAAAAAACATGGGTATGATTATTGTTAAAACATTACACTTTCATTACTAAATATTGGCTCAAGTCAACACACATGTTAAATCAACTTAGGACTTTTTACTTTTCCAGCCTCCTAACTAGTGAAGCAGGAAAAAAACTATGATTAAATGCCTTCATTCCACAACTTAAATATACGTTACCTGTTATAACTAGTAACTATAAACAAAATATTAGCACTCTACACAAACCAAAAACAGAATACTGATGTTTATTCATTTGTCCTTTTGATGTACATCACTGTTCCTCAATACAAAAGGACAAATGGTCACAGATTACTGAATGATCTATTATCCTACTAAGTTTGTTTAACTTTTAAGATAATGCATGAATCTCGGTTCCTCCTATCTTGTCTACTTTATCTGTATATTCATCAGATTATTATCTCAGAAGACATGATGCTTTTCAAGTTGACACATCCTCCTGAGAATTTCTTCTCTAAATAGTCTCCTATATTGACTCATACCTTGTTTTGTCTTTATAACAGACCAATAATTACTTTATCTAGTGTTCATTTCAGTTCTAAAATAAAGACCTTTCTGAGAAATATGCATGTGTGTGTGTGTGTGTGTGTGTGTGTGTGTGTGTGTGTGTGTGTGTGTGTGTGTGAGTGTGTGCAAGGGGTGCCTATACTACCCTGCATAGGTTGGTTTGGAGAATACTAGCAGCATAATTAGGGCATATAGTGCAATATTTAGTTCAGAGACATGCCAATGAGCTTCTGATGTGGTGATTCTCTGTATAATTTTATTATTTCTCTGAATCAGTGATTCTCTCTGTTGCATTAATTGCCCAATGCAAATTGGCCAATTAGTGTAGGCAGAGAGGATGAATACCAGCATAATATTATTGACAATAAATATGTCTACGCCAACATTAGAAGTATAAAAAATCCACAGGTATTTCTCACTTAAACACCAATATTGGTTGTAATCGAAATGCATCTGTCTTGGAAAATTAATACATTTCTATTGGTTAGTTAAAGAAAGATTAAAATTAAGTGATTTAATAGTTCTGCTTTGGTTAAATTATTTGAGAACTGCAATAAGAATTTAGAAACAGGCATGGCTACAAGAAGTAAGACTGTGGCAAAAGAGGGCCTTTTAGAGAGATTTTGGAAACCAGCAATTTGGAAAGACTTTAGCTGCAATGAGGAAATACTTCGTTTTCAGATAATTTGCATGAGTATGAATTGTTTGTTGATGACAGCATGCTCTAACAAGCCCTTTTCTTCTGCCATTAAAGTAGTCATTACTAGTGACTGATACATCTCATTATCACACATCTGCCTCATTCAGCCATCCCCACACATACTCACATCCAAACACACACACACACACACACACAAAACCATGGACACAGTACCATACCTCTTAACTGTCCCTGAGTGTACAGAAAATCTGTACAGTTACCTTCTACTTTGTCACTGTCCCCAGTACATCCAAGTGATTACACCCAGTCAATTTTAGCAGACAGAGTTTTATTTATTTTTTATTCTTTAGAAAATGCATTGTGATGTAAGGTCAGAGTTCTTGAGCACAGCCCTTGTAAGTCAGAAACCATTATAGTCAGCCAATAATGGTAGATATTAGAGTTTTATATACTTGTAGTATATCTACTATGTTTCTTGCAGCAAAATCTGCATCCTATGTACTTTGTAAGTGGATTAGAATATTTTTCAGGAGTGGCACAGGTATCTAGTGGTCACCCCATATATCTTACTTGTTGTTGTTCTATTAACTTTTAAAGTGCCTTTGGGTCAACTTTAGTAGTCCTTGTTTTCTAATGTGTCCTTCCAGTACTGAATGATTTGCTCATAAGTCAAGTGAAGTTTAAGTATGGCAGCCAGAAGCACATAACCCTCCATACACACACACACACACACACACACACACACACACACACACACACACACACACTTGCATGTGTGCCCCCCCCCACACACACATGCACACGCACAATTACACTCACTATACATCTAACACTGCCATCTGATTGCACTCATGGACTTTCTCAGCTATTCACTCCTACACAGTCATGCACAGACACATGCTCATGCATGCTTACACACAAACACACACACACACACACACACACACACACACACACACACACACACACACACACACACACAGACACACACACCCTACATCTCCTAACTAGCCCTCCCTGCTACCATGCAACCAGTCATTCATACAAACACACACGCATATATATATATATATATATATATATATATATATATATATATATATATATGATAAACTCCCCAGCATTTACCTTAATACAGTCTCTCCCTTTGAGAGTAATCAGTGACAGCGGACTTTTGAGTGAGTTAACTAATGTGGCTGGTGGTGATGATTTATGCAGCTGAGCTATTTTATGAATCAATTGGCTACATAAAAGATTTAATGCAGAATGCCAGTATATGAAGGTAGGGGCCATCTGAGACCCTTGTAGAAATGAATAATTAATAGCAGTGCCTATACTGACCACAAAAGACAAATATAGGTTTTGTGATATAGAACTAGAAACAGTTACACAAGTTGTTGTAAGATGTAATACACTCATGGCTGAAGGTTTGTATACAGAAAAAGATAAATATTTGGCAAGGTTGTTACACAAACATTACACCACAGAGCCAGCTGAGAAACATCAGAAACATGAAACACAAATTATTGCTGAAAATGATGAAACAGTGATTACAGGGGATCACCCCATACCAGCAGCTAAGAAAGTAAAAGGAAACAGAATGGGTATTGTAGATAAAGAGAAAAAGACAGAAATATCTTTGATTATTGAAATTTCTACACCAAATGACTATAGAGTCTTAGAAACTGAAAGACAGAATTTTTTAAAATATTATGATTTGTAAGCAGAAGCTAGAACAATGTGGTATAAGGATGCACACATACTTCCAGTTGTAGTAGGAGCAAGTGGGTTAATAGAAATAATCTTCAAACATATCTAAATATACTACCAATAAAAGTAACCAATTATGAACTGCAAAAAGAGGCAATTATTGGTATATTGTGAGTTCTGAGAACAGCACGTGTATCAACGTTCAAAGAATTGAGCAAAACTGAGTTCATGAACTTGAATTATGCCCTTACTTAGGAATGATGTCCATTCCTGTTAAGAAATGCAAAACCCTAAGCATTTAAAGATAACCACAGAAAGTTTATGGAGACCATCCAGGCATACTGCTAGGGCATTGCATCTGTCATCTAGCTATATAATAGAGCAGTTCCTCTACTGTTTACTGCCCTATGGAGAGATGTTTAATTTGGTCACCACCAAAGTAAGTTGAATGGCCACCAGTCATTTGTGGATTCAAAACAGTTTGCCACCATACAAATATACTAGGCACAGTGGATGTCATATATATTACAATCCAGAACCATTCTACTAATTTTGCATCTGCAAATCTAAACTGATTTCTATATAGACCTCTAAATTATTTCAGGGTATGTGAAAATACAGGCCAACATATTAAGTAAATGTGCAGGTAATCCTGATGGAAGCATGCTGGATAATCTCTCAGACCATTGCTTTTGACATCTATCCATTGAACACAGCTACTATGATAAAGGGCATGTAACTGGCACACCATAAGGTCTGTAATACCATAGAATGCATATTTGCAGACCACCAAATGAAGTTGTGATGCTTTATTTACTCTTATCGCACTTTGAAGTATTCCTTCACAAAAGTCTGCTGAATATTAACAGCTTGTTGTATACTGGATACCCTCAGCCACCCTACCCCACACCTCATTCACCATGTGATGGCCTTTCCCAAGAAAATGATGTCCTACAATTACTGCCACCAAAAGCATCTCCTAGACAACAATAATACAATGAGGCACAGCAGATGTGTGATGCAGTGATCTTGAAGATATTTGGTTAGTAGGTATACATTCATCTTTTTCAATAAAAATGTATAATGCATGCATCCATTTAACATTTGCAGCATACATTAATACAAAGCCATCAGAATAGTTATTTCATCAACTGGCATACAATTGGCAAAACAAACTGTAGACAAGTCAGAAATATATACCACAGGAGGACAGACACTCGTATCCCACTACAATGGCTGACAGATGACATGCTTTGCATGACATTCAGAGATGAGTTGTGCTGTTCTAGTAATTGAACCCTTCCATGCCTCTCAGTCATTGATGTATCTCTCTGGGATTTTGATTTGCAAGGTGTTAATTACTTGACCTGGTGAGAGTAACATCAGCAGCAACTCCACACAGTGTAGGTGACAGCCTATCCAGAAATCCCACTCGGGTGGTGAAGACATACCTCTCAACATCTTAGTTCAAGAAATCTGGACAGAGCCTAAAATAATGGGGGGTGGAATCAAAGTCCCAAAAATAGGGATGGATTTTAAATATTGCTCTGATAACTTAGTAATTTGCTAGAGCAACAGGATTTGTGTTTGCATGTGTTTTCTGAAGGATATAAAGTCTGAAACGTATTCATGACTTCAATCCGCAGCAATTTGCCAGAAATGCACAAATTTTATGAGGAACAAACCAAAATACAAATCAAAACTCGTTACATTCTGTGAAAACTTGGACAGTTGAGAGGTATGGGGGGATGACTAGTGCAGGCTGACTGATATAGAAGCCAGTAAATTATCCTACATTGTACCACTACTATCCTCCTCCTGTGGGTTTTGAAACAAAGATTTCTGTTGTTGGAGCATGGCTGACTTTAGCTGCACTAGCGCTAGGATGCCACCATTTAATATATGCATGTCTTAACACAGTCTAGAAAAATCGTGCTGGACTATTGCATTTGCTGGACAACAACAGTATCATGCAATGCCTATTTGCATCCTACTGTTGTGGCTGCAAACAGTAGTTATGTGAAATCTCTGTAGCACTCTGGTAATCCAGGATATATATTTGCTTGCCCACAATAGTTCTGCATGCTGAGCGAGGGCATCACTTACAGTAACACACACACCAGCTGCAGCAGTATACCTATGATGCTGAACCCACTGTGGTGAGACCGCATGATGTTTGTTGCCATCTGGAAAGCTGCAGACTGTGCATTTCCTGTAACATATTCATATCCTGAAGATGAGCAATTATAATGTGGACTGTTATCAACTAGGCTGCTCATATACACAAGTCCTACATTATAAGTATCCAAAATTGACAGAACAGAGGTTGCATGGGAATACCACTCAACCCTGACAGGATAGCTTATCAGTGCCCTTGTATCTGTTTTCCATGCAAAGAGTATGTCAGTCATTCAGTAGCATTATCCTGCACAACCATGCTGTCATTATCTCTGCAGGCAGCAAAGCAGTCAAATCTACATTTATATGGACCAGACTCCTCATCATCCTATAACGCTCTAAACTCTGTTGTGTATCACCAGCAGTAGACGGACTCTGAGGGGACAGATACAACAGTCAGGTGTTAGTAATGCTATTTTCCCAAACTCAATACAAATTTACTGACCATTTTCATGTTCAGAGAAGATAAAGAAAATTTCACAACTTGGGATCTGTTGGATAGTTCAACTTAGATCCATTGAAAATGTAAGTATTTACATTCAGATTGTCTATTTTTTCAAAAATATCTGCAGCAAGGAAGATAGTGTCAAAGGTCTTGGGTGGGTTAAAATAATCAGCTTGAATGGAGTGATGATGGTCCACAACCTCTGTTAACTCTTCAAAGACATATTCTGAGTTCAGGAAACAAGATCTGCCCTGTACAAAGCCAAAATGATTGAGGCCTAGGTCTGCATAAATAAGTTCTGCTATAATATACTCCATAGTAGACAGAATGGTATAGTTAGGGAGATTTTATATGATCTGTCAGAAAGAATAGATGTTTAAATGGGGGTGCATTAGGTGAAGTTTATTAAAGGGAAAGTATTGAATGCTTTTGTGAAGTCTACATATGTGATGTGTACTAATTGAACGCTTGGGCACTCTACTATTCACAGGTCTTTTGGAGGAGGTAGAACCACCCACCCTTACTTCCTGGGTTCTATTTGTGAGTCAGTTTGCAATCCTGTGAGTTACAAAGGGGACTGAAATTTAGTGAGGGGTTTATCTATAATGGCTGAGTGTGGGATGGTATCAAATGCCTTTGCAAGGTCCAGATATGCAGTGTGCACTGAGTTGCCCTCATTCCTTGCCTTAGTGACTTTTTCCAAGAAATTCACCACGTTAAGTAAGCAATACATGCCCTTTATGAATACAAACTGGGTTGTGCTGACAGTCTTAGGTTATCAGTCTCCCTTTTTATTAGTTCCATAATGATACTTACCATAGCCATACAGATGCAACTGGTCAGGCTTATGGGTGTGTAATTACCTGGGTCCATTGAAGCTCCACTTTTGTGCAAGGGAATGATCATTGTTGTCCTCCATTCATCTGTCACAAAGGCTGTTTTGAGGCTAATACTGAATAGACTTTGTTAGGGATTTGACAAATCATATTTCACACTAACCAGTAGGCAGCCTAGTATTTTATCTGACCCCTGTTGGATAGTACCTTGAAAACTTGTTCTTGGGAGATCTGTGGTGGTGTAGATGCAGGTATTTGATCTGAGAATACTAGGGGAAAGGGGGTTTGTGAATACAGAGCTGAATTGTTGGTCAGTGCAGGTCCTCTGAGTCCAAGTATGTGATAGTATTAGCTCTGAACAGTGGTAGGCATTGTTTCCAAGATTTGTAACATAATTAAAGAACACTTCGTGGTTGTCTCCACACAGTTTAGTTAATATTATTTGTTTTTGGTCATCTTTGACTTTTTTCACCCACAATTATATTCTCTCATAGTTACTTAATATGCAATGTGTGTTTTGAGGAGCTTGCATTGTGTATTCTCTCTTAGTTACTTAATATACAATGTGAGTTTTGGGAAGCTTGAATTGTGTATTGCTCTTAGCTACTTAATATACAATGGGTGTTTTGGGAGCTTGCATTTTGTATTCTCTCATAATTACTCCCTGAAACATTAAGGCTATCTCATTTAGCCTACCTGCTGATCAATTTCACAATAACCTGTTTCGCATTGTTATTTTCTCATGCAAGATGGCAGGAATAATCAAAGCAATTTCTAATAGTTTCCAGCAACAAAGATCCCATTAGATACATTCATGCACACACACATACACACACACACACACACACACACACACACACACACACACACACACACACACACACACACACACACACACACACACACAAAATCATACGTAAAAAATACACCCAAAGACACACACAATTATACACAAACACACACACACATACACACACAACCTGCAACCACTGCCATTGCCGCCATATCACTCTAGTAGGTGTCTGTATGCATTACAGGAATGCATGAATGTGCACATGTACTGCCATAACTATTGTATTGTAAGTCATCCAACTATAACAATTATCTTTTTCTAAGTTATTATGTGTTGCTCTTACTATTCTACAATTGTGGTTCCAGGTAGAAATGGTTACTCTGCATGTTGTTGTACACTCTTACTTCTTGTAACACGATCAGCTAAAATATAATCTGCAGCTCTGCTGGCTTTAAAATATTGCTGCATATGTCTGAATCTTCTATTTTCCTGTGAGATATAAAACGTTAAGTGACACTGCTACAGCATATTGTGAGATTTTCTTTCTTTCATTTTTCTTTTTATTTTTTTGTTCTGTGCAGCAAAACTTGACTGTTCCAGAACACAAGACAATATTGTAGCATCAGTTTGCTATAGGTGTCACCCAGGGAACAATGTTCTGTAATGCTATTAGAAGGGTGATATGCCATCCAAAAACAAGTTTCCTTGGAGATGCCTCACCAATGTCCAAAAGTGTTGGAATGTGGGATACAAACTGAATGCAAATTGAGAACAGGCTCATCCTTGATGGAGTAACCATAATGCAATCTGGATAGCTTTTGTATGTACCCACTTTCTGAATGGAGAAAAGAAAGGCTTCCATCTCAAAATTCCAAATGAATAGAAGTAAGTCACTCTAAATTCTACAGATAATGAATAAGAATCACTGTATTTCGCTTACATATAGCATTTTAACAGTTCACACAACAAGTTCTAATGAAACGAATATAGTTGCAACTTCTCACAGATCTTTGGATAGACAGAGTCTGGGAACTATTTGTATGAATTAATAGAAACCTACGAAATAGTCAGAGTTTAAACAAGGCTTGCATTATTCTTGGTAAATTCAACTCTATTAGGGTTATCAGTAAGGCCCATTGCTAAAGGGCCTGTCTTTTCAGTATCAATGTGCAAAATCTTATGACATTGTTTGTCTACAGAATTTGCAAGGCAATCCCTGAATCTCAGAAACAGACTGTGAAACGGAACATAAGTCTGATAAATTAGTAAATGCCTAATATTTAAAAGCTGGAATTTACTGAAAGCAATTTTAACAGTATTTATAATATTGAAACAAATACTAAAGTATAATTCCATTGGCTCATTTTTACTTAAATCTTGACATTCCATGTGTTGTGGTCATGTTTAATTGCATCCAACACAGAGAATTTAAAAGCAATGCATTTAGGAGCCAAGCTCCATGATATAAAGTGGTATAAAACAAACCTCGGCCTTTACTGATTGTTTGTGCACCAGAGGTTTATCTTCAAAGGGGGATATTAATGCAACCAACAAAGGATGGTGGCTGTACAAAAAAAAATGAAAGAAAAAGGATGATTCCTAGAGTATGCATGTGATTTTAACTTCACTGTTTATTTTCAGGGCACAAAAGACTTTAGTGATGACTCTTTACAAGCACTGCATAGCAAAGGCTGCTGTTAGCTCTACACATACCTATGACTACCACATGTGGTGGAAAAAACACAACATCTCCGAGTTGATCAAGGAGCAGCAATAATTTGAATGCAAGCTATCCCTTTTCTTTTTCTCCTTGTTATACCCCTTCCCTGGATCTAGACCACTGTCTAAAAAATGGGGTCTCTAAAGATGTGTAGACCATCCATCTGATCCCTACTTTTAGAATTTACTAAATATCACAGCAGATGTCTACATCTACCTGCTCCTGGCTTCTGGCAATGGTGCATGCAAACTGTCTCTATAGCTATCGGCTTTTTCTGCCTTTGATGTCTGCCTGTGCAAGCAGTATAGAATCCATACAGATGCACCTTCCTCTGTTTAACTCTATGCTTCCAGCTTGAAAAATTTCTCATAATTTTCCCTTCATCATTATAAACATTCAAAATTGCAGGTCATCTCAGATACTTTTCAAACTGTGCATCAACCACTACCTGAGTAATACTTGGAACAACTTATTTCATCCTTACCCCTGTTCACAAAACATACAGGCATACCTCTCAACTATCCAGAATTTAGAGTCTGTTCAGATTTTAACCTCACATATTTGGCCTGTTTCTCATAAAGTTTGTACTTTTCTAGAAAGTCGTTGAGAATTGTCATCACTAAATAATGACACACATTTGGGTTTCAGACTTAATATCCTTCAAAAAATGCACGCTAATGTAAAATGTGTTATTGTGGCAAATTTTTTCCATCTATAAGAGCATTTTTTTAAATCTGCATTAGTTCCCCCTTCCCATTATTGTTGACTTTGTCACTGATTCTGTCTCTAAGAGATTGAGAAATATATATATATATATATATATATATATATATATATATATATATATATATATATATATATATATATATATATATAATAATGTGAACTCTGCCCTACCTTTTTTTCCTGCTGACGCATAGCTCGGATGTGTGGAAACATGATTGCGGTCTGTAGTACCGTCTTATGAGGCTGCCAGATACCAATATCCCGGAAGCTGCTGGTATTTCCTTCACGTTGCATGATTGCCTACTGCTGACGCATTATTCTTGCCATATGTTATAAATTTCTTCTGACTGCTTGACTCTTCAAAATATGAAACATTAATTATTATCTTGTTCTTTTTTCATCTATTTTTTTCCCTGCAAACATACAATATATCTCTTCTGATGGTGAACTTCTTATTCCTCAGATTCCTGCCCCTTGAGAAACATTGTTGTCTTCTGACTGTGTCTTTGCAACATGCAAAACATCATTGCATCCAGTGGCCCTATTTACTTCTGATTGCTGACCTTGAAACATCCACAACATTGCTGATGCATATAGATAGATGCATATAATAGTTTGACCTTAACAGCCTTGAGCTTCCTACAAATAATGCATCTAGAGTCTTCCTTTGGGGGATTTGCTTTGCTCCATTACTCATTACTCAGTAATGCAAAGGATACCTGTATCAAGTGCTGCCTTTTTTTTTTTTAAACTCAGCCAAAGAGACCACAGACTAGCTGCAGAGTCTATGGTACTTCCACTCTACATTCTTATTCCTGTGACATTCTTGAAAACATCCACACTATTGGTCATCCTTATTCTGATCCCTGGCATTAAAAAATGCTAAATAAACTGCAGCCATCAATTTATGTGTGATAGGCAGTGTCTGAACAAAAAAATATTCATTGGACTGTAGAATAATGTCTTAGGTATGTTTTAAATATTAGTGTGATACAAAAAGCTTCTGTCTTCAACATGAAAGGAGATGCTAGTACTGTTGCCAAGGCCTGGGTAAGGCACAAATGCAGGAAGTTATAAATTGAAATTTCTTATAAATGTGAATGTTAAAGTGATGCTGACAGTGTTAGCACTGTGCCACTAAGAGTGAAAGAAAGAGGCCAGATAAGCTTTGTTAAAAGCAGGCAGTCACTCATAAATGGTGGCTGCTCTATGGATCTGCAGGTGGCAAGGAGTAAAGGAAGACTGAGGACCAAGGATGTTTGATATCAAGAAGTGGCTTGGCTATTTATCTTGTCCTACTTTATTGAAAGTTTTATAACATACAGAAAAAAATGGAAGGCTGATTTAGAGGGAACACAGACAGACTGAGTTATAAATTCAAAATTGAGGTGTATGAATGCTAGTATTTCAGAGGACTTAAATGTGAATCAGACCTGGATAGCTGTCAAGAATCTTGATATATCTCCTCTGGGGCATTATTGCTGTAGCATTTAACTTTCTTACATGATAATTAATTTATTTTATATAGTAAAAACCGCTGGGAGCCCCCAAAGGAGGAACGTATCCTATAAATGAAATAGTCTGGTTGGAGTAAATGAATGAATTTAATGACTCCACGTAGAAATTTGCATTATACAAAAAGCATGTAAAAGGAATTATTCAGAAATATTTTTTATCTGTACCTAAGTTTGGCCAGCAGCACAAAATACTACTGTTCAGTAATGCCACATGTAAATAGTTCACTAACTAAGGCATCACATGAAAACCAAAGGTGGTGAGCATTTTACATCTACCCTGTGCTGATTTCAAAGCTGCTGAGAGAATCTACAAAATCAAGTGCCATTTTTCAATTTATTCTGACTTACACTGCACTTGTATTTGATTAAATATGCTGCTTTATTACGTTGCATTACATCTGTACTGATTTTTTTTCACTATTTTACTGTTAAACTGTTTAATTAAGTGTGGACTGATCTGCTGTTATATTTAAGTGTGTATCTGTTCTCCTGTGTTAAACCAACCTAAACAGAGTTTAAATATATTTAGCATAGTCTGGTTACTGGTTTTTCTGTATTCAGATTTGTTTGTGTGATTCCTGTTGTTTCCTGCTACTCCATCTTGTGTTGGCTGGGGCCTACCTGCACTTAGTGGGAGTAGGGGAACTGGTTCGAGCTGGTCTGGCATAGGGTGTTTAGCTAAGAGCTCAGGGACAAGGGTTGATTAGTCAGTTCCAGTGTTTCTATTTTACTTTCATTTTTGTGGTACTTAAACCCCTTGTTTGCATGGGATTGCACTTGTTTGTGTGTCGCACACCACTGCTGACCTGTTTTAACCTTTTGCGAGGTATCTCAGCTGCATTTTTTCCCTTACCAGCACTTCTGAGTAAGTGAGGCCCTCCCTTGCAGCTATTATATTGATTTTTATCCAACCCTACTCACACCTATAGGTACTCTCCTCAGATAGTACCCACTCTACTATCCCTGACCTCACTTCCACAGATACTAACAAGCATGGACGGACAATTCCCTATATGGATTCTCCTGCTAGTCTGGTTGATATGGGCATCCTGAGACAGTGCAGCAACTGCCTCATGTATATAGACAACCCTCTACTGCTACCACCTAAGAGCACAATATGTGAGAGATGCAATTACATTAAGACCAGAGAATCCTTGCTGTCTCAATCACAAGCCAGTACATCTGACACTGAGAAGGTTGTCTGCTCAAACACCACAAACACCACTCTAACACCAGACTCCCACATATGTGGAGGTTCTCACCAAAAACATATCTAAACAAAAGAGACCTCCAAGGCAAAAACACACATGCATATCACAACCCACAGCACAAAACACCACACACAGTACACATGCCTGTGTCTCACAGCATCTAAAGCTCAGTCACAGTTCCAACATACTAGTCATAGGAGACTCTAATGTAAGACACAGAGATGTGCCCCTCACCAGGCTAGACAAGGAGAAAGTCACGGTAGGTTGCTTGTCAGGTGCTAAAATCTGCCATATCACTCATGCACTCAAGTCTCTCAATGACAAGTACACTTATGACTCTGTCTTTGTCCATGCTGGTGCGAATGACCTGAGATGTACCTCTCTGGGCTATATGAAGAGAGACATGATTGAGCTCGCTGAATATGTGTCCCAGGCAGGTATGTCCCTAGCCCTAAGCAGCATCCTACCACCACCTAGAATGATGCCTCAATGCAAATAATAAATGATTAAATTTAGCAACTGGCTTAGTTTCTGGTGTCACTGCAAGGGGATCCAATACCTGACAGCCTGGAAAGACATGATTGACAGACCATGATGTTTTGCTAGAGTTGGCCTTCATCTGTCTCCCCTGGGCTTCAAGATTCTGGCAAAGGCTCTTGCCTCACCGATAGTGCCTTTTTTAGGCAAAGTCATGAGGACAAAATTACCTAGTGAAAATTTCTTCTAAATTAAATTTAAAGGTAATGCTGCTAATCTCTAGGAGTCTTAACATGAAGCTGCACTATTTGCAAGCATTCCTTGTCCTGGAAGATGCTGACATTTGTGCAGTCACTGAAACCTGGTTCAAAGCTGTAGAGAGCACCCCAGCCTTACCAAGTTACTCGTGTTACCATGCTTTCAGACACCAAACATAAGGCTACAAAACCAAAGGAGGTGGAATTTCAATATTCATCAAAGACACACACCTACAGGCTGGTCAAACAGTACGACGCACAGAAGACACTCCAGATGCAGTTAACTGTTGACAAAACACCTATTCAAATCATACCTAGCTACAGACCCCCATCCATAACTCAGGACACCCACTCCACCTATCTGGACTTACTTGAATCCATCAAGATTCAATCCTCTACCTTGATCCGGGCAACTTTAACTACCCAACCATAGAGTGGAAGACCTATTCTAGCCCAAACACGAACACCCTGAGATTTCTCAACTTCATCAATGACAATGCATTGGATCAGCTGGTCGACACCCCATGAGAGGTGAAAACATCTTGGGCCTGGTACTAACAAACATGAGTAGCCACTGTAACACCCCTACAGTGTCATCCTCCTTGGGTAAGATCTGACCATAAAGTAATCATTTTTGAAGTCACCATTTCCCCTAACCCCCTCCATGCCAGGGTCAAACAAAAAAAAACTTTTCCAAAGTTAACTGCAACCACCAGAGACCAGGTATAAGCAGCTTCACAGCCACAGTCCCTTCAGTTAGAACTAGCACTAATCGCCAAGCCTACACCAAAAAAATTATATGAGCGCCTACATAGCTGCATGAACTCAGCAATACCTGACAGAACCAAATCATTTCCTCAATGAAGAGTAAATCTGTCTGGTGGACAGCAGCAATAAACAAACTCTATAATAAAAGGAGATAATTTCTGACCAGGACCAAGATGTAGCAGGTGCCAAGTTGGAAGCAATCTCTCCCTTGTCTGAACAAGCAAATAAATTCATTAGTGAAATCCTCTAAGGCTAACTTCAAGTTCAAATCCTAGAGGTGGCCCATGGCATTTAAAATTAGAAGAGCAAGAACTGTTATGGCAGCTAAAGACCAATGCCTATGTTCACCCTGGAATTAACGATGTTTGTTCCATCAAATGTTTGCTTAAATTAAAAGCTTTGGAATGATAAATTATTAAATTGAATAGTATCCAACGTTTTGTTAAAGAAAGACTTCTATTTTTTTGCTTTTGTATATAGACAAGATATGCATATTAGAAGTTCTTTATGAGCAGGGGCGGCCCGTGCTATTGGACTGCCGGACTGCAGCCCCCTCAACTTTAAAATAAAAAATAAAAAATAAATAAATAGAAAAAAAAAATGTTTAATTTCGCGCATGCGCAGATGTCTCAGCAGCAGTCCTGACTGGGAAACATGGACAACAGAGCTCCCAGAAGTCTATGCAGTTTTAAACTGCATAGACTGTCCTGGGAACTCGCTGGGGAAACGTGTCAGGGTGCAACATCGGCAGTCAGGAATTTAGGATCTCGCGACGGGCAGGGTCTGGATTCGAGTTTGCTGCAGTCTCGTCGGGGGAAGATCTCATGACGGGTAGGGTCAGATTTGCGCGGGTTTTGGATAGGGATCGGATGTGCTGTGGTGGTTTACTGTGGGTCTATGGATGGACAGGTGTGTGTGTGTGTGTGTGTGAAAATGCCCCAGGTGCAATATACTGGTGGTTAGACTCATGGTGGTGTGATAGGGAATACCTCAGGCTTGAACCCTGTACCTTGTATGCAGGTGTTAGACCTGAATTCCCTACCCACCACCATTTGTAAAAAAATTGCAGATTTTTGCCTCATATTTGATCTGATCTATTCCTCATAATATCTGTGGTTTGTAAATATTGCAATGCTTGATATTTGATGGTGCAGTGGTAGTATTGTTGCCTCACAGCTGCAGGTTCTTGGGTTTGATTCTTGGCTGGGGTGCCTTCTTTGTGGGGGTGGGGGTTTGTATCTTCTCCCTCTGTTTGTGTGGGTTTGCTTTTGTGTCCTCCCATGTTACAAAGACATGTCTGCATTATTTCTTCCTGGGCCTCTGCTGAAAATTGTTTTTTTTTTGTTCCAAGTCAGACTGTCCTGATTAACAAATGTTAAATAAAATTGACAGGCATTTGAATTTCAGACTTCAGGTTTCTGAATGTTTACTTCCTTACATATTTGATGGTGCAGTGGCAGTATTGTTGCCTAACAGCTATAGGTGTTCTGGTTTGATTCTTGGCTGGGGTGCCTTCTGTGTGGAGTCTGCATCTTATCCCTGTGTTTGTGTGCATTTGCTTTGGTGTCCTGCCATTTTACAAAGACATGCGTCTACAGTATTTCTCCCTGGGCCTCTGCTGAAAATAGTTTTTTTCCGTCAGAAGTAAAATTGACAGGCATTTGAATTTCAGACTTCATATTCTTCCGAAAATACATAGTAAAACAACTTTTTATTCTTGCAATAAATATATAGTAACACAACCTTTTATTATAGCAATTTTTTAAGTTTATAAGATGACTATTTGAAATTTGTCCTTATTTTTGGGACTGTAATACCCTGTTATTGGCTTTGTCCAGGTTTTTTGTGCTAAGGTTGACAGCTATGGCAAGAACTAAATTCACTGAATATGTTTGAGGGCTGTATTCCCTCATTACTGGGTTTGTCCAGGTGTTTTGTGCTAAGAGGTTGACAGCTATGGTGAGAACTGAATTTATTAAATGATAGCCATTTAAGTTTCAGTCTTCCTGTCTTTCACAAAGCAGCCGATCTGGCATAGTGGTATGTTGCTCTTGACTGTTTTGCACAGGGACCTTGGCAGTAAAATGTACGGTGGTAACACAGCATTTTTCTTTCACAAAGCAGGTGATTTGGCATAGTGGTATGTTGTTCTGACTCTTTTGCACGGGGACCTTGGCAGTAAAATGTATGGTGGTAACACAGCATTTTATTCTAGCAGCTTTCCAAGATTATACAAGCAATGTTTAATGTGTCCCTGGTTTTTGCCCTTTTGACCCACCCCAATAAATTTGGATTTTTCCAGACTTCTTGTGCTGCGAATTTGAGATGCAGTTGAGTATTGAGTAGATTTTATAAGGAGCTGAGCGCTGCAGGGGAAGAGACGTTTAGTGCTGATTATGCTAGGTTAGCTCATATTGCTAATAGCACAACAGGTTGTGTACTTGCTTTTGATGCAGAAGGTTGTTGGTACTACTCCCATAAGGGGTGAATGCTGCCGTACTGAAAGTTAAGATTATTGCAATATTACTAGCTTATTTTTAATGTAATTTAAGCAATTTATTCCTCAGGGGCATCAGACACTTTACTTTTCGATGAAACCATGAAATATAAAGGTGATTGCTAGCAGCAACCTCTTCATTACAGATTTATTTAATGTGGAATTATTTAGATTACTTTTTTACTACTTCAGAGATTGTGCATATTTACTGATAATGGTGGACTGTAAAATTGTGCATATTTACTGATAATAGTGGACTGAAGAAGTTTGAGTAGACTTTTATGATAGAAATGTTCTGTATTGGGCAGTTTTGTTTCATTGTTTACTGGAAAAATGTTCAAAGCAATAGGAAGGTGTATCAAAGAGCACATGTATGTTTCATATGCAAGGGGCCTATGATTTGAAAACAGCCCAGAATTAATTTTTATCCGCCACGGGTAAAATGTATTTTCTTTGAATGTGGGTTTTAATGTTGTTTCAATGAATGTGAGTTTCAAGAGCAGATAAGTTTTAATGCCAAGTTTGTTTAGCAGATGTCTTAGTGTTTGTGCTGAAAAATGCAAAATAAAACTTTCAAATGAAGTTCAAATCATCATAGAAGTAAATCAGTATGCACATTAGTGTTTATGGTAAATGGAGTGAAATAGCAAAGTAATGGATCATTGGAATGGCTGCAGGGGGAGGCTCCATTCGACCATGGCTTTGTGAGGGGGAAGGGCGGCAAACGTAGGCAGCCCCAGCTGAACTATACCTCCCAACTGTCCAGATTTTCAAAGAATGAAT
The DNA here is from genome assembly GCF_019279795.1 of Protopterus annectens. Taxonomy (NCBI): domain Eukaryota; kingdom Metazoa; phylum Chordata; order Ceratodontiformes; family Protopteridae; genus Protopterus; species Protopterus annectens. The sequence goes on along the minus strand of NC_056751.1, from coordinate 195,144,022 downwards.
ATATTTTTTGCTTCTTATTTTTGGTTTGTTCCTCATAAAATTTGTGGTTTTCTGCAATCATTTAGGAATTAAGTCACTAAATAATGACACAGTAGCATGCATTTTTCTAAAGGTTATGAAGTCTGAAACTAAAGTAAGACCTGTTCTATCAACGGTCCCAGTTTATACAAGAGCAATTTTTAGTACTGTTTATATGTTCCCCCAATATATTTGGCCTTGTCCAGATTTATTGCATTAACAGGTTGAGAGGTACATGCAAATAAATTGCTTTATAGAATTAGGCATAGCCAAACCTCTCAACTGTCCCTGATTTTGGCTCAAAATGTTGCTCTTCCCCTAATGATCCCTCCACAAAATAGCAATTTTGGAAGAAAACATGGAGAGTTTATAATTAAGAAATAACTGTAATAATCAGATTACTTTTATTTCAGAAATGCATGTAGATTATTTTATTTTGTCAGCTGCTCAAGTTAGCAGTACTAATATTAAAGTGTCCCTTCTTTGACAGGTTCCCAGCTGTATTGTGTTGCTATTTTATATTTTTACATCACATTTTGGTCCATTTTTCATAAAATTGTGTTTCAAATTAGTGACAAATAATTAAAGACTGAAGTTAGAAAATAATGACAGACATTTGAGTTTCAGATTTCATACCATTCAGAAAAGTCATACTAATGCAAGACCTCTATTAGCTTTCTAAGTTTATAAGAGCAATATTTTAAAAATTGTCCTTATTTTTGGGCCTTTGTCCCATTTCTTTGTATGGCTTTGTCCAGATTTCTTGCTCTGAGGTTGAGAGGTATGACAGATGTGTCAGGGCCATCACAAGTCAGCCAGAGACATTTCAAACTGTGACATACTTGTTGCACCCCACTCCCCCATGTAGTGACGCTGGATGTGTCGAAGCAAGGCAAGGAGTAGTTGTGCAGTGTAAATGTGCAGAGAATCCCACCCATCCAAGGTAGACATAAGTACTAGAGTGGCTTTTCATCTGTCCTTGATTTTTACAGAATGGTCTGGTCATATTTTTTGTACTGTTGATTTATGCTTATCACTCAAAGTGCCTGTTGCTCTGTGTTTAAGTAGCAATACTTTAATGACCATCAGGTAAGCTTGGCTGAGATTGCAAGATGCAAGTAAGCTTTAATAAGCATACTGTTAAAGAATTGCCAACATTTAAAGCCTTTCTGTTGCCATGTAGAGAATACTTAACTAGATAATGTATAAGCCTTGGGTACTGAAATGCATATGCCAGTATTTGTAATAAAGGACAGAATTACATTATTTTAAGAGTCTCATTACACTTGGAGACTTCCAGTCATCTCTGCAGGCTTTACCCGTAAACCGAATGCCAATTGCGTGGTCCATAACCTGTACAGTAATCCTTTTAAGCAATGTATCTTGCGCTTATTTCTTGTTTGCTTTTCATTTTTTACTTTGATCATGTTTTCCCCATGAAACAAGTAGATGTCAGGCAGCAGGTCTTTTTTGGATAAGGAACATTTTTACAAGTGGGGGCATCAGAGATTTCTACTTTCAGCATGTTATTTGTTACTTTAATAAAGCTGAATTTAAATTATAATTAGAACTGCAGTGCAAGAAGTGGTTTGAGTTGAGTGCTGCTTATTTTTCTTATACTTGATTTTGACTGGCATTCCATTAATGTATTTAAAAAAAAGTAATTTATTTTTTCATGCCTCACAACCTTTTTTGTTTCCATTTAGATATTAAGCTGTCATGCAGCCAATGCATTGAAATATTTTTATTCTTCTACACTTCATTTTGTCTTGATTGGACTCTCATAATGACGGTTTGGCACCCAGGGCAGTATATTTAGTTTTGTGGTTTGCTACTACAGGTGTGTGTGTGTGTGTGTGTGTGTGTGTGTTAGGGAATACCTCAGGCTTGAACCCTGTACCTTGCATGCAGGTGTTAAAGACCTGAATTCCCTACCCACCACCATTTGTAAAAAAAAAATTGCAGATTTTTGCCTCATATTTGATCTGATCTGTTCCTCATAATATCTGTGGTTTGTAAATGTTGCAATGTTTGATATTTGATGGTGCAGTGGTAGCATTGTTGCCTCACAGCTGCAGGTTCTCAGGTTTGATTCTTGGCTGGGTTGCCTTCTTTGTGGGGTCTGTATCTTGTTCCTGTGTTTGTGTGGGTTTGCTTTTGTGTCCTCCCATGTTACAAAGACATGTCTGCATTATTTCTTCCTGGGCCTCTACTAAAAATTTTTTTTTGTTCCAAGTCAGACTGTCCTGATTAACAAATGTTAAATAAAATTGACAGGCATTTGAATTTCAGACTTCAGGTTTCTGAATGTTTAATTCCTTGCATATTTGATGGTGCAGTGGTAGTATTGTTCCCTCACAGCTATAGGTTTTCTGGTTTGATTCTTGGCTGGGGTGCCTTCTGTGTGGAGTCTGCATCTCCTCCCTGTGTTTGTGTGGATTTGCTCTGGTGCCCTGTCATTTTACAAAGACGTGTCTGCAGTATTTCTCCCTGGGTCTCTGCTGAAAATTGTTTTTGTTCTGTCAGCAGTAAAATTGACAGGCATTTGAATTTCAGACCTCATGTTCTTCAGAAAATACATAGTAACACAACCGTAACACAACCTTTTATTCTAGCAATTTTCTAAGTTTATAAGATGAATATTTGAAATTTGTCCCTATTTTGGGACTGTATTCCCCCATTATTGGCTTCATTCAGGTTTTTTGTGCTATGGTTGACAGCTATGGCAAGAACTGAATTCACTGAATATGTTTGAGGGCTGTATTCCCTCATTACTGGGTTTGTCCAGGTGTTTTGTACTAAGAGGTTGACAGCTATGGTGAGAACTGAATTCACTAAATGATAGCCATTTAAGTTTCAATCTTCCTCTCTTTTACAAAGCAGCTGATTTGACGTAGTGGTATGTTGCTCTGACTGTTTTGCACAGGGACCTTGGCAGTAAAATGTATGGTGGTAACACAGCATTTCTCTTTCACAAAGCAGCTGATTTGGTGTAGTGGTATGTTGCTCTGACTGTTTTGCACAGGGACCTTGGCAGTAAAATGTATGGTGGTAACACAGCATTTTATTCTAGCAACTTTCCAAGATTATACAAGCAATGTTTAATGTGTCCCTGGTTTTTGGGCTTTTGACCCCCCCCCAATACATTTTGGCTTTTTCCAGTTTTCTTGTGCTGCGAAGTTGAGATGCAGTTGAGTATTGAGTAGATTTTACAAGGAGCTGAGAGCTGCAGGGGAACAGAAGTTTAGTGTTGCTTAAGTGAAGCTTGTTTGCCTTGTTAATAGCACAACAGGTTGTATACTTGCTTTTGATGCTGAAGGCTGTGGGTTCTACTCCCACAAGGGGTGGATGCTGCCGTACTGAGAATGTTCTCCTTGGTGAAGATACTAACTATGAGTCTGTTATCAATTTGCCATCCATTTCCTCTTGCAATATTACTAGCTTATCATTTTTTTTTAATGTAATATAGGCAGTTTATTCCTGAGGGGCAATAGACACTTTATTTTTTGATGAAACCATGAAATATAAAGGTGTTTGCTAGCAGCAACCTCTTCATTAGTTACAGATTTCTTTAATGTGGAATTATTTAGATGACTTTTACTTCTTCAGAGATTGTGCATATTTACTGATAATGGACTGTGCATATTTACTGATAATGGCGGACTGTAGAATTGTGCATATTTACTGATAATGGTGGACTGTAGTATTGTGCATATTTACTAATAATGGTGGACTGTGGAAGTCTGAGTAGACTTTTATGATAAATGTTCTTAACTGGGCAGTTTTGCCATTATGGGTGCATGCGTTTTATTTCATTGTTTACTGGAAAAATGTTCAAAACAAATTTAAATGCCCTCTAACAACTGTACTGTATTGTACAAGGAATATAATTTAGTACAATGAGGAAGGTGTATCAAAGAGCACATGTATGTTTCATATGCAAGGGGCCTATGATTTGAAAATAGCCCAAAATTAATCTTTATCTGCCACTAGCAAAATGTATTTTCTTTGAATGTGGGTTTCAATGCTGTTTCAATGAATGTGAGTTTCAAGGGCAGAGAAGTTTTAATGCTAAGTTTTCATTGTGAGACTGCATTGCTTTGTTTAGCAGATGACTTAGTGTTTGTGCTGTAAAATGCAAAATAAAACTTTCAAATGAAGTCCAACTCATCATAGAAGTAAAGCAGTATGCACATTAGTGTTTATGATAAATGGAGTGAAATAGCCAAGTAATGGTTCATTGCAATGGCTGCAGAGGCTCCATTCAACCATGATTTTGTCAGGGGGGAAGGGCAGCAAACTCAGACAGGCCCAGCTGAACTATACCTCCCAACTGTCCAGATTTTCAAAGAATGAATAGATTTCTGCTTCTTATTTTTGGTTTGTTCTTCATAAAATTTGTAGTTTTCTGGCAAATCATTTAGGAATTAAGTCACTAAATAAGGATACACTGAGTTTCAGACTTCATAACCTTCAGAAAAATGCATGCTAAAGTAAGAACTGTTATTCTATCAACTGTCTCAATTTATACAAGAGCAATTTTTAGTACTGTTTATATGTTCCCCCAATATATTTTGCCTTGTTTAGATTTACTGCATTAACAGGTTGAGAGGTACATGCAAATAAATTGCTTTATAGAATTAGGCATAGCCAAGATTTTGGCACAAAATGTTGCTCTTCCCCCTAATAATCCCTCCGCAAAACAGCAATTTTGGAAGAAAACATGGAGAGTTTACAATTAAGAAATGACTGTAATAATCAAAGATCTGAAGTAGGAAGTTCATTTGTCAGCAACCTGTGGGTCTTGGATCAGATATCGGATCCGAGCTGGCAACTTGTTTCAAGCTAATGGATCCGAGCTCCTAGCTCCTCCCTTCACCCATAATCCCCTGCTAACCCTCCATGACCTCAGATCTAGTTTGCCGTGCTTGTGGATAGCTGGATTCCCTTGAGCTCATCAGCTAAGTAGTAACTAACTGTGTTTTTCTGTCTAAATTTTATTTTTTATTTAAAAATAAAAAGTGTGTAAGTGTTAGGTACCCTTTAGTATATTTACTTTAATTAGTATTCCCCTCCCTTCGCTGGTCGTTAGTGTGTGCGTGTGTGTTGTGTTTTTTGGGGCCTGTGTGTTTGTGTAGTTATCTTTCTTTTAAGTATGGCTGAGGCCCCAAAAGCCATTTTTTCTAAATGTACCGAGTGTGGCCATAAGCTCAACCCAGCTGATGGCCACACTTGTCAGTGCTTGGGTTGAACACCTTACCTCAGGCTGTACCATCTGTGCAGTGTTCAACCCCAGGGCACTGAAAGAGCGGAGGTCGAAGCTGGTCTTAGCGGGACTTTTACCCCCGGACTCGGCTTCGGCCTCCGCTGCTCCCGTGGCTCCACCACAGCCTGTGGTTGCTGCCACTCCTGCCCCACTTCCTCCGTCCGGGACTCAAACTCCCGCTAAAGTGTCGGAGGACAGGGAGGCCAGGAGGGAGAAATGGAGGGAGAAGCACCACAAGCAGCGGGCCGAGACCTCTGTTTCGGCCCCGCCAGCTAAGCGGGCTTCTCCCTCCACTGCTTCTAGGTCTCCTCCTCCTCGGCTCCGATCCCGTTGCTTCTCCCCAGGGCCCGAGGAGGATGACACCCGATCTCCGTCGAGGTCATCGAGGCGGCATTCCAGGCCTGCCTCGATGACCTCTTCGAGATCTACTTTTAGTATGTCCGATGCAGACTTGGACTGGATGATGCGAAGGTTCATCTAGGCCCAGCTGCAGATGGGAGTGCTCTTGCCTCCCCCCCCTCCAGGGGGGAGCTCGACACCCTTTTTCCATCCTATTGCTCCTTCTCCGACCCACTATCTGGGTTCGGAGTGTTCGGAGCCGAGCAGCGGTGGAGCCGGGGGTGGGTCGGCGCCGACAGTACTTGGTACTTCAGATCCAACCCTGCCCTCGAGCCTGTCGGATCCGACCTCTCGAAGCCATGGCCCGAGCTTCTGATCAGAGGGATTCAGTGTGCCTTTGGCTTCATCCAGGTCAGAGCGCACTGGTCCTTCGGATCAGATGGTCTCGGCACTGGCTCCGATCCCTTCATCGGATCCGAGTGGGAGCCGACTTTCGGATCCAATAGAGAGTGGCTCTCCCTCGGCCTTCGATGTTGTGGAGAGGGCTCTGTTGAGAGCATCCGGACCCCCGGTCCTTGTCTCGGCTCCTCCCTACACTCCCTTCTGTGCTGGGCCAGGCTTCCATCACCCAGCCAAAGGGACAGCCTGCTTCGATGTCACAGACGGTTCCATTGGAACAAGATGTTGCTGGCGAGGCCTCCTCAGACAGCCCCCCCAAGGAAGTGCCCCGCAAGCATAAGTGCAAAAGGAGGCACGTGGACTCCCCTGAGTCCTTAACCGAGGACACGGACTTGGAGGAAGGGGAAGGCTCCCCAAGATCGCCCCCTGAGGATGTCTCCTTTGGAGACATCATGGAGATGCTGAGGATCAGAGGCGGGTGGTCTGCCCCCAAGTCTTCCTCTGACGAGTCCGTGTTTCTGGAGGCATTCAAGGCAGGCCCGTTTACCTCTTGGGTGTCCCCTCCGGCCGACCCCCTGGTGGACCTCATTACCACCAGGGCGTGGAAGGATCCGGACACCGTGGAGCCAATACCAAAATGCCCGGATAAAATACTTAGCCCCCCCTCAGACCGATCACACTGGAGTAAGGGGCCCCCCGTAGATGCCATGTTGACGGCGGCAGCCACGAAGAGGGAATTGGCTCAGGAGAGCCCCTCAGTCCATCCACCGAGCAAAGAGTCCCACTTGATGGACCGCTTAGGGAAGCGAGTTTTTAGTTCAGCGACCTTCTCGGTAAGGTCTCTGAACTATATGGCACATGTCATCAGGATGCAGTGGGATCTTATCAAAGAATACGCTGCATTCCCCCCCTGAGTCCATGTCGGAGGATGACAAGCAATTGTACTCCACCCGAATGGCCACTCTGAGATCAATTTCAAACACCTCTATGCGGCTATTGTCCCACGCCACAGAGGGAGCCGCTAGGGCTAGTGGAGCAGGCCTAGTCATGAGACGTCAGGCCTGGCTCCGTCATTGTGACTTTGCGGAGCCCTTTAAAGCGTCCTTTGTGAACGCCCCTTTCGATGGTTCTGCCCTGTTTGGCAAAACAGTTTGCGAGACACTTGTCCAGAGCGAGAAGGATGGGAAGACGTTGTCTGCCGTTGGAGTCTGCTTCTCTGCTCCCCAGCGGTCCGTTTCGAGGAACCAAAAGGGTCAGAAGAAGATGTGGTTCCGAAAATCACAACATTCCCAACCCGCTCCGGACAACCAGTCCTACCGTGGCAGAGGAGGACAGGGAGGACGCCGCCCCAGGGGCAGAGGGGCTCTGAGAAACTTTGGGTCCAGAGAACCTTTCTTTGAGCGGCCCGCGCAGCAGCCCTGAGGGGTTGCCCAGCTGCTCCACTCTGGAGGCAGTCGAGGGGCGCTTCTCAAAACACCTAGCAGCATGGGAGTCCATCATGACAGACCGCTGGGTGCTTCGCATTATATCCAGAGGGTACAAAATACCGTTACTCCATGTCCCCAAATCCAAGAACCTCCCCGATGTACCACCCGATCAGAGGCCGCAGCTGCAGAAATTCAGCAGCTGCTAAGAAAAAGAGCCATCCAGCCCGTCCCCCAAGACCAGCTCGGATTAGGGTTCTACTCCAGGTTCTTTTTGGTGCCAAAAAAGACGGGGGACTTGAGACCGATCCTAGACCTTTCCCGCTTGAACCTGTCAGTAACCAAGGAAAAATTCCGAATGGTCACTCTTCAATCTATTCTCCCCCTTTTAAGGGAGAACGATTGGATGTGCTCCATAGACCTCAAGGATGCGTACTACCACATTTTAATGGACAGATGATCCAGGAGGTTCCTTTGCTTCTGGCTGGGGGCCAGTCACTACCAGTTCAGGGTCCTTCCCTTTGGCCTCACCACAGCCCCCGGGGTGTTCACCAAGGTATTAGCAGTGATTGCGGCCCACCTGAGACTCCAGGGAATACAGGTCTTTCCGTACCTGGATACTGGCTCCTGACCACACCAACAAGGCATCTACTTTGCTTTCTCCGTCTAGCCCCACAGTTAGGCATTACTATCTTAGTCGACAAATCTCTTCTGGCTCCAACGCAGGTCATAGAATTCATAGGTGCCAGAATAGACACCAGAGAGTTGCGAGCCTTCCTAACTCCCGAGAGAATCGGGAACTTACAACTCCATGTGTGGGCTATCCTCCAATCAGAGACTTCACCAGCGGAATTGGTCCTGAGGGCACTAGGCTCCATGGCGGCAGCGATTACGATCCTTCCATGCGCCCGTTTGAACATGCGAGTACTGCAATGGACTCTTCTAATGCAATGGTCTTTTCTATCCCTCCCTCTCCACCATCCCATTGCTATCAGCAAGGCTTGCAGGAGGGCGCTACTATGGTGGCTCCAAGCCTCGAACTTCCATATGGGCCGTCCCTTCTGCACCTCTCCCCCTCTCACCACAGTGACCATGGACGCTTCCCGCCTCGGGTGGGGGGGCATTATTCAGGCAGGACAGTCCAAGGCACGTGGAACGATACAGAGACCTCCCTGCATATCAACGTTCTGGAGATGAGAGCGGTGCTGTTTGCGTTGCAAGCACTTCAGGACCTCCTCCCCATAGGAACGATTGCAATTCAGTCGGACAACATGTCGGTGGTTTGGTACATCAACAAACAGGGGGGAACCAGATCTTACCCTCTATGCCGCGAAGCCATGAGAGTGTGGGAATGGGCGATCTCCTCCAACCGCTTTCTGATTGCAATGCACATTCCGGGGAGGACCAACATCCTAGCGGACAAGCTCAGTTGCACCCTTCTTACCCCGTACGAGAGGTCTCTCAATCCACTAGTAGTGAAGCAGATATTCGCAACATGGGGGCAACCCTGCTGCGATCTTTTTGCGTCTCCATCAAACACCATCAAACACCAAATGTGGCAATTTCTTAGCTCTAATCCCCTTTCCAGGGGAAACTCCAAGAGACGCTCTGGTGCATGCTTGGCCACCCGGTCTACTCTATGCCTATCCTCCTCTACCACTAATACTACAACTCTTACAGAAAGCCTCACGGTTGGAGAGCAGGATGACCCTCATTGCCCCATTCTGGCCTCGGCAAATTTGGTTCCCTTACCTGTGGTCTCACCTTGTGAATCACCCTTGGATTCTAGATCCCACTCCGGATCTCATCTCCCATCCGTCGAACTTACCGACCCCAAACCTGGACAATCTGGAACTGACAGCTTGGTTGCTCCAGTTCCACTCCTAGTTAGGACTCCCGGTATCTCTTCACCAGTCAAAGCCATCCTCGTGGCAGCGCATAAGCCCTCCACCAGGAAAGTGTATCGCAGTAAATGGAACGTTTCCATCTGGGCGGAGCATCATGATCTAGATCCCTTCACGGCTCCTCTTCCATCCATATTAGACTTCCTAACTGAACTTTTCAGGAAGGCTAGTTGTTCAACTGTCAAAGTGCAATTGGCAGCCATATCACATTACCATGTGGGACATGATACAGGGCCTTTGATGTCGGCCAAGTTGTGTAAAACCTTTCTCAAGGGCACCTTTTTACTTAGACCCCCTGTAAAGGAAGCCATGCCACCCTGGGATCTTACACTAGTTCTTCAAGCCTTGACTGCTCCACCCTTTGAACCCGCTACTTCAGTAGATCTCAAATTCTTGTCATGGAAAACAGCATTCCTTGTAGCCATCACTTCAGCAAAAAGAGTGTCAGAGCTTCAAGCTCTCTCTGTGAAGCCTCCTTACCTGATCTTTCACCCAGATAGAGTGTACCTCAGGATCAATCCCTCTTTTCTTCCCAAAATAGCATCAGAAACCAACATAAATCAATCCATAAATTTACCGGTTTTCTTCCCTAAATATCAGAATAAGGGAGAGTACAAGCTGCACTCATTAGATGTTCATAGGCAGCTTCACTTTTATACTCATAGGACAGCTGGCCATAGACAATCCGACCAGCTGTTCATTTCCTTTGCCAAATTTAACTTGGGGAAAGCTATCTCAAAAGTATCTTTATCACGCTGGATTTCTCAATGTATCCTATTGACGTATCAAGCCTCGGGTAGACCCGCACCCGAAGGAGTTCGTGCTCATTCCACCTGCTCCATTTCTACCTCTGCGGCCTTCAAGTCTAGAGTTCCATTGGATGATATTTGTTCTGCAGCCACTTGGGCTTCATCTCATACCTTTATTAACCACTACAAACTAGACGTGCTTTCTAGAGGGAGAGCATCCTTTGGCTCTGCGGTGCTTCGTAATATCCTTCCATGATGGCAACCCAAGGGGGTAGCTGGGGACTCTGTCCCACAGGTTGCTGACAAATGAACTTCCTACTTCAGATTAAGAAGTTATGTACTCACCATAACCTCCATCTGAGTAGGTAGTTTCATTTGTCTGCAACCATCCCCCCCCTCCTTCCCCCTGGCCTTCTTCGGATCTACTGGTAGTTGGATACCATTTTGTTGGGCATATATTGAGGGGCAAACTCGATCTGAGGTCATGGAGGGTTAGCAGGGGATTATGGGTGAAGGGAGGAGCTAGGAGCTCAGATCCATTAGCTTGAAACAAGTTGCCGGCTTGGATCTGATATCGGATCCAAGACCCACAGGTTGCAGACAAATGAAACTACCTACTCAGATGGAACGTTATGCTGAGTACATAACTTCTTATTATAGATTACTTGAAATGCATGTAGATTATTTTATTTTGTCAGCTGCTCAAGTTAGCAGTACTAATATTAAAGTGTCCCTTCTTTAACAGGTTCCCAGCTGTATTGTGTGGCTATTTTATATTTTTGCATCACATTTTTGGTCCATTTTTCATAAAATTGTGTTTTTTGGCAAATTAGTGACAAATCACTAAAGACTGAAGATAGAAAATAATGACAGACATTTGAGTTTCAGATTTTATACCCTTCAGAAAATTCATACTAATGCAAGACCTATTCTATTATCTTTCTAAGTTTATTAGAGCAGTATTTAAAAATTGTCCTTATTTTTGGGCCTTTGTCCCACTTCTGTGTATGGCTTTATCCATATTTCTTGCTCTGAGGTTGAGAGGTATGACAAATGTGCCAGGGCCATCACAGTCAGCCAGAGACATTTCAAATTGTGATATACTTGTTGCACCCCACTCCCCCATGTAGTGACTCTGGATGTGTCCAAGCAAGACAAGGAGTAGTTATGCAGTGTAAATGTGCAGTGTGTTCCCCCATCCAAGGTAGACACAAGTACTACAATGGCTTTTCATCTGTCCTTGATTTTGCAGAACGGTCTGGTTTCTGTCATATTTTTGTACTGTTGATTTATGCTTATTACTCAGATGTATGCTTATTACTCAGAAAGTGCCTGTTGCTCTGTGTTTAAGTAGCAATGCTTTAATGACCATAAGGTAAGCTTGTCTGAGATCGTAAGATGCAAGTAAGCTTTAATAAGCATACTGTTAAAGAATTGCCAACATTGAAAGCCTTTCTGTTGTTGCCATGCAGAGAATACTTGACTAGATAATGTATAAGCCTTGGGTATTAAAGGACAGGATTCCATTATTTTAAAAAGCTCATTACACTTATTGGAGACTTCCAGTCATCTCTACAGACTTTACCCGTAAACTAAGCAGAATGCCAATCATGTGTGGTCCATAACCTGTACAGTAATCCTTTAAGCAATGTATCTTGAGGTTGTTTCTTGTTTGCTTTTCATTTTTTACTTTGATCATGTTTTCCCCATGAAACAAGTAGATAGTTGTCAGGCAGCAGGTCTTTTTTGGATAGGAAACATTTTTACAAGTGGGGGCATCACAGAGATTTCTACTTTCAGCATGTTACTTGGTACTTTAATAAAGCTGAATATAAATTATAATTAGAACTGCAGTGCAAGGAGAAGTGGTTTGAGTTGAGTGCTTCTGGTTTTTCTTATACTTGATTTTGACTGGCATTCTAGTAATGTATTTAAAAAGTAATTTATTTTTTCATGCCTCACAACCTTTTGTTTCCAGCTAGATATTAAGTAAGCTGTCATGCAGCCAATGCATTGAAATATTTTTATTCTTTTACACTTATTTTTGTCTTGATTGAACTCTCATAATGATGGCTTGCCACCCAGGGCAGCGTATTTAATTAAAGTTAGTTTTTGTGGTTTTAGCCCCTCCCCTTTCTAGTTGACCACACCCCATTCCCATTGACCCCACCCATTCAGCTGTCTCCTGCAGCCCCCCTTTGATTTGAAGTCACCAGCCGCCTCTGTTTATGAGCATGTGGTTTTAAAAGTTAAGCGATGCATCAATGATTGGGTGTGTCGATAATTATGTTTTAATTGTATTTTGTATTTAAGAGGTTTTACTCAATATTATGTTGTCTGAAGAAGTGCACTAAGGTATAGTGCATGAAAGCGCTAACAACAATAAACTTGTTTGTGGATTTGACTGTGTTTGGCCACCACTTCATCTTGTTACCTCAAGTTCAAATTGGCCACATCCACTAAGGACAATCACAAGGCCTACTTCACATACATCCACAGTCTCAAAGGTAGTACCCAAATCTGCTCTGAACTGGTGGTCACGAACACCACATATACATACATGCTGGCAGACAGGTTCAGAAAAAACTTCACCACCCCTGTTCCCCCCATCCGTAAACTAGGACATCCCCAGCAACTACCATCCTCATCACCAGGGAGCAGGTCTTTAATGCCCTCTCAAAGGCAAAATATACAGCCTCCATGGGATCTGACAACTTCCCTAACAGCATCCTACATCAACTCAGGAAGAGATCTCAGCACCATTAGGCAGCCTATTCAACTAAAGCCTGAGCACTGGCTTCATCCCAGCTGAAGGGAGGACAGCCACTGTCATCCTTCTTCACAAAGGTGGAACACCCACTGACCCAGGCAATTATAGGCCCATCAGCCTAACTAGTCTGATTTGCAAGGCCATGGAACACATTATCATGGACCTTATAAACAAGGATATTGGTAACCTCCAAATGTTTGACCCAGCGAAGTTTGGTTTTGTCAGAGAGAGCTCATGTCTGCTAATCTTAATCAACTTCTTTGAAACAGTCAGCAAAGCCATGTATGAGGGGAATACAGTGCACACTGCCTACCTTGACATAGCCAAAACCTCTGCACAAAGGTGGGCCATCTACAGACCCTGTAAACTAGTCTCATTAGTCTCATGTATCATGGAGATGATCAACAGAGATATAGTAAACCTCCAGAAACTGGACCCAACCCAGTTTTATTTTGTCAAGGGCAGATCATGCCTACTCAACCTGGTGGACTTCTTTGAGAAGGTCACCAAAGAAATGGATGAGGGCAAAATCATTCACACTGCCGGCCTTGACCTGGCTAAGGCATTTGAAGCAATACCCCACTTGGGCATTATTGACAAACTTAAGATGTTAGGTACAGACCCATATGTCACCCGGTGGATAGCCAAATGGCTCACAGACAGGACTCAGGAAGTTAGAATTGGGGAGTCTAACTCTACAAAGAGACAAGTCACAAGTGGAGTCCCTCAGGGATCAGTCCTTGGACTGCTCCTTTTTGGCATTTACTTCTCAGAAGTCAAGGCCAATGTCAGTGGTCTCTGGCTGACTAAATTTGCAGATGATTGCAAATTAGGAGCTGTCATTGATTGTCACACTGACACAAATATTCTCCAGGAGGGGCCGACACAGACAAACAACTGGTGTCAGAGCCATGGGCTCAAACTAAATGCCAAGAAATGCATAATAGTATCCTTTGGGAAGTTATCCATCCCTGGTAACTATCATATTGACATCACACCCCTTAGAGTTGACTCAGTAGTCAGAGACTTAGAGAGACACATAGATAGTAATCTAGCCTTTGATCACCACATGTCTACAGTGGTGAGGAAATCATTCTATGTTGCATAACTTATAAACAAGGTATGGCATTTATGTCCAAGGAAGTCATTGTTCCACTGTATGCAGCATTCATCAGACCTAACATTGAGTACAATGCCCCCTTTGGTATGTACCTAACCAGGCATATCCAACAATTGGAATGGCCACAAAAGTTCATCACTAAAAGAATACAGCGTGTAATATGTCCTATGCAGACCATCTCAAGGCCCTATCCCTGTATTATTTCTCCTCCAGGCTTTTGAGGGGAGTTCTATGCCTGGCATACAGGGCATTGTTAGACCCCACTCTGAATGACCTTCTGCATATCCACAAAACAAACAGCACCAGAATTGCCCATTCTAAAGACTTAAACCTTGCCTGTGATATAAATAGGACCTGCTGGAGAGATAGGTATGTATCCCAGAAACTACCCCATCTATGGAACAGGCTCGCAATCCATGGGAAGCAGAGTTCTTCCCTAACCCAATTCAAGTACAACTTGGACAACTGGATGGGAGACCAGAAATTCATCCCTGGTTTGGCACCTATGTCTATAATGGACACAGGAAACCAGTAAATAGTTCATCTCCCAGTCCCATGCTTATAATTATCAAGGGTATCAGAACTTGTCAAAGATTTGGGATGCACGACTAGGCTTAAAAAGGCCCTTGTGGTTGTTAGCCTAGTAAACACCACTCGGGCCTAATAGATAGACTGTCCCAGCTAGGCATCAACCTGCATGTTACCAGATGGGTAGCTAACTGGCTCACTGATAGAACCCACTCAGTCAAACTAGGGGAAGCCACCTCTAGTAGTAGTAGACCTGTAATGAGCAGCATACCCCATAGATCAGTTTTGGCACCTCTACTGTTTGGGATATAGTTTTTGAGGTGCAAGCCAAAACCAGTGGTCTGTGGCTGACCATGTTTGCAGATGACTGCAAGTGGGGTGCTCTCTTAAATTCCCCAAGTGATGTGAACATCCTCCAAGAAGGCCTTACCCAAGCTAATGACTGGTGCCTGAAGCATGATCTCAAACTGAATCCAAAGAAATGCATCATTATCCCCTTTGGGTAAAATGGCATCCCCACTAATTATCACATTAATGAAATACTAAGCATGTAATCAGTCATGAGGGACTTGGGCAACAGGTTGATAGCAACCTGACTTTTGCCCACCACATTGCCTCCATAGTACAGAAGGCTTTTTATATGACCCACCTCATAAGTAAGGATATTTCATTCAGGAGCAAGGAGGTCATAACATCCCTGTACTCCTCCCTTATCAGATCCATTATTGAGTACAATGCCCCCTTTGGCATGTACCTTGCCAAGCACATGCAGCAGCTGGAGAGACCACAGAGGTTCCTGACCAGGAAAATCCAGGGTCTCAAACACCTATCCTATACAGATCGGCTAAACGCCCAGTCCCTCTACTCAGTCTCGTACAGACTGCTCTGAGATGAACTGTGTGTTTCATACAAGGCCTTCTCAGAACTAGCCTTTGATAGAGTTGCTGCATATCAGTAAGTCAAACTCTATTTATGCAACCCGCATGCAAGACCACCTGGTCTGTGACATTAATAGAACTTGTTGGCAGGATAGATTTGTGTCCCAAAGACTCCACCATCTGTGGAATAGACTCCCTCTCCATGTCAAGCAGAGTACCTCACTAGCCCTTTTATGAGGAACTTGGCCGACTGGATGGAAAACAGAAAATACACCCCTGGGATCCCACCTGTGTCCCTGCTGGACAGGGGAAACAGGTGTTGACTTTGTGGGAGCATTTACAAAATTCTTGGCTAGGCTTATAAGGGCCTCTGGGCCAATAGCCTAATATTGTCCTATGAACCTATGATACCAGATCACTTCTACACACATATCCATATTATCCACTGAGTACAACAATCATTTGATGCACTTTCATTAGATAACCAGTCCTCTTCCTTATACAACAGTTGTTTCCTTTCCACCTCTCCCAAAGTATTCCTGTGTAGGTCTACAGCCTTTACTACCACAGTATGCTTGACTCCTATTGTTTTCCATAGTCTCCTGTCAGCTCTTCTAGTTTCAGTCTATGTATTTCTCAATCTGCTTTACTATCTCCTTCTCATCCCTCTAACGCCTATCTTCCTCCAAACTATTTTTATGCATAATGAAAATAATGCAAACATGCAACTGACTAACAATGATAGTAAATATTACTGCAATAAAAAATAGTAAAGCAAGAAAAAATGATCTCAACAACAGAAATAAACTCACTTATTTTAATCCAAATACAAATAGCAAAGGGTTTGGGAATAGTGCCTTTTTCAATGCATATAAAACAAAGTTCAAATACAGAGCTTTTAAATACAGCACATGATCCCATCATCCAATAATAGCTCAGCTTGTTATACAGAGAACCTAAAGTTTAACGACACAGCAAAACATATAAAAAGTACATTCAAAAGCAACTTAAAAAGCACAACAGAAACAGGAGTCAATAGCATCATTCACTTCAGTTTCATTTGCTTTTGTTTTAATGCAGGTTTTAAACTAACTGAAGCATTTAATCCAGGTGCAGTTAGCCTGCAGTTTTAAAATCCACTTTATTCAGCTTGTTCAGTGGCATTTAGAACATCAGCACTTCTTTTGTTATACAATATTCTTAGTATTACTCTAAAATTCAAAATGCATGGTCTGTAGGGTCTACTTTTAAATTCCAAACTGCCAGTAGACTGAACCACAAAAGACTGAGACCAGAAACATGAACAATCACACTCCTGAAATGTTACAGACTCGAATCCCAGAATACCGAAAACCTGAAACCAAACTGTTGTTTCCTACACTACAACGATAATAAAGAAATACAACTATTTACTTCTCCTTCACTTTGGCAAGGGGGCTATGCCGCCCTGCACCCCCCTGCAAATTAAAGATATCATCTCTGAGATTGCACTAATTTTAGAAAAATGATAAACCCTAGCAATCGCTATAATACACTTCTCTCTTTGTTTAGAGCACTGCACACACTACACCCTTCCACTTCAAAAAAACATCAACCTCAGGATTCAGCAAGCCCTGTACGGTGTGCAGGACTAGTGCAGGAGCTCCAACAGGCAATATGTCTGCAGTGCGATCGAGGAATAAGCTGCAGGGACATGCACGAGCGCTCCTTCACTAATCCTGCACGGACTCATCTCCTGTATGCAAATGACCCTATTTGCAGGTGAAATCCAAGCAAATTAGATGGATTTGTGATCCAGGAAGCTGGAGTTCGGCCGTGTAGGAATAGGGTAATCTGAAGAAATGTACTCGGTTAGTAACTGAGTACATTTCTGCAAACTACAAAATGGAGCCATGACAGCTCCAAATAAATGGTGAATATTATGAAGAAATCATACCAATGGCCAAATATATGGCCATTGGCATGGAAAACAGCTGCAAAAATAAAAAAATTAACTTTTTTTTTGCGATCTCGGCTGTTTAAGCATAGGGCAGTGGCGCAAACAGGATCTGGCAAAAAATAAAATAAAAACCCTAAAATAAGCATTCTAACCAAAATCACTATTTTGCCATTATACTCAATGGCAGGCAGAAGACAACATGGCCAGTGAATAGTGGTTGCTAAGGGGGGAGGCTCAGTATGGGACCTGTAACTATGCATCAGCAGGCAATCCTATGCAAATGAGGAGAATTATACTGAATCCCAGATTTCCCCTGCATGCTAATCAGCACCCAACAGTGTAAGAGCAGGAATAGCTTGGTGCAAGCCTAGGAGTTACCTGACATCATAGGGGGTGTGTCAGGCATACTGTAAGTGGATTGGAGCCCTGAGGCTCGGGTTTGTCCTTACCTTAGCAGAGCTAAGCAAGGGTGTGTGTCTGAGGCTGCCTAGCACTTTTTACATTGCCTAAGCGGGTGCGTGCGCCGCGCACCGGGTTTTAAAGGAAAAAAAATAATCCAGGAAATAGCAGCTCTGTGCACATTTAAGCACTGTGTTTGTGCGGTGTGGCCCCAGGCTTAAACAGGAAGGTAATGGGAAAGGAAAACAGCAGTAGGAAGGTAATCTAGGAGAACTAGCATAGCTGGCAGGTGAAATGTATCAGAATCAGCCAATTACACAGGCAGCAGACCAGCCCAGCCCAGCACACTACTATAAACTATGCAAACACCTTTCACTCTGGTATTTCCCACATACTCTACACCACCCGTGTATACAAGTGGGGGGAATTTTAACAAACAAATGCAACAAAATAATAGGGGCTGCAATAACTATCATACATCAACATGTGGAAGAGGCTTAGGGTGGTGAGGATGAGAATGCTGTAGACCAACCCACAGTGAGGAGACAAAGATGAGTGTACAGACCCAGGTTAACCTACCAGGGGCTACATAAGCTGGAGATAGTGGAGTGCTATAGGGTGGACAGGGACCTCCTACAGCAAATTGTTGAGCTGTGTCGGCCACGCCTCACACACAGAACTAACAGATGGGAACCCATCCCAGTGGATACCAAGGTATGTGTAGGCCTAAGAATACTAGCTACAGGTACATTCCAAAGGCCAACTGGAGATATAATGGGGATCTCACAGGCATCAGCATCCAGGGTACTCCAGCAGTTCTTGGATGCCATGTCAGCACATGTCAGTGAGCACTTATATTTCCCCAACACCTGTGAGGCGTTGGCCAGCAATATGCATCTCTTCCACCAAATAGCAGAATACCCTGAGGTAGTGGGTGCTATAGACTGCATGTACATATTCATCAAAGCACCACCTGGTGAGCGGGGCAGGGTCTACATCAACCACAATGGCTTCCCCTCCATCCAATGCCAGGTCATGTGTGATGCCTAGGGCATTATAATGAATGTGTGTGCTGGCTACCCTGGAAGCTATCATGATTCCCACATCTGGCATCTGACATAGCTGTACCAGAGATTTGCCAGTGGGGACATCCCTTATGGTCACTTAGTGGGGGATGCTGGTTATGCACTGGAACCATGGCTGATGACACCCATTAGAAATGCACACACACCTGAACAAGAACTCCATAATGAGGCACATGCACAGACCAGAGTTGTAATAGAACATGTGTTTGGGATGCTCAAGTCATGGTTCTGGTGTTGGACACATCCGGTGGAGCCTTGCAGTACTCCCCAGCTACATGCACTCAAATTGTCATCATATGTGCCATGTTACACAATATGATCCTATGGAAACAGCTGCAGCAGGGACAGCATGGAGCAGGGCCACACCCCCCACCATTGCCAAGGCCTGCACAGGCACAGAGTGACTCGGAAGAGGAACAACCTGGGCCTGACCCAGTAGGCAGAAGCAGGCATGCCCAGTATGCCCTGGCCTTTGCAACGAGGCAACACATATCACATACACTGACACAGGAGGGACCCAGTGAATGACACTACTCTCTGACTCACACATACAGTAAAAGGAATGCCAAACTTGACACTACCTGTGCTCAACCATGTATAGGGAGTGTACCATGTCCATCTGATATAGGCAGCCCTCCAGCAACATCCTCAATACTGGCACACCCACAAGCTAAGTCACTGTCCTTAGCAATTGCCAAATGGAGTAGTATGTGTTGTTACTTGTATCTATGGCATGGATGTGAGCATGCAAGGGAATTTATATAAATCAAAAAACTTGGAAAACCTCACCAAAGGGAACTGCCCACAAAAAAGCACAAGTCCATAGGAAAAAAGCAGTTTCCACCAAATGGATTAAAATATTTATTCAGCTCCAGAACGAACCCTAAATACATGAAAATACAAAAGCAAATAAATTACAACAGTAAGCGCTTTCGGGCTGTTACCCTTCTTCAGACATTTCTTTGCCAAACATAAAAGGATATTTAAAACACTTTTCAACCAATCATTAATCAGTATTGTATCCACCTTTTCTTTAAGCTGGGTTTTATTGGAATAACATCATTGAGGCCAGGAAACCTATGTGCTGTTAGTTCTATGATCCATCTGGTTTCCTCACATTCAGTTTTATTCACTGTATCTTCCCCTCTATTCCCTTTTTATATATGTCTAATAACCAAACATTTAAAATAGTGACCTGGAGAAAAAGAAATATGTCTAAATAAAGCATTATGCTCATTCTTCAGCCTTATGGCTGATAAATGATTTAAAATTCTCGTATTAAACATACAATTAGTTTTTCCTATATAATAACAGGTACACAGTTGACCTGTCACTAAATAAATCACATTCATAGATGTGCAGTTAGCATTTTCTACAAAATGATAACTTTTACCAGTGCTGGGATGAATAAATTCCATATTTACATTAATGTGACTGCAGGCTTTACAGCAGCCACAGGGTTTTGTACCCTTATTTGTACCAGTATATCCATATACTTCTCCTTCATGGCTCAGCAGATCTTGCAGGGTTTTATTTCTCCTGAACTCAAAACAAGGTGCTGTCCCTACTACTCCACTCATTTTTTCATCTGACTCCATGTATGTTACTGTTGTAAGTGAACATGAGTCTAGGACCTTTACTTTGCTGTTTCCATTTCATAATATTGTGGTGCCCTTCCCCACTGGAGTTCAACCAGTGCCTGATTCTATCTTGCCTCAGTATTTTATGCCTTGCAGAGGTTTGGCTCACCTTCTGTCTATCATAACCTCTTTCTACTAAATTATCTTGTAATTGTAGTGTCTTCTTTTCAAAATCTTCATCTTCTGTACAGAGCCTGGATATCCTGCTTAACTGTCCTTTAACTGTATTGTTAAAGGTGTACTGAGGGTGCATACTATCCCGTGCTAACAGACTGTTTTTCCAACCGTTTTTTTTCTAAATAATGTTGTCTTAAAGCCCCTTTCATCCTGCAACAGTCTAATATCTAAGAAATCTATCTCAGTTCTAGAGAAGTTCATAGTAAATTTGAGGAAGGTAGTGGACGTTTCTAAATAGTTAACAAAATTGACCAATTCTGCCTCTTCTCCCCCCATAACAGAAAAATATCATCCACAAATCGCTGGTACAAATATACCTTGTCCTTCCATTTATTTAAATGTCCTAACACAAATTGCCTCTCCCAAAAAACTAAGACCAAATTTGCATAGGTTTTGCACAGGGGCTGCCCATAGCTACCCCCTGTGTCTGTCTGTAATATTTACCTCCACATACAAAGGCATTATATTCCAAAACCATACTCAATAACTCTTTTGTTAACCTTATCTCCTTCCATCATGCTCATCTCCTGTAACAGATCTGCTAAAGCCTCTGTGCCATAGTTGGTACTAATCACAGTAAATAGATTTTGTACATCTAGTGTTACCATGATATACTGCATAGCACATTTTGCCTCTTTTACTTCTTTCAGAATTGTTAAGAAGTGCCACATATCTTTCAGCACCTCTTTAAATTCCTTTATAAAAGGTCTTAATAAACATTCAAGCCATATAGAAATGTTCTCAGTTATCCAACCCCTCCCAGAGACAATAGGTTTCATGGGAGGGTCTAGTGGATCTTTATGTAATTTAGGGAGAGCCTTAAATACCGGTGTAACTGGATGTTCTACCCATAAAAAATTGAACATTTCTTTATCCATCAATCCTTCTGCTTGAAGTCCTTTTAACCCATTTCTAACTTCTGAGATAATTCTACTCAACATAATCGGAGAAATCTGAACATAAGTGGAAACATCTGACAATAACCCTGTTAGTTTTTCTTGATAAAAACTTTTATCTAAGACCACCACAGCTCCTCCTTTGTCTGCTTTTTTAGTAATTGAGGACATAACTTGGACATTATGCGGTTGTATGTACAGTACTGAGGTCTGTGTACTTATGGTGATTGTTGACAGTATGTGTATTGCAAATATGTACTTTGGACTGTGTACAGACTGTGGTAGATGTTATTCTTCTTGGTCCTGTTCTATCTGATGTTACATGCTGCTCCAGTGTATGGTACCCTATCAGCTTACATGTTCGTGGGGCCAAGCACACACATGTCCCATACCACAGACAGACATTGGACCACACTGTGTAGTGGCCCAGTATATGTAGGGTTAGTGTGTGGGTGGTACATATGAGGATGGTGTTGATCAGACAGTCCATATACTGTAATATTAAGCTAGCTTACCATATGTGGGTGCACCTGTGTTCACATTGGTTGTGGGTATGCACTTTCACAAAGATGTCTGTTACTCTGTGCAGTGACATGCCTGTAGAGCCTCCTATATTTGCAGGTACATGTGTATTCCCCCATAAGAAATGTAGGCCAGTGTTGTGGCAGTCTGCCTGTAGTTTGCACACTGCTTTGTTACATGCCTAGCAGCTTAGTGTACTTACCCAGTGTGATGTTATGTCCATATATTTGCCAGATGAACTGCTGCTGGGCCACCATA
Organism: Protopterus annectens; assembly: GCF_019279795.1. Classification (NCBI taxonomy): domain Eukaryota; kingdom Metazoa; phylum Chordata; order Ceratodontiformes; family Protopteridae; genus Protopterus; species Protopterus annectens. Next base: position 195,121,711 of record NC_056751.1, on the reverse strand, counting down.
ACTGTCATGTATATCTGACAAGGCAGTGGGATGCTGTACAGAAGTATGTCAGGAGTGTGTGAATGCATAAGCTATGTGGGCGTATATATTCCAGTATTTACATTATATACCTGTCTACATGGCTGTTAACATCCACATTGTCAGGCTTGGTCTACATGTCTTGCACTAAGGGGTTCTGTGTATACCTCTGGACTGACCAGAATGTGTCAGACTGTCCACATTTATTGGCCATATCTCTGTTGTAGGCCCCCATTCCTATTTAGACATGTAGTAACAGTCAGGTGTGCTCCCCCTCCAATCTGATGTAGACATTTAGTAACATGTATGTGTAGGTATAATACCAGTGGAGCACAGATAACCAGAGGTGGCCAAGGTAGCAGGCTGGATTGTAGCATTTGTACAATATTCAGGTATGCATGTGTTAGGCTGGTGTGTGCTACATATTGTGTGAGAGTGGTCAGTATGTATGCATGTTGAGGTTTGAACTAGTGGCCATTGCCCAGTACTGCCGATGACAGAGCCCAGTCCTCACAACTGCAGTGCCAAAGACAATTCCCTCCAGTATAACACATGCTAGCAGTAAGCCATTGTAAATGTATGGTGGTAATATGTGTCACCATCTGAAAGATGGACATGGGATGAATGTTGGGCTAGATATACAAGCAGTCCACAGGGAAAAGTACCCCAGACATACAGTATATAATGGGTATCCGTGAAATGGGCACACCCTTGCAATTGTACATTCAGGTATGCATCACATTATCTGGGCTTGTAGTAGGGAATACCGATGTCGTCTGGCCGAACACTTGCAGATCACAAAGGTGATAGGACTGATGTATTGGGAAATGGCTGATGTCCCTGCACAAGCCAGCATAACTGGAATGCCCCATGCATAACTGTGAGTGAGATGCAATTAGTGTCCATAGCACACATGCACCCAGCTCACCCAAACACCACCCACAGGTACCACTCTGGTCGTATCCCTGCTGTTGGGAATGGGTACAATATGACCCCCACCTGTGTATAACAATAGCAAAAGAATGCAGCATGCAGTGCAGGTGTCCCATGCAGGTGTGTCCCTAGCTGTATGTAGCACCCTGCCAGCATCCACACCACCTAATCAATACTGATAGAAAGTATTGGCATGAACACCTAGCACACCTACCCTGTCACCCCAGGGAAATATACTGCATGGCAGTCTGGGACTGTAGGACTGACAGATGCAACGGCTTGCTACAGCTGGCCTGCATCACCACTAAATGGCCTACAGGCCTCTGCAAAAGGCCCGTGTCTCACCCGTACTGCCAATGTATGTTATGTCATAGACACCCAAATAACAACATAACACACTCCACATAAGCAATATGCAAGGCCATGTGGACAAACCACAGTAATATGTTCACCATGTCCCACTGCATGAACTGTGGACCAACACCAAAACACAGCTGTCATGAGGTGATAACTATAGGGAAAGTATCAGAGAATGCATGCATAATGTATGGAAGAGGATAGAATAATAGAGGGGGGTGGGAGCATGGGCAGCATGGAATGTGCAAAGTCCGACTCACAGCCGCGTGTACATACAATCCCTGGCTGCAAACACAAAAATGGGTGGCTACAAACCTGCCTGTACACCACAATAGGGGTAATGTCCTGACTTATGACCCCTACCTCTGGGTAACCTGTGTGAATCTGTACAGCTGTGAGGTATTGTCACAACAAGATAAGGCCATACTGTCATGTCGATGGATGTACAAGTATGGGATCCTCTGCCAGCACTGTACCAAGGTGCTGAATTGAATACCCAGACCCAGCAGCAAGTGTCTGCAGCTCCCCCTCCAGAATGGCATAACTTTCCATGAATATGTAGGCATTTGACCACAATACCAGACACAGTTGCATTCACCCTGTGTTCTGCAGGAAATTACTGTGAGCAAAAATGTCCACCTGATGATAGTACCTGAGGACATAAAACATCACAATGTATAACAGTACACATGTCTGAATATCTCTGCTAACACCAGTACCATGTAGCAGGAGCTGTACAGACACAATAACCTACAGCACATACTATCCCTTGCACAGTGTGACCCTATATTGCCAACTGATCTACAGATATCCTGCAGAAACAGTTTGCTACCTGTAGGTGTAGAACACAAAGGTCTGCACTGGAGTACAAACTTCCTGGAATGGATCCACACATTCAATACAGAAGAGCATACTGGGCATGCTCACACACTTAGAGAAATGAAGACAATGTCAGACAACATACTGAAAGGTCATACTGGGCATGCTCACACACTCAAACAAATGAAGCCCATGTCTGCCAACAACAGTGGACCATACATATCTGACAGTTGCAGATGCTTTGCACACACATTGGATAGGAATGCACACACACACACACACACACACACACACATATATATATATATATATATATATATACACATATATATATATATATATATATATATATATATATATATATATATATATATATATATATAAGGACAACACACTATGTTTGTTTGTGTCTTTCGGCTTTTCCTGGTTAGGGGTCACCACAGCAGAACTCCGGTCTGCTAATGATTGGTAGTGGATTTTTATGTACTGGGTTACCAGCCCTGATGCGCAACCTTCAACGAAGGCATGCCCCATTCACGTATGCCTCCACACAGAAGACGCTCTAGCTGAGAATCGAACAGGACAACGTCTTGCTATGAGGTGACAATGCTACCGCAGCACCACCACCGCAGTCAAGGGCAACACACTATTATACTCCAAATGTACACATACATAGATGTGTGGAAGAGAGTGACAGTGACAAAAAGCCTTCCATCAAGAAGCCTGTCCCACCCAGCACACAGCCAAATGGCTACACCCACATGATGTGTAAATGTCACTGACTGTAGAAATTAGCCACTGGTATCCCTCAGCATTACAGACTCTGTGGTGCAAGTGCTAGCTGTGCAACATGTCTGTACAAGTCAGTAGTCATCTAGCAGTTGTATACATGTACCTGCGGAATATAAACATGCGTGTGCCTGAGTGTGGTGTGTCTACCTCTAGATGAATGGGTTATGGCCCATGCACACACACTGCCCTCCCCATAGCCCTACTATGACAAGCCTGCTAATGTCATTCACTTTGAATTACACTTTTGGGAAAAGAGTAACCCTGTAATCTCTATGGTGTGTCCTGTAATTGCGTAATGCTGTAGTATGATAAACTAGTCAGGTAAGAGTTCTAATCCCAGACATGGCAACTGTGTGTGTGTGTCTCTGTGTAGGGAGCAATGCTTTTTAGGCTAGTCTCACTAACTACAATTCAAATGCCCTACTTTGGCAAGGATGCTGATGTCATTCACTTTGAAATGCACCTTTGGGAAAGGCATAGCCCAGTAATCACTGTGGGGTGTCCTATAACAGAGTAATGCTGTAGTGTGATATAGTAGTTTCTTAGGGGTTCTATTCCCAGACATGGCAAGTGAGGATGTTTGTGTGTGTGCTTCTTTGTCTGTGTAGGGTGCAATGCTTTTGAGGCCATTCACAGTCACTACAACCTCCATTGCCCTACTTTGGCAAGCCTGCCAATGTCATTCCCAGTGAAATACACCTTTGGGAAAAAAGTAGCCCTGTAATCTCTGTGGTGTATCCTATAACAGCGTAATGTTGTAGAGTGATGCTGTACTTTGGTAGGAGTTCTATTCCCACACATGGCAAGTGTGGATGCTTGTGAGTGTCTTTCTTTGTCTGTGTAGGGTGCAATGCATTTGAGGCCATTCACAGTCACTACAACCTCAATTGACCTTCTTTGGCATGCCTGCTGATGTCATTCCCACTGAAATACACCTTTGAGGAAGGAGTACTCCAGCAATCTCCGTGACATGTCCTATAACTGTGTAATGTTCTAGTGTGATAAACTAGTGAGGTAGGAGTTATAATCCCACACATGGCAAGTGTGTGTGTCTGTGTTTGTCATTCATATCCTGTGTGGAGGTGGCTGTGAGTGTGAAACAATGGACTCATTGTGTAGTGGGTTTTGTAAATTTCTTATATGGCGGCCCTTTTATATGTCACAATGTCCACCTTACAAGGATAACAGATGTGAAATAGCTGAGAGTCTGAGGTACCAATCCATACCCCTACATGTTACATCATGGCTGGCGAACTAAGTTAGCAACCCTTGTATTACCCAGGGAACACTCTCAACCCATGCCTCATACACAAACACATTTGCCAAGGCAACAACCGCTATGTTGGTAGTACCCTGCATATTGCCCACAGATAGTAACCATGGTGTGATCGCAGTGGACTACAGAGGGCATGGCACCCTGTCCATCTGTGCAATAGGCACGTACATGCAGACAGTGTGCCTTCACTATGTTCCCCACTGGATGCCTGCAACACCTGTGGTGCTATCAAATGTGACCCACAAAGGACATAATATGCCTTAAACACATGCCCTGTATGGACAGATGCCACTGACACCAGGGAATACTTGTATCATGCTATCAATGTAGGTGCAGGGTCAACCTGCTGTACATTACCAGTTCCTGCCACATGAGGGCAGGGTTGGCACATCTGATGATAACAATCTGTGTACACAACATGGGCCAGACACCCCAGGTACAGTTCCACATGTCACTGTACATGCATGTGGGATGTGTGCACATCCCAGACAGCATCCATGTCATGGACTAAAGAACATATACATGGCAAGCATTGCACAGCAGTGGCCACACACATTAGTTACCCAGGTGACTGGATGGTGAACACAATACCAACCTGTGTGGGCCACTCCAGACACTACACCCTGAGCCACACTGCAGACCATTGTCATGTGGCTTGATGTCAAGGTATACCCTTCACTTAGCCTTGTATAGCCTTCTGGCACAGTCAACCACTATACACCTGTGAAGCAATGCACACATGCAAGTCAGCACTGGCACACTGTGTCTGTGTGTGTGGTGTATGATGCTTTCAACCACATTCACACTCACTACAACTCCCATTGGCATACTGAAGCATGCTGTCTGATGTCAGACACCTTCACATACCCTTTGCCCATATACCTCCGGATAACCCGTTTAGTGCATGTGATACCTGCACATTACTGTACTGTGGCAAACTAAATAGTTAGGAAGTGTATTCCTGACCCTACTAAGTGTGTCAATGTGTGTGAGTCCCTGAGGGGATGTGACTGTGTTGATGCTGACACCTGTTCATGTGGACAGGCATGTGTACTACACCTACCGTATCGCTACCATATCACTTTTGCAGAAGTCACTCACCATCACATATACGTTTGGACAGCTCCTCAATATGTAAGCTATGTGGCGCATGCAGTAACTGCATAGACATGTGATAGCAATACATAGTCAGGGATTTGAAACCCTGTACTGGTAGGTGTGTGACGCAAGGATGCTTAGGTTTTACTCTCCCACCCCATCCCTGACTTACTTTGTCTCTGTCTGTCTCTCTCACTACCTCTCTGGTGGATGTGGAGAACTACACCTGCTTTACTTAGGCAGCAGCTTGTGTTTTGTGAGTGATGCTCATGATCAGCTGATGGCCTCTGCATGAATTGTAGCCCTCCTCTAACTGATTGCATGTGGAACAGCTGTGGTAACATTCCCATAACCAATTGCATGGAAACACACTTCAATATCTAAGAACATCATGTTGGTGTTAGGTCTTTTCATTCACTGTGAGCAGGACCTAGATCTGGTGTTTGGCATACAGCATCACAGATGGATTTGGGATTTACCTCTAACAACATACACTGTGGAAACAGGCCAACACACAGGAGGGAGATGTGCCTAACCTAACTGCAGAATGTAAGTGTTGCTATTCTGCATTTGGAGTAATGTTGGTTTAACAGGGTGTGTGTGGATATGGCTGGTCTACATGTTTTAATACCTGTCATGACAGTGCTATGTTTTTGAGGAAATCCCCATCTGTAGGGTTATCTGCAGACTGGGCAGTATGTGGTGCCTTTTGTTTCTTGTGTTACTCACAGAACACCTATCTGAGAACTGCAGAAGCATAGTGTGAGGATTGCAGTCAGTACATGGCGACAGCCATGAGAGTTACTGACTTCATATCCCTCATAGGACATATGTCACAACAAACCCTGTTACAACAGTAAATGTATGAGGTTATCACAGCAACATGTCAATACTGGCCCTGTGTTTGTGCCTCCAGTCACAACTCTGTACACCTTTATACATATATCATGCAGTAATAGGTGCATATGTTCTGTACACCATTATTTATTGACATCATATCTGATAACAAGCCAGTAAAATATCAGACCGCTACACATTTTATGTGTAGTAGGGGTTATATTTGAGGACATAAACGATATCTCTGCTGTAGTCCACATGATCATTACTGTGCTAGCAGTGATACTGTACTGGGATGTCCTTAGGATGTCGATCAATAACCAATGGCACACATGTTAAAAGCAGATGTGACCTCCCACACACAACATGTCTGTTAAGACAACCCCTATTACAGTAGCAACAGTCTAGATATATACCTGCAATACATACCTGACATCCCCTTGCACTAAGAGGTTGGGACTATTGGGTCTGAGGTAGGACTCCACTCCATGTTCTGGACATATGGTGAACATATATGTACATATAATTATCCATATATCTATATAGATATATACACATATACCTATTGACATACATAGATGGATATATATATATATATATATATATATATATATATACATATAAACACTCAAATATATACATATACACAGCAATATATGTCTACAAATATACAGATATAGATACATATGAACAAATACTTATGGATATCTACATATAAATTGATAGTAATAGGTATATCAGAATATATATGTATGCACATATAGTTATAGATATCTACATATATATCTACATAAATAGGCATATCTGTACACATAGGATGTGCATACATATATAGCTATACATACAAGCCACGGTGGTGCAGTGGTAGCGTTGTCGCCTCACAGCAAGAGGTTCTCCTGTTCGATTCACAGCTGGAGCACTTTCTGTGTGGAGTCTGCATGTCCTCCCCGAGTGGTGTTCAAAAGACATGCGTAAATGGGCGTGCCTTCATTGAAGGTTCGGCATCGGGCTGGCACCTCAACACCATAAAAATTGACTGCCAATCATTAGCAGACCGGAGTTCTGCTGTGGTGACCTCTAACTGGGAAAAGCTGAAAGGACAACAACAACAACAAATATGTATATATATATATATATATATATATATATATATATATATATATATATATATATATATATATATATATATATATATATATATATATATATATATATATATATATATATATATATATATATATATATACACAGAGAGATCTACACATGGCCATACAGATGTGTATACAGACATATGTATAAATATACATGTGTATGTACATGTAGACATATATCAGCATATGTATATATCTATATTCCTGTCATGTGTAAACATCACGGTTGTGTATACTTTCCCAGATGTATCTCACCATATGTATCTGATATGTGTACATTATGACAAAACAACATATGTGATGCAACAGTCATATTAATAATAAGTACTACACAATTGTGGAAGTAAAGGCAATTGTTCAATGCTAATCAATATGTGTATTGACAGATATATTGGAAAAACAACAGCTGTCTTCACAGTGGTCATGGTGTAGTGGTTAAATATTGTGACTATAGTGTACAGGGTCCTGGGTTCAAGACCTGCAATGGCTGTTCATTTTGTTGCTGGGCAGAACAAGGGCTGTTGGATCCAGAGTGGTTAAGATGGTTTTGAGCAGTTTTAAGTGTGTTTGCATGGGTTTGAGCAAAGCTAAGCATTGCTAAGCTAAGGGTAAATGTACGGGCACTTACACAGTGTAGGCTTTGTTCACCACTCTGCAAATCAGCTTAGCTATTATATTGGAGCAATGTTGATACCTGCTAAGCATGGCTTAGCCCTGGTAAACAGTTCTCACCACCCAGTCTGATAACATAGCAGAGTAATGACATCTGTAATAAGTGTATGTAATGCCATGTACAATACATGCGCCTGTGTGCTGTATACAGTAGCAAGGGGTGTGAGTGTCATGTCTGGGACACACAAGGATATGAGGCCTGCACACCACTGTTATCCATGTGAATGTTTTACATACAGGGGTAGTAGCCCAGGGTACATGCTGTCACACTGGCATGTAGTGTATCATGGTGGTACTACTGTCGGCAGTGCTTTCCCAGGCAAGAATAGAGTACTATATGTAGTACTGACAACAGGCACACTTGCAGGCATAGCTAGACTCTGAGGCCTCCTTGTTGTGTCCCTGGTGTGTGAGCTGTGTCACTGTATATATCCCCTACTGTATAATGATCTGACATGGAATGGAACTGTAAACTACTGTCTGTACAGCACATGTTAGTGAGGGCTTCCAACATGTAATTATGGCATACATATTGTTGTCAAACATCTGTCAACACATTTATCCTACTGCATAGCTACTTGCCAAGCTGATGACTGTCAGTCCCTGTACAGATGTGCAGATGGCAGGTATCCAGCTGGGATATGTACAGGCAACCTATGCTTGATTGACACTGACATGTCTGCCCAGCTATGTAAGAACTGGCACATATAGGAGACAACACCCTGTATGCACCACATGACCCGGGTACCTCCACTACACTATCGCAGTCAACAGAACATGCTTGGGTACAAGTCTCCATCACAGACACTAACTATGTGTTGTAATACATGTTGCATACATGTCAACTTGATCACTTCAGTGGCCATGTGCATGAGGTACCCAGAGGATTGGCTGATGCATGTCACTCTCACCCTGAGTGTCACCACAGTGGTGTCTGTTGATAGATTGTCTACTGCCACATGGCAGGTGGCAGGATACCACTGTACACACATCCCCTACACAACCCATCTTTCCATGGATAATAGCTAGGTACACAGCTGTGATCACCTGCAGTGATGCACCCCAGTACTGACACATGTGTATGTGTGCATTACTGAGGATAGCAATGTCTGTGTGTTAGCACACCTGTACTTGGGAATTCCATGAGAGCTTTCACAACCGCCGCAACACCCATTGCCATAGTTGTGGCTGCTGTTGTATGGGACATTGCATATACCCTGTTACACTTCTCTTCCTACCAGCTACATGAGCCTTGCAGTACCAGCACAACAGTGTTGTACAAATGGTTCAATAGGCATGGGATACCCATTGAGTTCTGGCAAGTGTGCGTATGTGTGCATGTCTGCATATCTGTAGGGTACAGCATTCCGAGGCCACAGACTCCTATTGCAATACCCATTGCCACACAGTAGTACCGATAGTGATGTTGCTGCCCATAGGTGAGGCATGAAAATGCAACACCCTACTTTGCCTGTGATATGTGCATTAGATGCATATCCCTGTAGTACTGCTGTTGGAATATACAACAGGTTGTATCACAGTCATGGGCAATGTGTGATGGTGGGTATGTCAGAGTGTCATCATGGGTTTCAGGGAGTACAATATCCACTGGGGATGCAGGTGCTGTGTACACTGTCATTACACCAAGGTACACCCGGTATATGTCCATGTTCCACTTTATGGTGACCACTGTCACCATCAACCATACAGGTAACTGATACCACAATCCAGCCCAGTTATACATGTGCTGTGTACAGCCTACCTGTAACACATTGGGCACATGGTCAAGTTAGCAGTGATAGAACCAGGTCTCTCAGATGTGTGTCTGCTTGCTATGTGTCTATTAATGTGTATATGAAGGTATGTCACAATATGTATTGTCCATATACACCCATTACATCCCCCATTAGCATTAGCATACTGTACATGTCTGGGGATGTTCTGCATGTAACATGTAACCTGGAACACACCTCACCCTAAACGCTGTGTGGTGTGTGCAATTAAAGCCACACACTTCAGTAGCACTGCATACCTAGGTAGGGGTATAGCCCCAGTGTTGCCAAGTAAGAGTGCGCATGTATGTGGATGGGTCTACATCAGGCTGCAGATTATACACATCCCAGCGGGACACCTGTCCATGTGGCACAGGCAATAACTGTTATACAAACCTGTGACTTGCTCAGCTGTACCCCAGATATGTCACAGCCATGGTGTCACCACAGTGCCATACCCGTTGTGGAATATGACTGCAAACCATCCCCCTGCTGATACATGTACACCTACAACACAAATGGATAACATTATGGAGACCACAATCAATGTGTTACAGTTATAATGCATCATTGCTGGATGGTGACACTACCTGCCATGTATGCATTAAACTTTACTCCTGACAATATGTTACACTGCAGTACTTTGTAACACTGTTGTACAGTCACCGTGTGCATCAGAACCATATTAGCCTGTCCCTGAATCGATGTTATGGATGACAGAGGTGTCGCACAGGTATCATCATATGCACAGGGTGTGTTTTGGTTTGCCAGAGGCCGAGGGTGGGCCATACATTTGACACCATGTGTCTGGGCGAGGGGTGTAATGAGGTGAACTGGGCATGGTGATGTGGTGTGTGTAGGTATGGGGTTGCCCCAGGTGTGTTCGTATAGTGTGTGGGTATGCATGCATACAGTTCTGCCATGTGCCTGCCCTACACAGGTGTTTATGGACAGCTGCAGATACCTGGCAGGGTGTGCAGTTCACTGCCTCTGGCCATGGCACATGGACTGTGCATGCCAGGGGTTCCATGGGCACGTTCAGGTATAGTCCTCGATGTGCTACTCTCCCTTGATGAAGACAGATGTCTGCTGGAACCAGGTCCCTCCTGGGACTGGCCAGAACCACGTGCTCGTGACCTGCTGTGGTGTGGACAGCACCCCCTCCCACAGTGTCAGGGATAGTACTGCCACTACGGGAGCCCCTTGGTGTCCTAGCATGTCCATGTTAACTGCCAGCTGTTGGTGTTGCTTGCCTATGTCCACGCAGCCATTACCGCACTCCTACCACATGTTCAACACAGACAAACCATGGTCGATGAGGGCCATCATCTCACCAGACCATCTATACATGAGGTCGGTATAAGCATGGATAGCGCAGACAGGTCATGGAAGTTGTCACTTGCAAATGTGAGAGTAGCCCTCTGCAGCCTCAGAACCTGTCTGGTGTAACATTCCATATGTGCCTGTGCTGCCATGACAGCCTGAAACATGTGCCTGGTGGTACCAGTTGTGCATCTGCCAAGGGCATGATGACCAGCGGCCCTACCATGAGCACCCTGGGACAACTGCCTATGTGGTGCTCTGCCGGACATCCAGCTATGCCCGCTGTGACCAGACATAGTAGGAATGGTTAACACACTCTCCTGTGCAATGCCACCAAATGCCAGCTGTCCCTCCACTATGGCCACTGGTGATGGGGTATGTATAGGCACTGAAACTGTGTGTGGGGTTGGGGTGGCTAAAAGGGGGATTTCAAATCATGGTGCTGTTTCCCCCCTGACAACCCAACCTGTGCCTCAACAGTACTATTATCATTTTTGCTGTCTGTATGGACACCAACATCAGATTGCATGCAGGAGGGACCCTGACCCACCTCACCACCTTTGGGGGAAAACAAAAAATGCACTTTAAGACCTGTACAGCATTGCATAAGAGTACACACACACACACACACACACACACACACACACACACACACACACACACACACACACACACACACACACACACACACACACCACCTTAATACCTACCTCTCTGTGACTTTATAGACAGTCCCACATTTATTCCCATGCATTGTCCATCCTGCATCACACTTGGTAACATACACTCATTAATGTAGCATTCCTCTAAATGTCTAGACAAGTGATTACTCCATTACCTCCCTGACCTGAGTGGAGTGGTTTTACATGGCCTCACTGCTGTCATTCAGTGTTCACCCTGTGTATGTCTGGACATCGTGAGCATGGCCCATATATGTGAGGGGCTACTATGTTCACTCCATAATATCACGGACTGGAGTGTCATGTGTAAGTATTACTCAGTACATGCCAGATATGCTGCTCAATCAACCTATCATGTGACAACTGTAATATATGGATATACTCCCTGATGTTGTCTAGTAATTTCCCAATGCATCTGTAGTGCTGCATACGTGGGTTGTCAGTCACCTCTTTGCTGAATGTGATATTAAGGGTATACCTGGTGTCTACCTTCCCTCCAAATGCATGTTCCATGCTACAGACCTTATTATACAATCAGCTGTCCTGTGATTACATACATGACAAGTATTCCTGGTGTGTAATGTGTCATTCCATGTCCATGTACTGCATGATCCCAAAGGGAAGTACTGCTGTATGAACAACCCCACAATCACACATGTGCATACATAGACACCCACACAAACACCCACACAAACACACACACATGCATCAACCTCCTTCCACTTCACCAGAGTGACCTACAGACAAAATAACCACCCACCGACACACACACACACACACACACACACACACACACACACACACACACACACACACACACACACAGGTGAGGTTGCACAATGATAGTACATACAGTCCTCCTATTACCCATCTGTCAACATGCATAACATGGTACACAACATCATGCAGTGCATCTATAGTCAATCCATGCTAGCAACAGTATACATGTGTCTGATGCATGTGCTGTGTTAGTAGGTGATGCCCCTTCCCCTGGACACCACTGCACCCATGTACACAGTATTGCTGTGCACCTGTTCTGCACTCTGCCATGTACTGTGCACCAAACCTCACAGCTGTACAACCCATTGCTGAATGTGTAGTATTGTGTCAGTTATGTCAGCTCTAATGCTCACAGGCCCTATGTTTTTCAGCAAACACATACCTGGAATGATATGTGGACAGATGTCATTTGTGAATGCCTGATGTCTGATTTACAGATCTCAACATCAGCGGACCATGTATGACCAATCCCATACTATTACAATGAGAACTGTCAGAGCACACCGTGGCTATGGGGAGTGTACATACCCTTATTGATATGACGCATCCTTCCTTAATCTGCCATGGGACCACATCACCACATATATTAACAGTACATGAGCCCGATATGTGACATATGTCCTGTACATTCACATGCAGTGTCTAAAGAATTTATTAGGTGTGTGGATGCTGACCTCGATGCATACACTCCATGTGTGCATATGTGTGCACATCCTTATCATGACTGTTTGTTGCACCTATTGTTATGTGTATTACAGCAGTCACTACTCCTGGCAGGAGTATACTAGCATGGGCCATCTGCATTTGCCAGTGTATGTTCAGTCTGCCCTACACATGTCCCCCAAATCTGAATGACTGCAAGGTTTACTCATGTGCTCATCCCTTGGTATTCACACACTGCTGTCACTATTGCTGTGGGGATAGGGTTACATCTGCCACAGTTCCTGAACCTGAGTGTGTGCAGATATGGCCATTCTTAGCATCCTTAGGATCCCTGCTGCAGTGCACTGGTGTGTCATGCTGACACCCCCTCCCCACCTTCAGCCTTTTTGCAGATGCTTGACAAGTAAGGCCTACACATGTGTGTCAGTTTGCAGTGTCCCATACACTGAACACTATGTGTTACAGCCTAGTCCCAGCTCATAATGTGAACCACAGTAATATGTTATGCCATAGTGTAACTCTGTAACAGTTGCAATTGTATTACTGGTATATACACTGTCGTTGCACTGTATGTGGGTGATGTTTCACACATGTCCCTACTGTAGGGCATGTCTTCCACCATTATGTTACTCCCTGTCGGCACAATCCACAATGACAGGATGTTAGTTATCTTGCAGGTGTCTGCCATACCCTTCCAATACCCCATCATGGTCACCACTGTGATGCCATGCATTAAACAACAACAATAAGTGCAAATGTACAGCATGCATTCCTGGTAGGTGTGTTAGATGTGTGCATGGAATATACCATATCCATTACATGCCCGGTGTATTGGCAAGCATCAACATAAACCATACTCACCAGCTACAGGCTGCTGCCTTGGTGGTATACCAAAGGGACCTACATAACAGAGTGAGAGATGTGAAGTCAGTGGCCACACCTATGGCATTGCTACAGGGTGGGTGCAGCATTACAGTTTATCAACAGTACATGTCCACAATACTACCACATATGCACATCTGTTTATTACTACTATGCAGCAACAAACTATATCTATGATACGTCAGATATGCATGATCTACCTGTACAGATGTGGATGTATACACAACGTTGGTCTACTGATGTGCCCTGTGGCCTTACCTGCATGCTCCTCAGCAGGTGTGTGGGTAGCACCCACCTCCACAACGGTGTCTGGCAGTTGGCTGCGCAGACAATCAGGTGCCATGAAGCTGGTGAGGAGCTCCTCAGCATGTGTCGGGGGTGATGAATGGCATGGCCGCCCCTTGTTGTGAGGTGACCCCCCCGGACTGCAGCAGCACATCGACCGGCATTATGAAGCAGGTCAGAACAATGATTCCAGACCTGATCATAACTGCAGTTGTGCAGTCCCACATCATTGACCCTGTGGACTAGGTCATTCCACAGGGTGGTCCACTCCTATTGCTCATGGGCGGCCTGGCCAAACAGAACAGGGTAGTGCTGGATTAGGTAGTTTATCACTATTTCATTCTCAGCAGCTGAGTACGAAGGGAGCCCTCAGTGTGATGTCTTGCTTGAAAGACATAAAGATGGAAACAGGTCTGAGCAACGTGTACAGCAAGGTTACCACAGTTCTTAATTCACATCTCTGTCACCCCCCACCATATCAGCAACAACAATCTGTACACACAACTCAGTAGGTATGGCTACAGCTTACCTACCAGTGAGACAGATATTGTATTGTACCACACTTTGTGCTATGTGTTTGTAGCCATGTTCCCTGTGTGAACACTGTCATTGCTGGCCTGTTACTATTCACCTGCATGCCATTGTCAGGGCCACTATGGTTCCATATATGCCTGTAGCATGCTTGCTATGTGATTGCTGCACATCTGACATTCTGTGTCATTGGAGGTATCTATACATGCTGTTGGACATGTTCCAGGATTGTGTAGACTATTACTACCGACAAATGTTCTATAACAGTGACACAATAGCATGTTTAGGGAATATTTGCTAGAAGAAGCACCTCTCCAAACTCATCTGCCCATGTTACCAGGCCACATTACATGTGGGACCCACCCTGGGGCCTCCTCATGTACTGGTCCAGCACTACCTTCAGCTGGAACCACCTCAGGAGATGTTGTCCCCCCTGGGGGCACACACAGACATGATCTTATCCCCCGAGGTCAGGTCCAGAGTCTGCTCCATAGCAGGCTCCACAGACACACGTGGGATGTGCTACATCACCTTGAGACACCCAGTACACATTCCCAGGGTCCACATGCTCCTCCTGTCCAGCCTCCAAGCCAGGCACCTTCAGGACGTGGACTGCTTTTGTGAGTAGCAGTGGTTGGGAGGCTTGTTCCCATTGTGTCATTATTGGGGCCCATGGGGCTTCCACATCGCAGACCACACACACCATCCAGGGTGTTTACCCACCACATGTGTCACTTACCACCCATGTAGGCTCTCCTCTATATCTACCACCCAGACCACCTCCACAACTATACCTGCCATACTTCCCCATATTCCCATTTCCTACTTCACACATAAGGGCAATGTGGTCCATGTGACAAACCCGTCCATGTTGCACTCACTGCCAGCTGTATATATTTGTGTGTATTGCTATGTGTGCTGTTCCCTCGCACATAGCATGTAGTTTGTATATATGTAGACGTGCATATAGATATATATCTATATATGTGTAGCTATATATGATGTATATATATACATATATATATATATATATATATATATATATATATATATATATATATATATATATATATGTTTATATATATGTCTACATATGGGTAGCTGTATATCTGTGGATATACATGTAGATATATATATATATATATATATATATATATATATATATATATATATATATATATATATATATTTATATATATATATATATATATATATATATATATATTTTTTTATTTTTTATTTTTATTTTATTTTTATTTTATTTTACATTTGTTGACTGGGAAAGTCCGACTAGGTTCCACAGATCCTGTTTTCAGCGGAGGCCTGGGGAGAAATGCTCCAGAATGTCAGGTCCACAGTCTCAAAACACCTTTCTGCACACATCTGCACTGTTCTGCCTTGCTACAACACAAACAGGTGGTACATATGGACACAGCCTAACATTAAGGGGGTATATGTAGGGCTAGATTGCAGGTATCCCTATTACACACCTATGGCATTCCTGCATGCTACAATACAGGTTAACCCGAGTATCCTGCAAGTGGTGGGCTGTTTAACCCACGTGCCCATCATTATGGCATTACTTCCACCACCAGCTATTGGCCACAGTAATATACATGCTTCCCATTACACAATACACACTATGATGGCTTACATCTTATCAGTCAGTGCTGCTCTGCACAGTTGAAAGGTATGGCCCACTACCAACAGAGACAGACTCTATTGTCCTTAGCAGTTGTTCAGCTGAACATCATTACAACAACAACACCTGATGGCACATATAAATCATGCCACATCATCTATCCCATTATTATGGACCAAGTACTACAGTCAGTTACATGCATATATACTTCACATACCTGTTGTGGGAATGATGCCTCTTCTAGAAAGTTTGCTGGATTTTTTTTTTTATTTTTGTTGTGTGTTTTTTTTTTCTTTTGCCTTTCATTCACTCTCTCTCTCTTTCTATCTATCTCGGTCTCTCTCCAGTAAATGGATTGAGCTGCTTTGAATAGATTGCAGCATGGATTTTGTAGGTGATGCACATGTGATGCACATGATCAGGTGATGGCCTCTGCACCAGTCAGTGTCCTCCACTTGCAACCTGCATGCAGCATGCTGTGTAATACTTCCAATTACCACTGTCATGGCAACCAACTCCTATACATCCCTACATCATGTGGGCATGGTCCCTTTACCTTTCCTGTATGGTGGACATTCTTCCTGTGTATGGGCAGTAGTGGTACAGACAGCAGGTAGCAATACCTCTTACAAGAGAACTTGCACACTCAGGCCAGCTTCATATTTGTATGAGGTTCCAGAACTACAGACAGAGTGTGAGTAGTGTTGTTGTATGCATTGTATAGCACCAGTGCTGCAGGGTTTGTGTGTACATACTAGTTTAACATGGAATGCAGTCTGTCTGCATAGCTCTCAACTGTGGGCCTATCCACTTGATGGCCAGAGGTGTGCCTGTTATGTTTTGTCTGTCCACCACACAGGTTTTGTGTCAGATATGTATGGGTGACTCATACAGTGTCCAGTTGGTAAGGTGGCAATTGTAGGCATAGTGGCTGTTCCGTATTGTGCGCACCCTCTACATATGTATCTTCCTATACATATCTCTGTGTGTGTATGTGTAGTTACAGATATATATATATATATATATATATATATATATATATATATATATATATATATATATATATATATATATGTACCTGCATATATGTGTCTGTGTACATGTATCTTACGAATTTTGATTGCTTCCACACTGTACATTCCCTATGTTAGCCAGACTGTATTGCATGATATGTTACTGATACCAGCCTGACATCATACAGGTGGGATGGAGTACTGTTAACATCTTGTTTCCATGTTGTGTTAGGTCCTGGTTATGGGATTTGCAACAGTTGGTACTGTATTGCAGGGCAGACTTGTTTGGCTGTGGGGGGGGGGGAGTTATCTATACGTACAAGACGTATGTTGCTTGAGCTCCCTCACCTCCATTAACGGTGCATGTGGACATATATGTTTTTGTTATGTTCTCTTTTATATCTCTAGATATATGTCTGTATGTACATATATAGATATATATTTATGCTTATATATATATATATATATATATATATATATATACGTAGACATATATATCTATAGATGTATGCATATGTGTGTGTGTGTGTGTGTGTGTGTGTGTGTGTGTGTATATATATATATATATATATATATATATATATATATATATATATAAAGGGTTGGGTAGGTTAACAGACAAGACAAACAAGATGCATACAGGGGCAGTATATGACACATGTGGGGGGTAGGGGATGCAGGATGGGTAGGTTAACAGACAAGACAAACAAGATGCATACAGGGGCAGTATATGATACGTGTAGGGGGTAGTGGAGGTAGGTTGGGTAGGTTAACAAACAAGACAAGATGCATACAAGGGCAGTATATGACACATGTGGGAGGTAAACACCTTGATGGGGAGGGGTGTTGGGAAATCGGAAGCCCATGAGCCCCGTAGTGGAAAAAGTGGGACTGAGGTCCCCAACCATAGGCAGTCACCACTGCACCTTCACAGCCCTGAAGGTGGCTGTGCTGGGGGCTGAGCTGGAGAGCCAGGCTGACCCTCTAGTCGTGAGATGAGGCCCTCAAATTGGCATAGCAGATCTCCAAACTCCCGGTTGAGCTTACTACGCACCACGACCCGGACCTGGCGACTGGTGACAGGTTCCTGTCTGTGCCTGGTCCCGGGGGGGCGAGCACCATCCCCTTAGGTAGTTCCACCCATAGGTGGTGCAGGACCACTGGATGAGGAGGTCCCGGGTTGAGCCCCAGATGTGCTGGTCCCTGGTGCCACGGCCAGCTAAAGTGGGACAGGTGGGTCTGCTGGGACCCACATTCCCATACTGCTATGGTGTTTAAATTTTATCAGTATATGTGGGTTAGTAATAGTCAACACATTCCAGGATTTGGTATAACAGCATGCGTAGATATTCCCATTAACCCAGACACCAGATATGGAACAGTTGCATCGCAAACAGAACACATGCATATATGGGACCACAGTGGTAATTACAACAGCATGTAGGTACATTGATGGCACCATGACACCAATGTTGGAGTATTTCAACACAGCACATGCATCAAAACAGTTTTAAATAATTATCAAACAATAGGACATATGTCCCAACATTACAGTTAAGTCATCACGTACCAATTGAGATGGGTATTTAGTTTATTGTTGCAGATATGGTGGGGGGGGGTGCCAATTAACAACTAGTATATTCCTGTAGTTCGCATTACTTTCCTAGTCAGTGTTGTTATCTGTACCTTGCAAGTATTAGTACACTACCCTAATGCCTTAGTTTGGACAGTGGTATGGCTGTCGATAACTATATACATGAACTGGTTTTACCTGCAGTATACACCTCTTACCTGGTATACCTGTGGAGGAATTGTTTGGTAACACTAACTAACTGTTTCTAGACATACTCCCAGATTCCAGGTTGATGTTATGCACATACCTGTTCATCACTTTTTGCACAGACTCTGGCCATGTCTTGACCACATGCTGGTGAACCAGGACATATGCAGACTATTGCCTTCTTCAACCTTTAGTGACTTACCTCACTCTTGCACAGGATTTCGTAGACAGTTATATTATGTAGTACAGTGTGGGTGACAGTGATGAGTGATACCTTATTATTCAGAGCAACTGCAACAATAACAATGCCATACAATACCAAAGTAAACAGTACCAGTACAGGGTATCAGTCTTTTATTTCTAGGCACTGTGTCCATATCTGATAGACCTGTGGGAGCAATGTTTGTTAGCACTCCCTGAATGATGCCACATAAAGTACCAGACTCTACATTAGTATTATGCACACACAGCTCACTCTGTTACTGTACACACTCTGGTCACAGTTTGACAACATGGGGGTGTAGATAGGACATACTTGGCTTATTACTCTCATAACATTTTGGGGAGTTGCTAGTGTGAATGGTTTGTTCTTTTATATGTGTGACAATCAGTTGTATTTCCTGGTTGCTGCCTAAACATCTGGGATAATCCCACTGATTTCCCAGGGGGACAGGCAGCAGATATGGGCCGATATACTGGACATTCTGGACATATCTGTACAGTTGTGGGGTATGATTCTGTATGCAGCCTACCTCCACTCCCAGGATTCAGACCATGGCTGTGTCTGCTAACACTAAAACACTGTCCATCAGAGTTGTGTGTATTATATAGATATTGCTGTATATCTCTTATCTGATTTCTGTCTATAATTCTCCTGTAGTTTTACATTCTGACCTTGTATTACAACACTCTTATACAGGATTTCGTAGACAGTTATATTATGTAGCACAGTGTGGGAGACAGTGATGAGTAACACATTATTATTCAGAGCAACTGCAACAATAACAATGCCATACAATACCAAAATAAACAGTAACAGTACAGGGTATCAGTCTTTTATTTATATGCACAGTGTTTGAATCTGATGGACCTGTGGGAGCAATTTTTGTTAGCAATACCTTAATGTTGCCACACAAAGTATCAGATTCCACATTAGTATTATGCACATACAGGTCACTCTGTTACTATACACACTCTGTAACATGAGGGTGTAGATGGGACATACTTGGCTTATTACTCTCATAACAGTTTGGGGAGTTGCTAGAGTGACAGGTTTGTTCTTATAGATGTGTGACAATCAGTTGTATTTCTTATTTGCTGCCTATATGTCTGGGATCATCCCACTGATTTCCCAGGGGGGCAGAGTGACAGGCAGCAGATATGGGCCAATTTACTGGACATTCTGGACAGTTGTGGGGTATGATTCTGTATGCAGACTACTACCACTCCCAGGATTTGAACCATGGCTTTGTGTGCTAAAAATACAACAGTTCATGTCTCAGTTGCATGTGCTATTTGGATTTTGTTGTTTGTCTTTTCACTGTTTTCTGTCTATGTCTCTCTCAGTTGTACCAAATGACATCTGGGGATTACACCAGTCATATACAGACATTCCTACACATTTTATCTATGTTGCCCAGTGTGGGTAACAGTGCTTAGTACAACAGTACTATTAAGTGATTGCCAATCTACATTACCATATGATACCAGAGTAAACACATGCAGTCCAGCAGTTAGACCTTTATTGTCAGGCTATTATGCTTTTATTTACATACAACCCATATGAGATGCTTCCTGCCATATTCTTTGGTGTATGCAGTACTTGCCTTAAACATTACAGTTTTTATACAGGCAATTAACTTATTAATACTTTTGAATTTATTTCCTATGACAGTACATGCAAGAGTATTACTTACCTGCCTTGCATCGTAACTGCTCCAAGCAACATCCATGGGCCTCCTGGTTCGCAGCCCCCTCACTTGCCACTGTGAAGGACATAAGAGGAATATTTAGCCATACCTATCCATAATATACATGAGCTGGCAATTATTAAACAGGTAGTGGAGTGGTACTTACACACAGCTGGGACCTCCCCTGTACTCCTAGCCTCTTGGATCCACTGATCTAAGAGATTCCCTTTTCACCACTTCAGGTCAGCATAGTGATGCTTGACCTGCTCGCCAGTTTGGGGTACGCCAGTGGCACTGGTGAGGTCTCGGGAGAGATGGTCCCAGGTTTACGCTTTATATTGGGAACCTTGGTACTGGCCCTGCAGCAGTCTCTGCTCATGGTCTTTGACAAGGAGTCCTGCCATGACTCTGGACTTCTGGATGCCCCAGTGCTACGCCTGAAAGCACACACCCTTTCCCATTCCAGATGTAGTGCCTGCAAGAGGAAGTTACAGCCAGTTATGAGATGTATCCACACCTGTTGGGTTTAAATAGGGCCAATTTCCCACACGTTGCCGTGTTTGGAGAGTTTTGAAAAGCCTAAGCTATGGGCAAACCTGTTTACCTAAGGTTGGCATTGTTTAAAGGGGTATACCAATGGGCAAATTGAGTTAGCTGGTCTACAAATGCTTACACCTACTAAGCTGGCATGTGCAATGCTTAGCATTGCTTAATATTTAATTTGTATTATATTTGCTTTTTGGCATTGATTTATTATTCATTACATGTTATATATGTGTCTGGTATCCATGATTCATGTGTACATACACTGTATGGGGTCCTTGTGTTTATTAGGGTACTTCAACACTTTATTATAATTACACCTCACATCTGGCCTTATTGCAGTACTCCAGTTCACATATTTATGTTATGTCGTAGGTTATAGAACATAAGACTGTATATAGATTCCTTTCACATGTTCAGTTTGATTTTCCTATAGTGAGGATTTGTTTTGTGATTGTGATGGCTTAGTGGTTAACTATTGTGACTATAGTGTACCGGGTCCTGGGTTCAAGACCTGCAAAGGTTGCTTATTTTGCTTCTGTCCAGAACACTGTCTGTTGCATACAGAGTGATTAAGGCACTTTTAAGCACTTGTAAGTGGGTTTGCGTGGGTTTCCATGAGAGTAAGCAATGGCAACCTCCGGTTAAATATGCTTACAGAGAGTTAGCTTCAATATTGCTTAACCTGTGTGCACATTGCTTACCCCCACGTAAATGGGCTTAAACCCAGTTACTAGTGCTTACATATGCTTACAACTACTTACTACTGCTTAATAGTGCTTACTAGTGCTTACTCCCACTTACCACTGCACTAATTTAGACAGTAATGTCTAATGGTTCTTGGGAAGGTGGGGGATTTGGAAGCTGCATGGAGTTATCCGTCATTACACATTTTACCTTCCATTTGTATCCTTGATTCCTGTGTACATATACTGTATAGGGCACATGTGATTATCTGCGGATTTTCCAACATTATGACACTGACACCTCACATCTACATTTAATGCAGTACTCCAGTTCACAAATATATGTTATTTAGTAGGTTATGCAACTAAAAATATTGGTCATAAAGTGATTTGACATGGAAAATGGAATGTGATGCAGTGGGACTCGAACCGTGAATGAGTGCTTGTAAGGAAAATGCTCTGCCCACTCAACTATTGCTATACTGCTTCATTTCCATATATCTTGCTTTTTATCCTCTTCTGCCATTTAAGCTGCATTAACTGTAGCTAAGTGATGGGCAAACCTGCGCACCTATGGTTAAATTTCATCTGTTTCATAAAAAAAATATGTTTATATTTGTTGTTTTAACTATTGCTCTTGTACACATGGGGAGATGTTGCTGGGGGTATGCATACACCTATGAGTGGCCTCGCTCATTCTTTTAGGACTTGTCTGCTGTTCTTCATTGCAGGGGTGTGTATATTCTTGAGAGCTCTGCTCTCAGACATGCCCCCTGCACTCTTACATGCTCTATGTAAGATTAAAAGCTCAGGCAGCACACCTTCATTAGTATGCATGGCGCAATGCCGTCCTACTCCTAAACGTCCGCTTCTGTGCAGGACTAAGCTAAGCAGGGGAGGATAGTGAATTCGGGGGCATGTGTTATTATAAATAAGGAAGTCTGTTAAATTGCTCACCACTACAAAAAGTTAAACTTGCATAGCACTTCTTCACCTGTTTTACACTTTGAAACACCATAAACCTTTCCACTGATACCATGGTCTTAGAATGTAAACTCCACCATATGTTTTACGTACTTAGCAGAGAACCTGAAAGGGACAGCACGATATTAAGTCAATTGCCCTTTAGCTTGTATTAAACTTCGGTATTCTGGGATTCGAGTTTCTAATGATTCGAGATTGTGATTGTTCGAGTTTCTGGTCTCAGTCTTTTGTGGTTCAGTCTGCTGGTATTTCAGAATTTAAAAGGAGATCCTGTCTATACCATTGTCATGAATATGCTTAGCCAAGGAGTTAGTAAGTATACCTAATTTCTGAAAGATGTTCAGAAATTCTTTCCTTAAATTTTCTATTAGATTTACCTATATAGAAACTAGAGCATGTTGTGCACATAGCTAAATAAACCAGATGTTCTGTGTTACAAGTAACAAAGCAATCATATTTCATACATATGCTTTGTTTGTGAATGCTCAAAATTAACAGAAGGCTCAATGTGTTTACAAAAAACACAATTATAGCATGGAACAGTACCTTTTCTTTTAATTCTAGAGGATTGGTCCTTCTTTTTATGCATTTCTTTATAGTATATTTTCTGTTTCATGTTAGGGCATTTCCTAAAAGTAAAACTGGGAGATGCATCAATTATTTTACCCAATTCTGGCATAGCATTTAGTTTGTCCCAATTTCCCTGTATAATATCAGTAACACCACTAGTACTGACGTTATATTTCATGACGGACTTAACTTAGTGTTATTAATATGACTTGGTTAGTCTGTTGATGTTCTGACAAAAAGTATGGTTTGGCTCCACCATCTCTTTCATTAGTTACGTAGTCAGATGCTTCATTCAAAAGGTCTTCATCACAGCCTCTCATCTGAAATTCCTGTCTTAACATATCCAACTGCTAATTACATAGTGTTGCTTCTGTAGTGAGTCTACTCACTCACATATACTGGCTTTTAACTATCCCTTTGAAAACATGACCAGGATGCATGCTACAACTATGGAGAAATCTGGTAGTCTGAACTTCCTTCTTATAGATTTTCGTTGACATCAGACCATTAGTATTTTTAAGTGCTATATCCAAAAACCAAATCTCTGTTCTAGAATATTTCAACTTAAATCTCATAAAATTCGTAGTAGTTTCCAAGAATCAAACATATTCTTGTAGTTCAATCTCATCACCCTTCCAAACCAAAAGTATATCATCAGCAAAGCATTTATAAAACAGAATGTTATCAGTATAGTTGTTTGTTGAACCAAATACTTGCATACTCTCCCATTCATATAGGGCTATGTCAGCATAAGTATTTGCTATTGGTGTATCCATAACAACAACTGATACTTGATGGTACAGCTGCTGTCCAAATTGGTAAACATTACTTGTTAGTACAACTTCTAAGAGAGCACAAATCATTTCTGTTTCCCCATTTGTGAATGTCGTGTTCTTACATAAATATTCTCTCACAGCCGCCTGTATGCCATATTCATTAGGGATGACAGTAAAGAATGAGTTGGCATCCATTGTTACAAAAATAAACTAGGCAGTCTCATTCACAGAATGCTACTGATAAAGTTGTTTTAAAAAGTCATTAGTATCACAAATATAACTCTGAAGATTTTTTAACAAGGGTTTTAATTGTTCTTCTAAGAAAATAGAAATGGGCTCATTTACCCATCCCTTCCCAGACACAATGGGTTGCATTGCAGGGTACAGGTGATATTTATGTATTCTAGGTAACCCATATAGAATGGGAAGCACAGGATTAACTACATAAAAGAAACTGAACAGTTCACATGTGATATCATCTTGTACCTGGAAGCTCATAAATACTGTCATTAACCCTACATATTATATTGTTCACTTTACTCCTGTTTAATAAATTAAATGTACTTGGATTGTTTAAAATGCTTGCAAGACTGATTATGTTTTCCACTATCCATTAGAACTATGGCACCCCCTTTGTCTGCCTGTTTAATCACAATACTAGTATTACGTTGCAGTTGCTTTAAAGAATCAAATTCTTCTTTTGACAAATTCTAACTCTTATTATGCTTCAGATTATTAAAAAGCTAAAAACTGTTTCTCAGAAGTATTATAAAATGCTATAATTACAGGACAGCTAACAGGAGCAAAAGTGCTTGAACCGTAGGTCTCAACCTGCTAATAGGCCAATGTGGAACACAGACCACAGCAATGTGTGACAAACAATCAAAATGTGGAACACGATTTCGCACTGCGTGAAAAGTGTATCTTGACCATGGTCATGGCCTTTCAACCAAAATACACCATATGTAAGTATTTAATAATATACACACACTCTTGCAGACATAGACATTTACATGCACACACACTAGATGCAGAAGCAAAAAGATAGTGACTCACTGATATAGAAAAACACACACACACACACACACACACACACACACACACACACACACACACACACACACACACACACACACACACACACACACACACACACACACACACACACTTTTTTACCTCATATTTTTGGTCTGTTCCTCTTAAAATATGTAGTTTTTTGGCAAATGTCAGACGAAAGAAATACGATAATGACAGAAATGTCTGTTTCAGATATCATATCCTTCAGAAAATGTATGGTAACATAAAACCTGTTATTCTAGTAACTTTCTAAGATTAAAAAAGAAGTATTTTAAATTTTGTCCCTATTTTTGGGCAACTGTCCCCCCATGATGTTTGACTTTGTCCAGATTTATTGTGTTGTGTTTGAGAGGTATGGCGGCATACAGGATTATTTGCAACAACTTGCGGGAGCTTGTACTATGAGTATTGCTGTCTTTTTGTGCATGTATGTTTTTGCTACTGCTTTGCGCTTAGTCAGGTTTAAATTATATGCATTTGACTCCATCAGTAAATGTCTATGACATGACTCATTCTATAAGCAGTAAGATTCTGAAATGATGCCAAAATTATGAGTGACTTGTAAAAACAATAAAGTGCGTTCCTAGTTTAACTTGTGTCTGCATTAAATGGGCTTGTCTGCTTTTCTGGCCAGACTCCAGTAACAGAACCTCGTATTGTGACTATGACATTGTCGTGAGTGTGGCTGGGCATATTAAAGTGTAGTCTGATATGTAATGTAGCATCATGATCCTTTCGGTGATTCCGATACTGGTATGTATTATGGTTTGTATCCCGTTTAAGTGGGAAGAAAAGTGTGTGAGTCACCTAAATTTGGAGCCCTGACATCATATATCCAGACATCAGATGTCATTCATGCATTTTAACTGCCGGTACCGCATTAGGAGAAGGTACGAAAAGTTCATAATGTAGTCTAAAAAAGTTCATATATCACGCTGTTTCAACGCTGTTCAGTGTGGAACAGCTATTTGATTGGTTTGTATACCGCAATGCCGATTGGCAGTAATTGCAGTATACAAACCAATCAAAAGCCATTTAGCGGAGCCAAAGCTGTTCAGTGGGGACAGTGGAACACTAGGTTCATTTATGGTTGAATGTGGAGCATTCCGCATGGTCCGGAGCACTTGGCTGCTCAGACTTGAACATTTACATACCTCTTTAGTAGTGACAGTATTTTGAAACATTAATTTAAGATTTAAATTCCTTGCAAACAGCTTGAGATCAGTAATAGAATCCACAATAGAGTATTTAGCTGTTGCTATAAACTGCAAGCCTCTTCTTAGCAAGGAAATATCAGAAGCAAAATGTATTGTGCTAGATAAATTAACAATGTCAAAATTGTCTGTAAAATTGTATATCTCTTCACTTTGGACCTGCTGCGGGTCTGCAGACCATTTGATCTCATACAGATGTTTCTTCTTCCTCTTTTATTTGCTTCTCTTTTCCATGACAGATCTCTTGTTTGTAGCTCCACTCTCTCTGGCAGATTTAACTTCATGGACATCAGAACCTGATGAAAATCCTCCTCATGGGAAACTGCATTATTAGATGTAGATGGTAATGCAAATGTATTAGTATTATTACAATTAGTGGTGGTATGTACAGATAAGTCCTTTTGTAGTGAGGTATTTTGTACATTATCATCATGTGCAGTATTTACATTTGAAACATTTTCATCTGCAAATAGACTAGATGCATCACCTATCAATGCAGAGGCAGTCACTGGTAAAGTAATGCCATCTAGTTCATGCATAGAATTACCAATGCTAGCCTTCAGCAACCTAGTGTTCTTAGGCCAAGGAAAAATATTTCTGTTCCTAAAGCCATTGATATCCCTATTTAACTTATGCTTTTTCATTTGTTCTCATAGACTGTTAAATGTTCCAACATATCATAACAGTACAAATAATCTTTATAGTGTGTTTAAAATGCCGTTTTCCAGTACTAATATCTCATTTTGCAGTTCTTATTCAGTATCTAGAAAAAAAGCCAATATATGTGAGTGAGTAGACTGACCACAGATGTAACATTATGTAACCAGCAGTCAGAGATGTTAAGACAAGAATGTCAGTTGAGAGGTCATGATGAAGGTCTTTTGAATGAAGCATCAAACTATGTAACTAATAAAAGAAATAGTATAGACAAACCATATTTTTCATCAGAAAATCCACAGAATAAGCAAAATGGTAATAATAACACTAAGTTTAGGTACATAATTAAATATAGTAATACTAGTGGTGTTACTGACATTATACAGAGAAACAGGGACATATTAACTGCTATGCCAGAATTGGGTAAAATAATAGGTGCATCTACCAGTTTTACTTTTGGGAAATGCCCTCACCTGAAACAGAAAATATGCTATAAGGAAAGACATGAAAATAAGGACCAAGCCACTAAAATTAAAAGAAATCCATGGTATAATTGTATTTTCTGTAAATACCTTGATCTTCCTGTTACATTTGAGCATCCACAAATAAAGCATATTTGTGAATTTGATTGCTTTGCTACTTGTTACAAAAAATGGTTTATCTATATATGTGCATGATATCTACTAGTAGTTTCTATACAGGTACATTTAATTAAAACTTTAAGGAAATAACTTCTAAACATTTCAGAAATTAGAAGGAATATATTTACTGTGTGGGGGGTGGTGGTGCAGTGGATTGCCGCTCACGGCAAGAGCAAGAGGGTTCTGCTCGATTCGGGGGGGGTGCCTTCTCAGCATCGAGATGTCCTCCTCCTGTGGTGTGGTGGGTTTCCTCCGGGGTGTCCTGTCCCTCCCACATCCCAAAGACATTCTAAATTGGCCCTAGGTGTTGCATGTGTGTGCCTGTGTTGGAAGGAAGGGCTGGAAGGGGGGGCGCTCGACACCGTAAAACTCCAACTCCATTCAATGTCAAGGTGTGGGTAAGAATGGCTGCTAATTCCCTGGGAAAAAGCCAGAAGAAGAAGAAGGAATATATTTACTAATTCTTTTGCTAAGCACATTCCTGAAATTGGTACAGACCATGCATTTAAAATTAGAGTAATACAAAGGATGTTTTTTAACATAAGAGGTGGTGATGTTCTAAATGCCACTGAATTAGCTGAGTACAGGTGGATTTTAAAACTGCAGGCTTACCGTACACCTGGATTAAATGCTTCACTTAGCTTAAAGCATATATTAAAACAAAAGCAAATGAAACTGAAGTGAATGATGCTATTAGCTGCCTGTATCTGTTGCACTTATTTAAGTTGCTTTTGGATGTACTTTTTATATGTTTTGCTGTGTCTTTAAACTTTATGTTCCCTGTATAACAAGCTGAGGTATTACTGGGTGATGGAATTATGTGCTGTGTTTAAAGCTCTGCATTTGAACTGTATTTTATATGTATTGAAGAAGGGACTATTCCTGTAAGCCTTGCTATTTGTATTTGGATTAAAATAAGTGAGTTTTTTATTTCTGATGTTACGATCCATTTTTATTGTTTTACTATTTATTGTATTTAACCCTTTGATCGCACATACTCAGTTGCACTCCTTGAAGTTGACAATATGTTATTGCAAATAAACTTGTAAAATATAACCAGTTTATGTACACTACTTTTGGCAATGTAGTATTGATTTTTTTAGTTTCAGTTTCCACCTGGGCTAAACCTGAAAAAAAGGTCCATCCGAATCAAACCGAGGACTAGCTAATTAATTAAAAAGTCAGACTATAATCTGTTTTTCAGAATTAATTACAACTGTTTACTAAATTCACCAGCTCAGCAGTTTGCAGGCAGTGCTAGATCATAAAGCACAGAATACATAGACGAGAGAAAAGTAAGACTTGCCTTTAGCACCAAGGTGAGTATGCATAGTAACTGGGAAATATGTGTTCTGGGAGAAATGTTTTTTTGAATGTTGATCTATACAAACCTAGAACGGAGTGGAGATACAGAGTCCAAGATTAGGTTCCCAGCACTATGATAGTTTGATCTTCACTGTGAAAGTTCTGGATCATTCTTAGAAAATTACAGTGGTACTTAGTACTTGGTGCTATTAAGATGAGATTATTAATTCTGTAGTATTTGTAATGCTATATATATATATATATATATATACACACACACAATTTTTTTTTTAATTTGGCAACCAGGTCATCATTTGGAGGTTTAACGGATGTAGTAATGTCTAAGTAGCTCATGCTCTACTGGTGAACAATCTGATCAGTCTGGGCACCATGCTTACATGACAGATTTTAGTCTGTTAGATAAATCACAACATATGCAGCTAATCTTCTTCATATTCATTGACAGTTACCATCATCATTTTACCACAGATAGGTCACTAGCAGGTAATTCTGGAGCTCAGAGTCAAATTCCACCACAGTGGATACAGAAGCCATGGTAACTCTAATTCAGGTGCAAACCAGAATTTCAAGATCTGGTAGTTTCCTTACAAGGAAGCTAATAAAGACACAATTGTGATAGTAAGAAAAAGTATCTTTTCTTTATGTCTTTGAGGTATTTCTAAAAAGACATGAGAATAGTGACTACAGTTGATGTTAACACAATTAGTCTCA
This sequence comes from Protopterus annectens, assembly GCF_019279795.1. Classification (NCBI taxonomy): domain Eukaryota; kingdom Metazoa; phylum Chordata; order Ceratodontiformes; family Protopteridae; genus Protopterus; species Protopterus annectens. The sequence continues at coordinate 195,091,312 of NC_056751.1, read as the reverse complement.
TTTAAAAATGGCAAAAGGAGGAAGACAAAGATATTGATAATGATGATGATGAAGACAAGGACATGAGATTAGAGGGAAGAAAATGTCACCTCTGACTGCAGCCCTGAAGGTTTTCTTGTAAATAGTGAAGTCATTGGTTTATTTATGCATGAATATAATTATCAAGCACAATTTGATGTAGGTTTTTATTAGTAGCCTTTGGTTATGTTAGATATTATTCCCAGCAGAAGGAGATACTGCATCTGTCTAGCATCCCCTTGATTAAAACCTGAATTGCCTTCTCTTGTCTTCCGCTCCTCCTTTGTTGGTTTCTCTATTCATGATGTCATCTTACCACCTACTCTAGCCATGTACCTACCATCTGCTGTGTGAAAAAAATGCTATTTGCACCAGATGTCCTCACCTCACCCTACATTTTCTCCTTCCTTCTTCTATAGTCTTTCATATTCCCATTTACCATTGTGTGTACCAAGAACTACACGCTCTAGACCCCATTCCCTTCTTCTCCACATTGGAAGTACTAGCTCTTCAACATTTTCTCTCATTGGAGGCCATCCATCCCTTTAATCATATACATCACTTTCCCCTGGAACATTCCTATTGCTGTGTTGTACCCATCTAGCATTGTAAGGGTTCCAGAACACAGTATGCAAGTGGGTGATGTAGAAATCTGCCATCAACAGAAAATGCACTATGCAAACCTCACTGCCTTAACTACTAAACTGTGTTACTAACCTGTCTATTAAAGTCACCATTTTGTAAAATGTTTGGCCTGTTTTTTTTATCATGTTCAGATACTTTTTTTAGAAACATATATACAAAGTTATATACACTGCGGTGGTGGTGCTGCAGTAGCGTTGTCGGCTCACAGTTAGACGTTGACCATTCGATTTTCAGTTAGAGCTTCTTCTGTGTGGTGACATGCATGAATGGGCGTTCCTTCATTGAATGTTGTGTGTTAGGCCTGGCAAGCCAGCACGTAAAAATCTACTGCCAATCATTAGCGGACCGGAGTTCCGCTGTGGCGACCCCTAACTGGGAAAAGCTGAAAGACACAAACAAACATACAAAGTTATAATTCAGTGCTTCCAACCCCAACTTCCACCCTTCAGATTTATTGTCTGATCTCAACCTTCACAGATTTTATGCAGTATAGAAAAATACCTGGCATTTAAAGGTACAAAGATGCAGAAGTATTCTCTACCAGAATATCTGCATTCACACAATCCTGTGCTTGACTGCTTGCTTGTTTTTCTCTGGTGCTTATCAATGATCAAGTTTTTTATCTCTCTCAATGCCATTACTTCTGAATATTAGATATCAAGGCATCCACAGTGCTTGGACAATTTTAATGAAGAAAATCAGAAAAAGGTTCTATGATAAGGATATTGTGAGCAAAATGGTGCAATGAAAATGCAGGATGACATGTATAAAGAAAGAAAGAGAGTGATAAGATATTACAAAGGAAATGGGAGAGAGAATAGCAGTAGGAAATAAAAAACTAGTCCGACAAGAATATTTTTGCTGATTAGCAGATTAATTAATACATTTTAAATATTATATAGCTGTTAGGGCATGGACAGAATGCAGAAATGAGGATGACAGATGTTGCTACAATGGATAGTGTGGCACAAGAGTTAGTATTACATTTATGAGTATGAGCTGGCAAGATGTATGGGGAAATAGTAGGGAATGGAAACTAATTTTTGAGGCTGAGGTGGTGGAGAATGTTTATATTAACTCAGTAGGTGGTACAATGGATAAATGGTAGAGGGGAAGAGAGAAGCAGTAGTGTTTTTAGCAAGATAAATGGAAAGCAATATGACACAGAACCGGAAGATAGAGAAAGAAACATCACATCACTTCAGAAGTTTGGTAAATGAATATATGACTGGTGAGAAGAAGGTCAAGGATATAGAAGGAGATAAGGAGTTGACATGAAATGGAGACCAAAATGATTGTAAATGGAAGTGTAAGATAAAAAATGAAGTACAGCAAGAAAGCAGTGTGATGGAATATGATAAGGAATGTCTAAGGAAAGAAGGAAGTGAGAGCAATTATAGCTCTAACTATTGTATAGATGATTAGGTAGGATGCAAGGCCTAATAGGACAGAAACATGACAAGGATTAGGCTGTCAGAAGAATGAATAAAGAATAGATAACTATGCAGCAGAAGTGTTATTTAAACAGCAAATGTAATATATGTGGACAAAGGTGACAAGATACATTGGGAGTAGTACAAAGACACAGACAGTGAAAATAAGTACTTGGAAAATATTGAATGCTGCTACATTTAGGAGTATTTGTGAATATAAAAAAACACAAAACCAGCACAATAAGACACACAGACTAGAAAGATAAAATAGCTGGGAGTTAGATAGATAGATAGATAGATAGATAGATAGATAGATAGATAGATAGATAGACAGATAAACAGATTGATGGTAGGTACTACAAAAGAGTCAGCTACCAAATCATTTACTGCCATAACTCCTCAAGTGACCATTTGAAATAAAAGTTCAAGTAAGCACTATCATACAAAAATAACTTGGACAATCAAGAAATGCATTTGGATTTCATTTAAAATATGAGAGCAAGTATCTAATTTGTTCATAAAAGCAGAGACAACAAATGGGGAAAAAGACAATGCAAAAATGTATGAATGTTAAACAGCTGTAACAACTGGGATATATATGGATATACATAATGTGAATTTCTTTTTAAAGCTGACTAAAATTTTATCAACAAAAAAGAAAGCTTAGATGCAAACTGCATTTGATGAAACTGAGCAGCTGCAGTGTACTGCCTTTTCAACAATGGCTGATGTAGAAACTTGCAATTTCTAGAAGATCATAGTTTGGTATTTTTACTAGAGTTTAAACTATATCGGTATGCAATCATGGTAACAGATTGTTATACTAGTTCTGGTAAAATATGAAGAGAATGTTCCACATCCCATTAGGGAAATAGCTTTGATTTGGTGAAGTGTGATTATATGGTTAAAGTACTGTAAGTCTACAAATTTCCTCTACAGTTCATTTGTGGTATTCAATCACTTTATTACAATCCTTATATAGCAGTGTTAGTGGATTCATCCCTCTTTCCCCTTTCCTAATCCAGAAGGGCACAAGTCAAGGTTGCCTACTTTCTCCTCTTTTATTGATTTATTTATTTGTATGTATTTATTTATTCTTAGTTTTGTTGCCTATTGAGCCCCTAGTCCAAGCTGGCCCCAGTGAGGAAGGGGTGAGTGAGTGAACCTTTGTTGGTCTGTCCACAACATTTTTAATGTTTGCTGATGATTGTGTCACACTGATCTAACATCTGAAAGAGGATTTGCCCACCTTTTTTGACTAACTAAATATTTTTATAAATGATTAGGATTAAGGATGGACACCCACAAGTTTGAACATCTTCTAACGAATAATGCTGCTAAGGAATGATTTCAAAGCAATCCTGCTCTCCTACTAGCTGCATGTGCTGCATTATTTTCGTATCGAGGAAGGCTTGAATAAGCTGTTTTTGCACAGCACTGGTTATACATTTTCTACTGCATGGAAAAATAGAGTCCATAAAACTAGAACTTTTATTATTTAAAAATGTCCATAACTCTGCCAAAAGCATGACATTTTAGACAAACATTTTCAACATATCATCTATGTACCAACACCATCTGAACTATGACACTGAAAATCTGTAACCAGAATTTGAATCATAATTTACGAAAATTAGTATATAATGATATTTAAAAATTAATGTGTGCATTGACACTCTTGGGTGTGATAGAAGGGTCACCAAAAATTTCATATCAGAATTCCATAGAGATTAAAAAAATATAATATGATAAAACACTTCTAATCACAAAATGAGAAAAAAAACAGCAGCGAAGGTAATAAATGGATTCTTTACTTTCCCCACAAGATCTGGTATCTCGGCCTTCAAGGATACATACATCAGTATGAATTCCACATTTATACCAGGTTCATTAATTAATTATTCATTTATTTAATCATCCTACTACCCTTACATCTCTTAAAATATCCCATTGCCTTAAACTCTTTTTTATAGTGACCCATACTTATTTCATTGTTTCATTCATTTCTAGATCTGGAAGTATGTGAACAGTCGGTTCCCCTTTGACTATAACTAAAAATCGGGGAGGTGACTTTACTGTATACAGTTTTACATCTTATCAGATTGAACCCAGTGTGGTGGAATTGTTAGCGAAGGGCCTTCCCTTCATGCCTACTAAATCTGGGTCTATATCACATTATCGAAATTCCAAAATGTCGAACACCATAAGCTCAACCTTGGAATCTCTAAATGTGATATACTCGTACGCTCAGAACAGCGAATTTTTTCCCTTGGAAAAAATTTGCTGTTCCAAGAATACACAAACACACAGCACAAGTACACCAAAATACATAATCCATACATACACACTTCCACAGAACCCTACACTAAACCATACATACACTACTAGCTATCCACTTACCTTAACCCAACCCTAACCCTAAGGTCCCTAACTAATGCACACTCACATTACCCGCTCCCTAACCCTAAGGTCCCTAACTATCGCACACTCACCTTACCCACTCCCTATCCCTAAGGTCCCTAATTATCATACACTCACCTTACCTCGGTCCATTCGCACACTTACCTTAATCCAGTCCATCACCTTCGCACCACAGTCGAGGAAATAGAGAAGCCACAGAAACGGCCCACTGAATACTTTACCTAGGAAAATATTCGGTGTTCGCTATTCCAAGCGTTCGCTGAATTGGGGTCAATATTTTAACATTCGAAGTTTTAAGACTTCGATGTTATAGTATAGACCCCTAAATCTATGGATATTGTACATACTATTTTGGATTTTAAACAATTTATTAGGAAACTCAATTTGCAAGTGTTGTTTAAAGGGGAACAAATTGGTGCATCTGAATATTACATCTGTAGTATCTTTAACCCTATTAGCCATCTGTTGTTATCAACATTTGAGAAAGTTTGTGAAATTGATTTTAGGAAACAACATTTAGAGAAACGGAACCAGGTTAAGAATGTAGATAGGGATGATTGGGAAGCCTTCACTGATTTTTGTCATTCAGCTATAAGAACATTTAAACCTGATAAGGGAAGTGGACTAGTTGTAATAGGGCAAAACTGGTACATCATTGTTGAATACTGACACGTATATCAGAGTTAGTTTAAATGAATTCAACATAGCCTATAGGAAAATAAAAGAACATCTAAATGATTTGTTCATAGAATAACTTATAGATTTATCTATGTTGAATTATTTAAATATGTCAGCCCCAAAGACACTAGTGTTATTTGGGTTACCGAAAATACACAAATCTCTGACTGATCCACCAATGAGCCTTTAGTTGGTGCTCGCCATAGTATAACCTACCCTTTGGCGAAAGTAATAGGCAATATCATGAAGAAATATCTTGTGGATGAAGAACAGATTTGTAAAGATTCGTGGTCTTGTTTAAGTAAATTAAATTCACTTGTTTTGGAAGATGGTTTCAACTTATTAACTATAGATATCAGGGATTTGTACATGTCCATCCCTTAGGAAAAAGATATTGATTTTCTTCTTTGATTTTTGAACATGAAAGGCACCCTTGAAAGTGGGATTAGGTTAGTTAACATTCTACTGGATGTTGTTTTAACTAACACTTATTTTATGTTTGATGGTCAACTATATTAACAAAAAATCGGGGTGGCAATGGAGTCCCCATGTGGGGCCAGCTTTGCCAACTCAGTGATGGCTCTTTGGGAAAGAGAGTGCATTCTTTCACAAAGTTATTTAACAGACACATTTTTCCTTTACACACGTTTCCTAGATGATATTCTTATTTTATACAAGGGGATGTTGGATGAAGCTGAAAGGTTTGTGGAATATTTAAATCAAACTACCTCATTTTTAAGGTTTACATACACATTCAACACAGAGGCCATAGTATATTTGGACATTGAAGTGTTCAAAGATTTAACTCAGAAGAGATTAGCAACCAGGATTCACAGGAAAGACACATTTTCAAACATGTATTTACACTTCAGTAGTTCCCACCCTTTCAACCAGAAGAAATCTGTAATAAAAGGATAGTTAGTCCAAACAGCAAGGATGGTAACTATTGATAGTGAATTTTCAGTAGAATGCAATAAGATAGCTGAAATGTTCCTTGCTCAAGGTTACCCGGGGAAATTTATTAACAAAATGATGGATAAAGTGATGTATAAAAGATCTAATGGATTTTATATACCATTATTACAAGGTACATTTTCACCATGTAACAAGATAAGCAGTATTCAAAAGGTGAATAGGTCACCATTGTCATTTATTTTAACATATTGCCCCGAAAGTGATCACATCATCTCAATTATAAAGAAGAACTGGAACTTAAGTAACAACTTGGAATTACATACCTTGTTAGGTCCACACCCCTCTTTCACTTTCAAGAGAGGCATAAATTTGAAAAATGTCATCGAAATTAAACAGCATAATGTTATTAAGAATCCTGGGATGAATAAATGTGAATCTTGTAATTTCTGTAAACATAAGAGTATAGGGTATTCATTTAACATTAGAGACAGTAGTTACAAGACCTTGTCAGGCAAGTATAATTGCAACACAACCTTTGTGGTATATCTTGCACAATGTAACCTATGTCCCGCATTCTACGTTGGTAAAACGGATTGTAGACTGTGGGAGCTGGCGTATGAGCACCTTTACTACATTAGGAAAGTCAAGGTTGAAAACGCATTAGCTGCTCACATCAAAACTAACCCCACACACAGTTTTATGTTTAGAGTAATTGACCATGTAGTTGGAGAAGTAAGGGGTGGTCCGAGATCTCTGTTATTAGAAAAAAAGAGAATTGATGTGGCAGATTTGTTTAGATGCTTGCCATTTCCCTGGTATTAATGATAGTTGCTCTATACAATGTTTACTGAAACTGAAAAGTCTAAATAGATAATTAATTCTTATAGTTATTTTTGCTATGATAAGGTACTCTGTTTTATGTTTTATATTTGATGTGCATATTGGGTTATAATTGTGATTGTTTAAATATGTATGTTCATATAATTTTGTATCTAAGTGTTAATTTTCACAGTGAATGTAGGGTTGAATGGTGTTAGTTTTAGAATTTAAAGTATTTAGATTTAAAATAGTATTTATTTTATGTTAAAACCTTCATTTTTAAACAGTATGAATAATTGTTTGTATATTGTTCCATTATGTTATATGTGAGTAGCAGATGTAGTTTTTAAACATTAGTGATGATACAGTTGATCTAAATGAATGAATTTTAGTTTGGTTTTAAAAGCTGAAGATTTATTTATATGTTTAATTGATTTTGTACTGATTAATTGAGTAATTAATGGCTGGAGGGAAGTGTATTTCAGTATAAAAGCTAGTTTGTACCTGCTGTTATTATTTGTCTGAAGAAGTCTGGTCATTGTACCAGATGAAAAGCGCTTAACATTACAGTGTGGTACCATGGTTTGTTCTTCACTTTTTCATTAAAGAGTTGAATAGCTGAAGATCGCTGGGTGTTTGAGGTGCTTTTGTCCTGCATATTTGTTTTTTCTTACTAGAAATACTGTTTAGAATTAAATGAGCTATAGAACATGCTTTTCTAACTTTTCTCATATACATTCTTCACCTCACTTAAGACAGAGGCGGTAAGTTTCACAGCCCCCACGCTAAAGGATAACGCTGCCCAAGATGCAGAAACCTTTATAAATGCACTCTATGAGCACCTATAAGGAAGCATGGATTGTGCCATCCCCTAGCAAAACCAAAACTCACTCCTTTAAGAGAAGGAAACCAGTCTGGTGGACCCCTGCCATAAACAGGCTATACAATAGAAGGAGGAAACTAGTTCAGAAAAAAAGCAAATCCCAAGAAGGAAAGACATCCCTGATCAGTATCAGTAAGAAACTAAGGTCCCTCATAAAATCAGCCGAGGCTAACTTCGAAAGAAAAATAACCAAGGATTCAAAAGGTAACCACAAAGCCTTCTTTAGCTATGTTAAGAATCTAAGTGACAACTCGCAGATATGCACTACTGCAAATAACACAAAATATACTGAAACTACTGATACTGCCAACATCCTGGCAGATAGATTCAGTGCAAACTTCACCCTCCTATCACCCCCAAAAGGGCTCACAACAATACCAGAAAAGTGTAGTGTCCTGGAAATCACAAGCACACAGGTGAAAACAGCCCTTTCAAAAGCCCAAAGCACAGCATCAGTGTGGCCAGATGGTGTCCTAGGCTGCATCTTGCACGAACTACAGAACGAACTAACCCGACACCTAAACATGCTGTTCAACCTCAGCCTTTCCACAGGCTTTGTGCCCATAGAATGGTGCACAGCAATGTTTATTCCACTCCACAAAGGAGGGGCTACAACTGACCCTAGTAACTATCACCCCCATAAGCCTGACTTGCCTGGTCTCAAAGGCTATGGAGCGCATCATCATGGAACTCATTAACAAAGACATCGGAAACCTCCAAACACTTAACCCAACCCAGTTCAGCTTTGTTAAGGGCAGATCATGCCTACTAAACCTGGTTGACTTCTTTGTGACAGTCACCAGGGCCATAGACGAGGGAAAGGTTGTTCACACAGCCTTCCTTGACCTCGCCAAGGCTTTCGACACCATTCTCCACTCAGGTATTACAGAAAAACTCACCAGCCTGAACATAAACCCCTAGGTCATGAGATGGGTTGCCAACTTGCTTACAGACAGAACTCACACGGTAAGAATAGCGGGCTCCAGGTCCGACTCTAAACCAGTCACAAGTGGTGTCCCACAAGGCTTGGTCCTGGGACCCCTACTGTTTGGCATATACTTCTCAGAAGTACAGGCAAACACAGGAGGACTATGGCTAACCAAGTTCGCTGATGACAGCAAACTGGGAGCCATAATTGACTCTCCGGCTGACATGGACATCCTCCAAAAGGGCCTTACTGAGACAGACACCTGGTGTCAAAGTCATGGCCTCAAGCTAAATGCCAAAAAATGCATAGTCAAACCATTTGGGAAAAACAAAACACCCATGAATTACCACATAGGTGGCAGCCCCCTTAATACAAAAGAGGTAATAAGAGATCTACAGGTATGGAAATAAGGTACATAAGGAAAGCTGGTGGTGGAATGCAGAAGTGCAGGAAGTAATCAAAAGAAAGAAGGAGTGCAGGAAGAAGTGGGAGATTGAAAAGACTGACCAAGCTAGGAAGGACTACTGGTTGGCTAACAAAGAAACTAAGAAAGAAGTTGCAATAGCAAAGAATAGGGCATCAGAGGCACTCTATCAGCTTCTGGAAAGTGACTCAGCAAGGGGCACAAAGAAACTATACCAGGTTGCAAGGCAAAGACAGAAAGATCATAAGGGATTCCAGCAACAACCTGCTTACCAGCCCACACGACATCAAAGGCAGATGGAAGGAGTATTTCCAGCAGCTTCTGAATGAAGAAACCCCCACAGAAGCAGTACTGCCCCAGAAACAGCCTACAATGAGAGTAGAAGAGGAGCCCAGCTTAGAAGAAGTAAGAGCAGCACTAAGGAAAATGAAGTCAGGGAAAGCAGCAGGCTCAGATGAGGTCACAGCAGATATGATAAAGATGCTGGGTGAGCTAGGGGAGAAATGGCTCCTGAGGGTACTAATTGCAGTGTGGAGAGAAAGGCATATTCCAGATGACTGGAGAATAAGCATACTTGTGCCAGTGTACAAGAACAAAGGGGACATCCACAACTGTGGACAGTACAGAGGCCTCAAACTCCTACCACATTGCATGAAAGTTCTGGAGAGGGTGATTTATAAATGGATACGCAGAATAGTAGAATGTAAGATGGGAGATGAACAGTTCGGATTCAGATCAGGATGCAGCACAATTGACCCAATGTTTGCATTGAGACAGATACTTGAGAAGAAACTAGAGAAGAGGAGAGAGTCAAACTGGGCTTTCCTACACTTGGAGAAAGCATATGACAAGGTCCCAAGAAAGCTGATCTGGGCAATACTGCGGTGGTTTGAAGTCCCAGAAACATTGGTAGAATTAGTACAGGCTATGTACAAGGACCCAGTGACTCAAGTACGAACAGTGTTTGGCCTCACTGAGGGGTTCCCAGTGGGAGTGGGTGTACACCAGGGTTCAGCTCTGAGCCCACTGCTGTTCATACTGGTAATGGACTACATCAGCAAACATTTTGGAGGGGTCAGAGCAACAAAGCTGCTGTTTGCAGATGATGTGGCAGTACAGGCAGACTCTGATCTAGAACTTCAGCAAAGGATAGGAGAATGGAATGCAAATCTGAAGGTACATGGGATGAAACTAAGCACAGATAAGACAGTGGTAATGGCAGCAGATTGGGGAAATAAGAAGAAGCTGAGAATAGAGATAGATGGGAAGATAGTGGAACAAGTAAACAGCTTCAAGTATCTGGAAGGGGTGGTTGAGGAGAAGGGTAGTCTGAATGAAGAGGTGAAAGCTAGAATCAGAGGGGCTGCAGCCAACTGGCATAGAGTATCAGGTGTAGTGTATGACAGAAGAATGCAGAAGAAGCTGAAAAGTAAGGTGTACAAGACAGTGGTGCAACCAGTACTACTGTATGGTACAGAAACATGGGCAGTAAAGGCAGAACAGTTGAAGAAGCTAGAGGTGATGGAAATTAAGTGCCTGAGAAAGGTGGTAGGATGCACACTACGGGACAGGCGAAGAAATGAGGACATAAGAGCAGAAGCCAAAGTAGCTCCAATTGCAGAAAAGATCAAAGAAAACAGATTACAATGGTATGGGCACATGTGTAGAAAAGCAGAAGGCAATCTGGTGACGGAGATTTGGGACAGACAGGAAGAAGGTAAGAGGAAGCGAGGGCGTCCAGCAAAGAGGTGGATGGATTGTGTGAAAGAAGATCTGTGACACTCAGGCATGAGTGTTGAAGAAGGCAGGAGAGTGGCACTGAATCGAGAGAGCTGGTGACAGTTAATACGATACCCCGACCCCATGTAAATGGGAAAAAGGGGATGATGATGATGATGATGATGATGATGATGATGAGGTAATAAGAGATCTGGGGACCCAGGTAGATAGTAATCTCTCCTTTGACAATCATATTGTCAAAGTAGTTAGGAAATCCTTCTATGTGGCCTATCTAATTACTAAAGGGTTCGCATCTAGAACTAAAGAGGTTATAGTACCCCTCTACTCGTCACTCATCAGACCCATCATAGAGTACAATGCCCCATTTGGGATGTACCTCACAAGACACTTCTAACAGCTGAAAAGACCACAAAAGTACCTCACCAAGAGGATTACTGGCCTCAAACATATGTCCTATGCATCCCGACTGAAAAAAACTCCGGCTGTACTCAGTGGCATATCGCTTATTCAGAGGTGATCTCTGCCTGACTTACAAAGCCATGTCCAACTCAGAACTAAAGAAATCCAAGTCACTGCGAGCCACACACTCTAGTGAGCTAAACCTCACCACAGCATTAAATAGAACATGCTGGAGGGATAGATTCCTGTCACAGAGACTCCCCATGCTTTGGAACAAAATTCCAAACTACATTAGGCAGAGTCCCTTACTAACACTCTTCAAGAGAAACCTTGACAAGTGGATGGGTAGCAGAAAATACACCCCTGGGATCACTTCATTGGCTCAGCTTGACAGAGGATCAGTTAATTAATCAATGGGGTGACGAAAGCCGACACACTCTGGCTAGGCTTATAAATGCCCTTGGGCAGATAGCCTAGTACCTACCTATGAACCTATGAACCTATTAGAACCAGAATGTTTAAACTGCCCCTACCATTGTTTTCAGACCTTTATATGGTGTCTTTTTATTTTTGAACCTTTATTTTGTAATCATATTAGATATATTTTTGTAACTGCTGATGTTACATTTACTGACATTAAAGGTGAAATCATTGCTCCTTTACCACATGCTTGTTTTTTGTTGACCATCTAGGAAATGTTGTCATCTTTCACTGAAGCAACTATGCCATTCTCTTTGCAGATATCGGCATATTTGTTTAGCCAGAGTCCATTTCCCACTTTTGCATCAATAAAAACAGTAAACAAGTAGCCCCTCTACATTTGGTTGACCAGAGTCTATTTCACACTTTTCTTTATTTAGTTATTTATTTACAGTTTTTTATCTAAGTAGGTACACTGGTCTCGCAAAGCCCATTTTAGACATGACTGAGGCTTTAGGGCTAACATTTATAATAGTAAACATAATTTAACAATCACTGTTAAGGACATGAATATGGTACATACATATATGGGAAGAGTCTGTTCACACTTTTCTAGATGAGTAAAATATCCCCAAAAAAAGTGGTCCCATCACAAAGTTCATTGTGACAGTATGAATCCCTATTGTAACAGACAGATAACCTCCCACCCTAATATGCTGTGACCTTTTGCTTAACCATTATTTTGCTCAGCGAATTATGTGTGCACTGAAATTTAATGTATTTAATTTATCACTTGTTTTAAATTACAGCAATGACTAGTCCATACCACATTTTTTTTTCTTAAAACCACATCTCCTTGGTTGGGAGGGTGGCCTAATGGTTAACGTGTTTGCCTTACAAATACAAGGTGCAGGGTTTGAGTCTCACAAGGAATAATTGGCTAGGCTTAAAATGGCTCACAAGGGCAGTTAGCTTAGTACTAATCTATGAACCTATGAACCTATAATCTCAATTAATGCCTTGGCTAATTGTTTCAAAGAGTGAAAACATGATCTTACATTCACTAAATTAATATCATAATCATTAACCTCCATTCCATATGGAACCTACAAACACTGGACCTGTCTCAGTTTGGATTTGTCAAGGGCAGGTCATGCTCATTCAACCTGTTGGATGTTTTCAAAAAGGTCAGCAAAGCAATGGGATGAAGGCAGAAAGGAACACGTCACATACCTTGGCCTGGCCAAAGCTGTTGACACAATTCTCCCCTCAAGCATAGTCATCATCTTCTTTCATCTGTTCCCATTAGGGGTCGCCACAGTGGATTATCTGTTTCCATTTCTTCCTGTTCTCTGCATCTTGCTCTGTCACACCAACCACCTACATATCCTCTTTCACCACATCCATAAACCTTTTCTTAGGCCTTCCTATTTTCCTGTTATCTGGTAGCTTCATCCTTAGCATCTTTTTCCCAATATACTCAGCATCCCTCCTCAGCACATATCCAAACCAACATAATCTTGCCTCTCTGGCTTTGTCTCCAAGCCTTCCAACCTGGGCTGACCCTCTAATATACTTATTCCTAATCCTGTCCACCCTCGTCACACCCAGTGCAAATCTTAACATATTTAGCTCTGCCAAATCCAGCTCTAACTCCTGCCTTTTTGTCAGTGTCACTGTCTCCAACCCATATAACATAGCTGGTCTCACTACCCTCTTGTAGATCTTCCCTTTCACTTCTACTGGTACTCGTCTGTCACAAATAACTCCTGACACTCTTCTCCACCCACTCCATCCTGCCTGTACTCTCTTCTTCACCTCTCTTCCACACTCACCATTACAATGAACTATTGATCCCAAGTATTTAAACTCATCCACCTTCGCCACCTCTACTCCTTGCATCCTCACCATTCCTCTATCCTCCCTCTCATTCACACACATATATTCTGTCTTAGTCCTGCTGACCTTCATTCCTCTTCTCTCTAGAGCATATTTCCATCTCTCCAGCGTCTCCTCCACCTGTTCCCTACTCTCACTACAGATCACAATGTCATCTGCAAACATCATAGTCCACAGGGACTCCTGTCTGATCTCGTCTGTCAAACTGTCCATCACCACTGCAAATAAGAAAGGGCTCAGAGCTGATCCTTGATGTAACTCCACCTTCACCTTAAATGCATCCATCACTACCACCGCAGACCTCACTGCTATCACACTACCCTTGTTCATATTCTGTGCCACTCTTACATACTTCTCTGACACTCCTGACTTCCTCATACAACACCACAACTCCTCTCTAGGCACCCTGTCATATGCTTTCTCTAAGTCTACAAAAACAGAATGCAACTCCTTCTGACCTTCTCTGTACTTCTCCATCAACACTCTCAGAGCAAACATCGCATCTGTAGTGCTCTTTCCCGGCATGAAACCATACTGCTGATCATTAATCATCACATCCCTTCTTAACCTAGCTTTCACTACTCTTTCCCATAACTTCATGCTGTGACTGATCAGTTTAATCCCTCTGTAGTTACTACAGCTCTGCACATCACCCTTATTCTTAAAAATTGGTGCCAAAACACTTTTTGTCCATTCCTCAGGCATCCTTTCACTTTCCAAGATTTTATTAAACAATCTGGTTAACAACTCCACTGCCATTTCACCTAAACACCTCCATGGTTCCACAGGTATGTCATCTGGACCAACAGCCTTTCCAGTCTTCATCCTCTTCATAGCTATCCTTACTTCCTCCCTGCTAATACATTGTACTCCATGATTCACTATCCTCACATCAACCAACCTTCTCTCCCTCTCATTCTCTTCATTCACATCAACCCCTCAAAGTACTCTTTCCATCTTCTCAACACACTCTCCTTGCTTGTGAGTATGTTTCCCTCATTATCCTTTATCACCTTTACCTGCTGCACATCTTTCCTAGCTCGGTCTCTCTGTCTAGCCAATCGGTACAGATCCTTTTCTCCCTCCTTAGTGTCCAACCTTTCATACAACTCTTCATATGCCTTATCCTTAGCCTTTTTCACCTCTCTCTTTGCCATGTACCTCATCTCCTTATACTCCTGTCTACTTTCTTCATCTCTCTGACAATTCCACTTCTTTGCCAACCTCTTTCTCTGTGTACTCTCCTGTACTTCCTCATTCCACCGCCATGTCTCATTGCCGTCCTTCCTCTGTCTAGATGTCATACCAAGCACCTTTCCAGCTGTCTCCCTTACTAGCTCTGCTGTAGCTACCCAGCTATTTGGTAAATCTTCACCGCCACTCAGTGCCTGTCTTAACTCATCCCTGAACTCCACCTCACAATTACCCTTTTTCAATTTCCACCATTTGATCCTTGGTGCTGCCCTCACACTCCTCCTCCTCTTCTTGATCACCAAAGTCATCTTACAAACCACCATCCTATGCTGCCTAACTACACTTTCCCCGGTCACCCCTTTACAGTCTCCAATCTCCTTCAAACTGGCCCTTCTACATAAGATATAATCCACCTGTAGAAAAGCTAAATAGACTGGGAATAAGCCCCTATGTCATAAGTTGGATTGCCAACTGGCTCAGAGATAGGATGCAGATTATCAAAATAGGGGAAGTTACCTCCACCAAAAGACCAGTCAGCAGTGGAATCCCCAGGGTTCTGTCCTGGGACCTCTCCTGTTTTGCATCTATTTTGCTGAAGTAAGAGCCAATACCAAAGGGCTCTAGTTGACTAAGTTTGCAGATGACTGTAAGCTAGGAGCAGTTAATGAATTCCTAAATGACTTAGCCATCCTGCAGGAAGATTTTGTCTGAAATAAATAACTGGTGTGAAAATCAAGGTTTGAAACTAAATGCCAAAAAAATGCATTATTGTGTCCTTTGTGAAGTCAACTACGACAGGGAACTACCACATTGACAATTCTGCCCTAAGAGTTGTCACAGTTGTTTGGAATTTAGGAACTTATGTGGACAGTGACCTAATCTTTGACCATGTGTCTGCTGTTGTAAGAAAGTCCTTCTATACTGCATAACTTATAAACAAAGGGATTAAGTCTAGATATAGTGATGCCTTTGTCTCCCTTTGTGCAGCCCTCATCAGGAAAATCATTGACTATAATGTCCACTTTCACATTTATCTGTCCAGAAGAGACACATGCAACAACTGGAACACCCACAAATATACCTTACTAAAAGGATACAAGGCTAAAACTACATGTCCTACATGGACACTATACTCAGTATCCTACAGACTACCTAAGAGGTGAACTGTGTCTGGCATACAAGGCATCCTCTGACTGATTCCTGATGGATTTACTGCACATCAGCAAGTCACATGGCATCAGAAATACTTGGTCTAGGGATCTAAACTACTTCTACAACATCAACAGAACAGTTTGGAGACAGGTATATTTTGCAGAGGATACCGTTGCTGTGGAATAAACTCCCCATCCACATAAAGTAAAGTTTATCCATGTCCATTTTCAAACACAGCTTAGACTTATGGATGGGAAACAGAAACTTTACTCCAGGACTGCTCCTGTATTACTAATGGACAGAGGCAGTTCCTAAATCCTTTACTCCATGCATGGATCCCCTCAAATTATCTATATTATGGTCCCAGTTATTCTTATTAGGGATAATATGTAATTATCAACCATGGGATGGGTAAGGACAGTCTATAACCAAACAGGATAGGTTATCTTGAGCACAATAAGAGAAATGACTAGGTTTAAAATGACCTGCAAGGGCAGCTAAACGAGTAGTTACATATGAATCTATTAAAGTTTACCAATGTCCTCATTAATTGTAACTTTTTCAGTCACGATAATGCAGTTTATTTTTAGTTTAGCGACAAGATTGTCAAACCTTTTATTTCTAACATTCCTTAAATGTTCCTTCATTCTCATTTTAATCTTTCTATTGGCATATTCTTTATACTAGCTGTAAGAATATTTAAGCCAGTAAATAAGTTTTTCTATATAGCAAGTGTACTTAGTATTCACTTTTTGCTGGTACACTGGATTTGTTGCATCACAATGGAAAAACAGAGCAGTTTATATAGGTAAAGTTTCTTTTATTAGTGCTGACTTGCATAAGCATTCCCCACCTCTGTTTGTTCTGGTTATTCCTAACTAAATTTATTTTTTTCAATGTTTAGTCCTACTTAAATTAAGTACATACATTGACGGGCAATATATCATGAAGATGTGCATCACTTCTTCACAAATTCCATTCCTGTTTGTCTTTAGTCTTTTTTCAGTTAATGCACTATATTCAGTTACATAACATCACACTTCTTTGTCAGTGTTTCATTTCTACTCCCTCTTATCTTGAAAATTATACTTGTATTTTTTTTCTCTTTCTTTTTCTTTTCTTTTTTTTTTTTTTTTTTTTTGCAGCATCTCTTCACTCTTGGTGCTAACTGACACAATGTCCATTAATCAAGAACATCACTTTGACATTTTTGGTTATTGTAAAATTTTAGACTTGTTACTACATATTCTGTTAACCACAAAATACCCTGTATGGTAGGGCAGACTAGCTAGTGGGATAACAAATGCATGCATGTAATTGGGACAGGGGTAATGACTGGTCTGTTGTATAACTGGACAGCAGCTGCCATCCATAGTGACTCCACGAACAGCTATTACAAGCAATAGAATTGAATATGCAAATACAGAGCAGAAGAGTATTGCCAAGCTTTGCTTCTGTATCACTCAGTCACACCACATGCACAGTTGGGTACAACTTAGACTGTCCGTACTTCTTAACTGTACAGATTTTCACAGACTGTCCAGATTTTTGCCTCATATGTTTGGTCTGTTTTTCATAAATTGTGGTTTTCTGTGTAATCACTGGCAAATTATTGAACATTGAAGTCAGCAAATAATGACAGATATTTGAGTTTCAGACTTTGTACCCTTCAGAAAATTCATGCTAATGCAAAACCTATTAATCTATCAACTTTCTAAGTTTGTAAGAGCAATATTTAAAAATTCTCCCTATTTTTTGGGCCTTTGTTCCCCCGTTATTTATGGCTTTGTCCAGATTTCTTCCTCTAAGAAGGTGAGAGATATGAGACTGTCCAATATCTGTGAGTTAAGAAGAAGCCTGAGTAACAAGAGAAACCCCACACAAACACAGGGTGGATAAATAAATTCTACACAGAAGGCACTCCAGCTCAGAACCAAACCAGAAACCCATTGCTGTGAGAAGACAATATTAGTCATTATACAACGACCCCTCATTAATATTCAAAAACATGCACGCTGATTGGCAGCGTGCACATTGTAAATCTGAGTTATAGTAATGGAAAAATGTCCGGTCGCCCAAACTTTTTCCATTACTATAACTTTTTTTTTTTTTACAGCAATGGAGAACGCAAGATCTCCGTTGCTTTACACTGTCTCGCTATGTTAAACTTGTTTAACATAGCGAGACAGCTTTAAAAAAAGCAACGAAGATTCTCCGTTGCTTTTTTTAAAGCTGTCTCGCTATGTTAAATGAGTTTAACATAGCGAGACAGTTTGTAAAAAGCAACGGAGATCTTGCTTTCTCAGTTGCTTTTTTCAAAACTGTCTCGCTATGTTCAATGGGTTTAACATAGCGAGACAGCTTTAAAAAAGCAACGAAGATTCTCCATTACTTTTTTTAAAGCTGTCTCGCTATGTTAAACCCATTTAACATAGTGAAACAGTTTGTAAAAAGCAACGGAGATCTTGCTTTCTCCGTTGCTTTTGCCCACAGCTCTGAATTACTGCATAGGCATATGCATGCGCAGTACATAAGAACTGCCGCAGAATACCAGACCAGACAGCTGCGGAAGGGCAGCAAGGAGGCATTATACAATGACATTATTTAAGAAAAGTAATTTTTTTTTCTTAAATAATGTCATTGTATAATAGCAATAACCCACTTCTGGGTATGGGTAATGCTGGATTTACCCACGGTTGGCTTTGTTTGGCCACTCGGGCTTCGCCCTTGTGACCAAACCACACCAACCGTGGGTAAATCCAGCATTACCCACACCCAGGCGTGGGTTATTGCTATAGTGTAACACTGCGACACCCATCTGTATTAGTTAAGTTTGATTAAGTCCACATTCAGCATTATCTGCTGATGTCACATATATACAAAGTAATTGTATGTTACTAAAGTTCATAAGCAAAATTCAGACTGAACCTGTTTTTGATATCCTTACATTTAAATTGGTCTTGGCTAATTTCATAATTCAAAGTGCTTTTGTGCTTTAGTTACAAAGCACAATCTGTTAATTGTTCCTTTATCTAGGGTACTGTTGAATTCCTCTGTAATGTCAGCATAACCAGCATACAATATCAGCCTTTCATTAAGTGCTGCTGTTACCTCCTCAAAGAATGTCAGGAGATTTTTATTTATTTTTTATTTTTTATTTATTAACCATTTTGATACACTGGTCCAAGGACTTTGTTCAGGTATGGCCTAGGCATAAGGGTAAAATGAATAATTAACAGTAGACAGTGAATTATAATCATGACAGACAGTTAAATAGGTACATTTTAGTTGATAAGGTCTACTTTCATACAGTGATGTGTTTCTGTTCATAGATACAAATGAATGTAAATGTATATTAAACACAACAGAGTATAGGATTCAAAAGGCAAGACCAGAATTGTAACTAGCTACTGTTACACATGGTGCCATCCCCTGATCTGAAGAGCAATAGATAAATAAATAAATAGAAGCTTGCCAGATCTGCCATCCTTTTAAACTCTAGCAAACTCTTTTGTACATTTGTTGTAAGCAGCTGCTACAGTATGTGACACGCAGAGTACTACAGTGCTTATGTTCTGACTGCAGCTGTAATACTGGTGCTCATTTCTGAATACCAGTAAAGCTGTGAAGACCAGTTGGGATCTGCTGATTGCACCCCTTGACACAGTTTGTGCTTGGTGCAGCTGCCCACTTTGCCCCACCCTAACTGCACTTGTGACCCATGCTGTTCTACATCCAACTTAAGTCGGTCCCCTGTGTAGTGATTTGTATAAGCTTTATTTTGACTTTCTTTGTGATTCTACAGAGAACGTTAATCAATCAATCCCCAATCCCCTTGAGAATTGATACAATAGCTTTTCATCAAAGATTTTTAATTTGTCTGCAGACTACCATTGTGTTTAATGTGATTCCAAGAGGATTAGACGTGTTTTTCTTAAATCTGTAAAGAAAAGTAGCATTTCTGTTGCTTGGACTAATGGAACTTGAGTTTTTCGTTTAATTTGTGCCAGCACTTGCAATGTCTGTTTACATAAGGGATGTCTCCCTTTTTTCTCATTAGCACTCTGATATTTGACATTATTATGAAGTTTGCACAAATCTTTTCTGCAAGTACATTCACTATCTCTTGTAACTGGATGAGCACATTATTTTGTACTGATTATAAATTACATTCACAAGTTTCTTCTTTCAGTTTTCTGTTGTAAGTAAAGAGTCCTGTATTATTGCTTTCTACCTTTGAAATCAAATAATAGACTTGTCTGAAGATGATAAGAAAAGTAAAAATATTTTTTTATGTCTAGAGAAGTATTTGAAAGGTAAGTATCATGTATATTAACAAAATGTACAGTAAACAAGATGGAGATACTTTGGATGTCCAGCTTCACTGAGATGAATATCCATAATTCATACTGAGAAGCATGCCCTGACAGTCTCACTTTTGCTTATTTTTGGTCTGCTGCTTATTCAATTTTTTTGCATATCACTAACATTGAAGTCATTAAATAATGGTATGCATTTGAGTGTTTTGATGTCATAATCTTCAGAAAATGCATATTAACACAAATTCCATTATTTTAACAACTTTCTTTGTTTATAAGAGCAACATTTAAAACCTGTTCCAATGGTTGGACTTTTGTCTACCCATTATTTAAGTTTTGTCCAGATTTCTTGTGCTAAGAGGTTGACAGGTATGCCTCTACGTAAGGATGGCCCTACTAATAACGTTATAGTACCTTCAGCCTGACAAGCTTACTGTGTAAAACCATGGAGTAATATTATAACTGACCTCATAGAAGTGATACTAAAAATCTTATTAGGCTTGACTGTCAGCAGTTCGACTTTGTGAAGAGAAGATGCAGTTTATTGAATCTGGTTAACTCCTTTCAGGTGGTTACACGGGCTGTTGACAGTGGCCACACTTTTTGTACAGTGTGTCTTGACCTGACTTAGGCCCTGGACACTAAAACCTGTGCATGCTTTGTAAGTAAGCTAAACATTTTAAAGATAGATCCCTATCTTGGAAAAATTGATAGTGAGCTAGATGAAGGACAGAACCCATGCAGTTTGATTGGCAAGAGCCTCATTACATTGTATGAAGGTAACCGGTGGTATTCACCAGGGCTCAGTGTTGGAATCCCACTTGTTTGGTATTTACTTTTTGATCTCCAGACTGGGAATCAAAATCTGTGATTAACTAAGTTTGCAGATGATAGGAAAAAGGGAGTTATTATCAAGTGCCCCATATGAAACCCAAATTTTTCAGTGGGAACTGACATTTGTAAATTTGTAATTGAATGCATCACATCATTTAGATACCTTGGCATTTGGCTTGACCAATCCCTCAACTTCCAAGACTGAATTCGGAAAGTCAGATCTAAAGTCAACTACCTCCTATTTAGGACCTAAAGGGTATCTCATTTCCTCTCACAACCTGCTAGAGCAGCCACTTGTACAACTAGATGATGGCCTATGCCTATTTGCCACTGCCTTATTAAAAAAAAAAAAACACTTCTTCTTTACAATTTCTTTCTAGTAAAATCCTGTCCTTTCACCATCAACTCGTCTCAGCATGACTATCTCTGTGATACTTTGGAAAAGGCAAGTTAACTACCCAATTTAGGCAGAGCTAATCTCCTTCTTGACTCCATTCTCATCAAACTCCTATGCCAAGACACCCACCTACTATAAGACTACCTACTTACCATTCACACTGCATCCTAAGAAGTCATTTCACTAATGGCCCTACTCTCATAACTCCATCCACTAAACATCCTTTAAAAGACTGCAGCTTATCTGTTCTTGCCCTAAACTCTGGCAGTCATTGCCACTTGATTTTCCTGAAATCAGAGACTGCAAACAGTTTAGACTTCAGTTCAAACAATACCTAACTGAAAAATGTAAGTACACATGTCAGAACACAGGCCATGTCATTTAACTCCCATGGTAGCACTATTGTATTCATCCCCAAAAACCTTGGCTGTTTAATCTCCTAACTTCTCCAACATATAAGCACCTACCCACTGCTTCCCCGTCTGCTCTAACCATTCTCATGTATTGCTCTTGTTATTAAATCTTCTGTTGCAGCTCTTAGCATTCAACAATTTCTGCTCTTTTCAATAAAAAAATCCCACCCATATTTGTACAGACTATGCTATTTTGGCTGAACCATGTTTACCTCACCTATAACACCTGTATTATGCATTATATATTCCTACTCATACTGCTTTTTAACCCTTCTTGTAGATATGTGCATATTTTTACATCTATGTTGTGTTATGTTATTTTAGGTTATCATACTGTATAATTCAGTTATACCTTTAACCTTATTTTACTGTTGTTACTATAGATCTAACCTGGGATGAGCCTGTAAATGGGTCAGATTTGACCAGTGCTCTAGTCCAGTAAGCAAAATTAAATAAATAAATAAATAAATACCTTGTGTATTGATAATTGCCTCACATGAAATGTACAAAAGTGAAATGTCATCACATTTGGTAGACAGCCCCTTCATTTAGCATGCAAAATAGACAACACTCCACTACAAAATTAAAATGTAGTTACGGACCTTGGGACACAGATTATTAATTTTCTCCGTTTTGGTCATCATGTGACAACAGAAGTCAAAAAGTCCTATTTAGCAGAGAAAAATGCAAAAGCAGTACCATCCAGATCTAAAAAAGTCATCTTTCCCTTTTATTCAAAATTGATTAGGCCAATTATTGAGTGCACTCCCCATGATGTACCTCACTGGAGCTTAAAATCCTTTAGTTACCAAAAGAGGCTGGAGGAACTGTCTCTACTGTTGAGTGGAGCTTTATGCCTTGGGCCGGATTCATGAAGGCTTGCACGGAGTCTAAGAGTAGAATAAGACACCAGACAACCAATATGTCTGCCAAGCGATCCAGGAACAGCCGGCAGGGGCGTGCATGAGAGCTCCTAAAACTACTCTTGCACAGACAGTATTAGGTTATGTAAATTACCTCATTTGCTGCTGAAAGCTATGCAAATGAGGTAAATTTACGATCCAGGAAGCACTAACCTGTCCGAGTAAGAGTAGAGTTATTTGCAGAAATGTACTCGGTTGGTAACTGAGTACCGTTCTGCAAATAGCAAAACGGAGCTATGTCAGCTCCAAATAAAGGATGCATCCAGTTGAGGAAGCATGTCAATGGCCAAATATAAGGCCATTGGCATTTTTATCTGTTGCAAAATAATAAAAAAAAATTTTCCCCCCGATCTCCGATGTTTAAGTGTAGCGCAGCGCTGCGCAAACGTGTGGAGCTCTAAAAACCAGAAAAAAAAATAAAAGGCAAAAATAGGCATTTTTATTAAAAATATTCTTCTGCCATGCAGGTGAATGGCAGGCTGAAGACAACATGGCTACTGAGTAGTGGTTGCTAAGGGGGGGGGGGAGCTCAGTCTGAGAGATGTAACCAAGCATTAGTAGGCAATCCTATGCAAATGAGTATAAGGATAGTGAATCCCAATTTTCCCTGCCATGTGAACCATGTCCCTAGAGTGTAAGAGTAGGATTAGGGGAGTAACAGAGTAGAAAATAGGTGACATCATGAGGGGGTATGTATCAAAGACTGTAAGCTTATTGGAGCAGAATGGCATTTGCTTGCTGTGAGTTACTCAGGACTAGAAGAGGCATATCTACAGTTGTCTGAGCTGAAACCCAGAAGCCGAAGGTGCACGCCGTGGCTATCACTAAAGTTTCTTGCAAAGATGCTTACACTGTGTGCACGCGTGTGCACGCCTGTAAACCCGTCTAAGCCTGTGTGTGCATGTGTGCACCCGTGTAAGCCTGTGTAAGGCTGTCTAAGCCTGTGTGCGCGAATGTACACCTGCCTAAGCCTGTGTAAGCTTGTATAAGCCTGTATGCGCGTGTGTGCGCTTGTGTGCACATGTTTGCGCTTGTTTGCGCGGCGCTGCCCCCTGTGGAAACAGAAAGGGAAAAGGAAGGAAAAGAAGTAGTAGAAAGTTAACCAATGAGAACTAGCAGAGCTGCCAGGTGAAATCAATCAGAATCAGCCAATTACACAGGCAGTACACTAGCCCAGCCCAGCACTTAAAACTCTGCAAACAACATTCCCCCATGTTTTTCTCAGAAACACTGCAGCACTGCAGTCTACAAAGAGAAGTGAAAACTTAAAAAGCTTAACTGAGACAAAAAAATGTTAGGGGCTGCCTTTGCTATTAAAAGGCAACATGTGCAAGATGCTGAGGGTGGTGCCATTGCGAATGCTGCTGAGCAACCCAAAGTGAGGAGACGGAGAAGAGTGTACAGACCCAGGGTAACCTACCAGGGACTACATGAGCTGGAGATAGTGGAGCGCTATAGAGTGGACAGAGAACTCATGCAGCAAATTGTTGAGTGGTGCAGGCCACATCTCACACACAGAACCAACAGAGGGGAACCCATCCCAGTGGAAAGCAAGGTATGCATTGGCCTAAGAATACTAGCAACAGGTACCTTCCAGAGACCAACTGGTGATATGATGGGGATTTCACAGGCATCAGCATCCAGGGTACTGCACCAGTTCCTGAATGCCATGTCAGCACATGTCGGTGATCATGTATATTTCCCCAATTCCCGTGAGGTATTGGCCAGCAATATGCATCTCTTCTAGCAAATAGCGGAATACCCTGAGGTAGTGGGTGCAACTGACTGCATGTACATTCACATCAAATCACCAGCCGGTGAGCAGGGTAGGGCCTTCATCAACTGCAATGGCTTCCACTCCATCAACTGCCAGGTTGTGTGCGATGCCCAGGGCATAATACTGAATGTGTGTGCTGGCTGCCCTGGAAGCTACCACGATTCCCATATCTGGCATCTGATGCAGCTGTACCAGACATTTGCCAATGGGGACATCCCTGACGGTCACCTAGTGGGGGATGCTGGATACGCACTGGAGCTGTGGCTGATGACATCCATCAGAAATGCACACACACCTGAACAAGAACTCCATAATGAGGCACACACACAAACACAAAATGTAATCGAGCGTGTGTTTGGGATGCTCAAGTCATGGTTCTGGTGCCTGGACATATCTGGTGGAGCCTTGCAATACTCACCAACTACATGTACCCAAATTGTCATGGTATGTGCCATGTTACACAATATGATCCTGAAAACAGCTGCAGCAGGAACAGCATGAGGCAGGGCCAAACAACCCCCCACCATTGCCAAAGCCTGCACAGGCACAGCGTGACTCAGAGGAGGAACAACCTGAGCCTCCCCCAGTAGGCAGAAGGAGGCGTGACCAGTATGCCTTGGCCTTGGCAAAGAGGCAACATATAGCACATACACTGGCTCAGTAGGAACCCTGGAAATGATACCTCTGTCTGACTCGCACATAAAATAAAAGGGATGCCTAACTTAACACTACATGTATAGGGAGAGTAATATGTGCATCCAACATAGGCAGCCCTGCAGCACCACCTGAGGCATGATTAACATGTTTTAAGCAATAGAAAGCAGTGCTAAGCAGCTTTTACCAATATTTAGTATATGTAAACAAAATTGCCTGTGCTAACTAGCACAACT
Source organism: Protopterus annectens (assembly GCF_019279795.1). Lineage (NCBI taxonomy): Eukaryota > Metazoa > Chordata > Ceratodontiformes > Protopteridae > Protopterus > Protopterus annectens. Next base: position 195,065,791 of record NC_056751.1, on the reverse strand, counting down.
TCGGGCAACGCTGAGGAATGTTGGGCACAGTCGGGCAAAGTTGAGCAAAGTCAGGTAAACATGCTCATATTTGCTTTACTGTTCCTTAAGCAGTCTGGTTTGCCCAGCATGAAAATAAAAAGCAGTGACAGGGCATGAACTCAGGGTACTGTGCATTATATTCAAAGTACTGAACCACTAAGCCATGATAGCATTTCAGTGGCACAGACACATAAGGACAATTGTACACTAATGCAAACACAAAGAAATGCTGTATCATGCCCCTAAAGAGGCATATGGGTAACCTCCCCCACAGGCCTATGCAGACAGAGAACATCAGGTCAGGCGGTGTGATGTGGGTTGTGTAGGCTATGAAGTCGCAATCTAATATACGTGACATTGGACGCTGAGATCTGTAGTACAATAGTATGCCTCAAGCCAGTACGCTAGGCAACCGTACAGACTGAAATGGTGTACCGCATATAGCAGTGCAGGCATAGCAAATGTGTACAAGTGTCAGGTGAAACCCTCATCCTATGTACACCCACAGTAACAATCAGGTGTGCCCCCCGGGTAGAAATGTACAAAGAATAGCTGTCCCCCCTGTATGTAGAAATGTTGATATGTCTATGCAAAGTGTCTCATGGAAGCCCTGCAGGCACAGCATGATCCCTGTTGATCTATGGCACAAAGGTAAGCCCTGCTGTAAAAATACAACTTGATTTTCCATACACTTATAGTATAAATGTCTATACCGGGCGTGCTCACACACTCCAACAAATGTAGTGGATTTCATTCAGCATCACACTGAAAGGTCATACTGGGCATGCTCACATACTTAAATAAATGAAGCAAATGCCAGGCAGCAACATACTGAAAGGTCATACTGGGCATGCTCACACACTTAAAGAACGAAGCAAATGTCAGGCAACAACATATCTGGCATCTGATGCAGCTGTACCAGACATTTGCCAATGGGGACATCCCTGACGGTCACCTAGTGGGGGATGCTGGATACGCACTGGAGCTGTGGCTGATGACATCCATCAGAAATGCACACACACCTGAACAAGAACTCCATAATGAGGCACACACACAAACACAAAATGTAATCGAGCGTGTGTTTGGGATGCTCAAGTCATGGTTCTGGTGCCTGGACATATCTGGTGGAGCCTTGCAATACTCACCAACTACATGTACCCAAATTGTCATGGTATGTGCCATGTTACACAATATGATCCTGCGAAAACAGCTGCAGCAGGAACAGCATGAGGCAGGGCCAAACAACCCCCCACCATTGCCAAAGCCTGCACAGGCACAGCGTGACTCAGAGGAGGAACAACCTGAGCCTCCCCCAGTAGGCAGAAGGAGGCGTGACCAGTATGCCTTGGCCTTGGCAAAGAGGCAACATATAGCACATACACTGGCTCAGTAGGAACCCTGGAAATGATACCTCTGTCTGACTCGCACATAAAATAAAAGGGATGCCTAACTTAACACTACATGTATAGGGAGAGTAATATGTGCATCCAACATAGGCAGCCCTGCAGCACCACCTGAGGCATGATTAACATGTTTTAAGCAATAGAAAGCAGTGCTAAGCAGCTTTTACCAATATTTAGTATATGTAAACAAAATTGCCTGTGCTAACTAGCACAACTTCGGGCAACGCTGAGGAATGTTGGGCACAGTCGGGCAAAGTTGAGCAAAGTCAGGTAAACATGCTCATATTTGCTTTACTGTTCCTTAAGCAGTCTGGTTTGCCCAGCATGAAAATAAAAAGCAGTGACAGGGCATGAACTCAGGGTACTGTGCATTATATTCACAGTGCTGAACCACTAAGCCATGATAGCATTTCAGTGGCACAGACACAGCAGGACAATTGTACACTAATGCAAACACAAAGAAATGCTGTATCATGCCCCTAAAGAGGCATATGGGTAACCTCCCCCACAGGCCTATGCAGACAGAGAACATCAGGTCAGGCGGTGTGATGTGGGTTGTGTAGGCTATGAAGTCGCAATCTAATATACGTGACATTGGACGCTGAGATCTGTAGTACAATAGTATGCCTCAAGCCAGTACGCTAGGCAACCGTACAGACTGAAATGGTGTACCGTACATAGCAGTGCAGGCATAGCAAATGTGTACAAGTGTCAGGTGAAACCCTCATCCTATGTACACCCACAGTAACAATCAGGTGTGCCCCCCGGGTAGAAATGTACAAAGAATAGCTGTCCCCCCTGTATGTAGAAATGTTGATATGTCTATGCAAAGTGTCTCATGGAAGCCCTGCAGGCACAGCATGATCCCTGTTGATCTATGGCACAAAGGTAAGCCCTGCTGTAAAAATACAACTTGATTTTCCATACACTTATAGTATAAATGTCTATACCGGGTGCTCACACACTCCAACAAATGTAGTGGATTTCATTCAGCATCACACTGAAAGGTCATACTGGGCATGCTCACATACTTAAATAAACGAAGCAAATGCCAGGCAGCAACATACTGAAAGGTCATACTGGGCATGCTCACACACTTAAAGAACGAAGCAAATGTCAGGCAACAACATACTGAAAGTTCATACTGGGCATGCTCACACACTTAGGCTAAATACAGATGTGATAATAAGGGATCTATGGACAAATGTGGATAGTCATCTCTACTTCCAGAAACACATTCACAAAGTGGTCAGAAAATCATGCTATGTGTTCACACAAACTGCCAAGGTCTGTGCATGTAGGTCAAAGGAGGTTCCCACTACTCAGCAGTCATCAGACCCGTCAGAAAGTACCACAACACACTTGCGATGAATCTGACTAGGCATGTTCAGCAGCCAGAAAGACCACTGAAGTACCTTAACAAGAGATTACTGGCCTCAAACAGTTGCCCCATGCAACAAGACTGAATGTAACCCAATCTGTACTCTGTCGCATACTGTCTACTCAGGAGATCTCTGCCCAACAGACATGTCCAAGTCATGGCTACACTCAGATCTGTTCTGAGTTACAGCTCAATGGCACTAAATATATAGACCCAACTGATATTGCCAACATCCTGGCATATAGGATCAGTGTTAACTTTACCCCCCTCTCACCCATGAAAGAGCACATCTCTATAATGGAAGACTGCAAAGTTGCTGTCATCACGGCTGCGCAGGTAAAAACACTCTCCAAAGCCAGTAGCACAGCAGCCATGGGACCAGATAACTTCCCAGGCTGTGTTCTACACAAACCAAAGAACAAACAGGCACTACGCTGACGTACCATGTGCAGTCATAGCCCCACCTCATGCTTTGTGCCTGCTGAATGGTGCACAGTGACGGTTATTCCACTACACAAGGGTGGAGACACCACGGACCCCAGGAACTAGCGGCCCATTAGCCTGATGAGCCCGCACTTCAAGGCCATGGAATGTATCATCATACAACTTATAAAAATTTACATTAGTAATCCCCAAACCCTGGACCACAACCATGTTGGGTTCGCAAAATGCAGATCATGTCTCCTAAACCTGATAGATGACATTGAAGCAGTCACCAGAACTGTAGACAAGGGTAAGGTGGTTCGCACAGCCTATGTAGATACTGCCACGGCTTACAACACCACCCCACACTCTGGAAATATAGATAAACCCACTAAACTAGGTATAAATTGTTATGTCACAAGATGGGTTGCCAACAGGCTTACTGGCAGAACACACACTGTGAAAGTAGCAGACTCCATGTATGACTTTGGACCAGTGATGAGTGCAGTACCACAGGGTCCAGTCCTGGGTCTTGTCCTGTTTAGTATCTACTTCCCTGAAGTAAACTTTAACATGGAAGGTCTGTGACTACTGAAGTTTCCAGAGGACTGCAAACCAGGAGCCATAATTGTAAACACTAAAGATGTGGACATCCTACAAAAGGGCTTCACTGAGACAGATGGCTGTTGTCAAAGCCATGGGCTCTCGCTCAATGCCAAAAGGTGCATTGTCATCCCCTTTGTTAAAAACTCTGTAGCCAAGAACTACAACATAGGTGGTAGTATACTTCACACTGAAAGTGTGACAAGAGACCTTGGGTCACATGTGGACAGTGGACACACCTGTGATAATCACATTCCCACAGTAGTCAGGAAACCCTCCTATGAGGCACACCTCATCACAAAATGTGTCTCATACAGAATAGAAGAGGACATTGTTCCCCTCTACTCATCACTCACTAGAACTATAATAGAGTACAACGCCACTTTTTCTATGTACCTCACAAGACAACTACAACAACTGAAAAGCCTGCAGCAATACCTCACAAAGAGCATTAGCAGCCTGAAATACATGCCATACACAGACCATCTCAAAATGCTCCATCCATACTCCCTTGCATATCGCCTACTCAGAGGTGTTCACTGCCTAACATACCCCAAGATTCTCACTACACCTTTCTAAACATACTGGAAAATATTAAGATAGAACCAAACACCCTAATACTGGGTGATTTTAACTACCCTGCCATTATCTGGGAAAACTACTCATGTCCAACAACTTTGCGCAACGGTTCTCGGAATTCATAAATTCCAACGCCCTGGATCAACTAATCCATAGTCCCACCAGGGGCTCCAATATCCTAGACCTGGTCATTACCAACATGGGAAATCAATGCTCCATACCTATGGTCACCCCTCATTAGTCAGGTCTGACCATAAGCTAATCACCCTTAACATCCACATCCCACCCCCACCCCCCAGTAAAGAAACCACCATAAAAAACTTCTCCAAAGCCAACTTCATGCTACTCAAGTCAGAAGTGACAAACTTCATGACACCCATGCAGACGGGAACTGAAAGTTCAACTGCTGAATCCTACACTAAGGCACTGTACGAGCACATCCACTCATGCATGAATCGTGCCTTCCCAAATAGAACCAAAATGCTCTCATCCAAAAAAGGAAGCCAATCTGGTAGTCCCCTGCCATAAACAAACTTTACAACAAAAGGAAGAAACTTTTGCAGAAAAGAGGAAATTCCCAGGATGCAAAACACTCCCTTACTAGCCTCAGTAAGTAACTGAGATGCCTCATAAAATCCTCCAAAGCTAGTTACGAAAATAAAATTGCCAAAGATTCCAAAGACAACCACAAAGCATTCTATAACTATGTCAAGAATCTAAATGGCAATGCTCAGATCTGCTCTGAGCTAAAACAGAATGGCATTAAATATACTGATCCGAAGGATATTGCCAATATCCTGGCAGATCGATTCAGTGCCAACTTCACCCCCCTCTCACCCTCTAAATGGCCCATCTCAATACCTGAAGATTGCCAAATTCCAGTAATAACGGCCACACAGGTACAAAATGCACTCTCTAAAGCCAAGAATACAGTACCCATGGGACCTGATGACATCCCGGGCTGTGTACTACATGAACTACAATATGAACTGGCACCTCACCTAAGTGCCATGTTTAATCATAGCCTCACCTCAGGTGTCATGCCCACTGAGTGGCGCAGAGCTACAGTTATCCCAATCCACAAGGGGGGATCCACCTTGGATCCCGGAAACTACCGTCCCATCAGTCTGACAAGCCTTATCTGCAAGGCCATGGAGCGTATTATCATGGAACTTATAAACAAAGACATTGGCAACCTTCAAACACTGGACCCCACCCAGTTTGGGTTTGTGAAGGGCCGATCTTGTCTCCTGAACCTGATTGACTTCTTTGAATCAGTCTCCAGAGCCATGGACAAGGGTAAGGTGGTCCACACAGCCTATCTAGACCTTGCCAAGGCCTTTGACACCATCCCCCACTCTGGAATCATAGATAAACTTACTAAGTTGGGCATTAATCCCTATGTCACCCAATGGGTTGCTAAATGGCTTACTGATAGAACCCACACTGTAAAAGTAGCCGACTCCAAATCCAGCTCCAGACAAGTGACAAGTGTAGTAACTCAGGGTTTAGTCCTGGGGCCGCTCTTGTTTGGCATCTACTTCTCTGAAGTACAGGTCAACACTAAGGGACTCTGGCTAACAAAGTTTGCAGATGACTGCAAACTGGCAGCCATTATTGAATCCCAAATGATGTGGATACTCTACAAAAGGGCCTTACAGAAACAGATGCTTGGTGCCAGAGCCATGGGCTCAAGCTCAATGCCAAGAAATGTATTGTTATCCCCTTTGGGAAAAAACATGTATCCATGAATTACCATATAGGTGGCAGTACACTAAACACAGAAAGTGTGATAAGAGACTTAGGGACACAGGTGGACAGTGGTCTCACCTTCGATAACCACATCGCCACAACAGTCAGGAAATCCTTCTATGTGGCACACCTCATCACGAAGGGCTTTTCATCCAGAAAAAAGGAGGTCATTGTCCCACTCTACTCATCCCTCATTAAACCCATTATAGAATACAACGCCCCATTTGGTATGTACCTCTCAAGACATCTGCAACAACTGGAAAGGCCTCAGAAATGCCTCACTAAAAGAATCACAGGCCTAAAGCAGATGCCCTATGCTGACCGCCTTAAAAAACTCCAGCTATACTCTGTCGCATATTGTCTACTCAGAGGCGATCTCTGCTTAACATACAAGGCCATGTCAAACCCAGAGCTGTTGGACATGCTACACTTAAAGAAATCCCAATTCCTCAGAGCTACACGCTCCAGGGATCTAAACCTTGTCATCACAATAAACAAAACATGCTGGAGGGATAGGTTCCTGACCCAGAGACTCCCCAGACTCTGGAATAGATTGCCCATAAATGTCAAGCAGAGTGCCTCTTTGGACCTCTTCAAGAGGAACCTTGACGATTGGATGGGAGAAAGGAAATTCACGTCAGTTGCCCTGCTAGACAGGGGTCCAGGAAAGTAAATAATGTGGGAAGAAATAGCCAGGGAATTGTTATGGCTAGGCTTGTATAGGCCCTAGGGCTGATAGCCTAGTACCAACCTTTGAACCTATGAACCTATGAACATACAAAGCTATGTCAAACACAGAGCTTTTGGACATGCTCCACGTAAAACACTCACAATCCCTCTGACCTTCAGACCCAAAACCACGAGTGAAATACAAAAGGAAGGGGTGTACCAATTTACCTTATGGATACCCACACCTTCAGGTTAGTGGCACAGCATGAGGCCTTGGAGACCATGCAAGTGCAACTAACATTGGGCAAAGCTGCTCATCAGACTGTAGCCTACTACGGATCACGTACCTTGTCTCAGGAACCTAACTCAGTATTCCTGAGAACAGTGGAAAATATAAAGGTCCTATCAAACACCATTTTATGAGGAGATTACAACGACCCAAACATTGAGTGGGAGAATTACTTGTGTACAACATCCTTTGCCCGATGTTTCCTAGAGTTTAAAAACTCTAACACCCTGGAACAGCTGGTCACCATGCCAACTAGAGGTGACAACATACTGAACATGATCATCACCAACATGGAGTACCAGTGTTCCACAACAGAGATAAACCCCTCACTAGTAATATCAGATCATGAAGTAATCACAGTGGACATCCACATCCCCCCCACCCCCCCACCCAGTCAATGAAACCACCGTGAAGACATTTTCTAAAGCAAACTGCACACTTCCCAAGACCAAAGTGGAACGTTCTAAAGACCTCTTGCTATAGCATAATGGTATACAATCTGCCGAATCATTTACAATTGCATCCTATGAGCATCTACAGGGATGCATGGAACGAGACATCACAAATAAAACCAAGATGCACTCCTCCAAAAATAAGGCAACAATCAGGTGGTTGTTGCCCATAAATAAGCTAGACAACAGAAGGAGGAAATGAACACATGATAGAGCCAACTTCACTAAAGGAAAGGCATCACTGATCATTATTAGGAAGAAACAATGATCGCTCATAAAATAATCCAAGGACAGTTTCTGAAGACAAATAGCCAAGGAATGTAAGAATAACAACCACAAAGCCTTCGGTAGCTATACCAGACATGTAGGTGTCAACTTCCAAATATGCTGTCAGCTACTGAACAATGGAAAGAAATACACTGAACCAACTTTCATTGCCCACATCCAGGGGGACAAGTTCAGTGTAAACTCCCCCCATCACTCCCAAAAGGGCCTGTGTCCATCACAGAAGGATGCAGAGCCCCAGACGTCATGGACATGCAGGTAAAGACAGCCCTCTCCAAAGCTAAGAACACAGCATCAATGGGACTAGATGGCGTCCTAGGCTGTGTCTTACACTAGGCCCAAAAGGAACTACACCCTCACCCACATTCACTGTCCAGACTCAAGCGTACCACAGGCTATGTACCCAAAGAATGGCATACACTAACAGTCATCCAGCTCCACAAAGGGAGTGCCACAACAGAACTTGGAAACCATTGCCCTATATGTCTACTCAGCCTGGTCTACAAAGCTATTGAGGAAATTGTCATGGAACCCATAAACTGAGACATTGGAGACCTCCAGACACTGGACTCTACACAACATTGCCTTGTTAAAGGCAGATCCTGGCTCCTAAACCTAGTTGACTTATTTCAAACAGTTACCAAGGACATCGATGGAGGTGAAAGTAGTCCACACAGCCCACCTGGACCTCACTAAGGACTTTCTACACCATTCCCCACTCTGTCATCATGGACAAATGTAGCAGCTTGAACATTAACAGCTATGTCACAGGATGGGTGGCCAACTGGCTCACAGATCAAACACACATGTTCAGAGTTGCGGGTGCCATCTCCGACTCTAAGCCAGTCACAAATGGCATCCCACAGGTCTTGGTCCTGGGATCCCACCTGTTCAGTAGATACTGCTCAGAGGTACAGGCAAGCACGAGAGGTGTATGCTGAACAGGTTTGCAGATGACTGCTAACTGTGGTCCATAATCAACTCTACGGCTGACACAGACATCCTCCAGAAGTGTCTTACAGAGACAGATACCTGGTGTCAAAACAATGCCCTCAAGCTGAATGCCAAAGAATGCATAGTCATCCCCTTTGGGTAAAACAAAGTGCACACAAATTACCACATAGGTGGTAATCCAGTATGTACAGAGAAAGTCATTATGGCCCTGGGGACACAGGTAGATAGTAAACTCCCCTTTGATGATCACATGGCTTTAGACATTCCTTCTATGTAGCCCACCTAATGTAACCCACTTTGTATAGTCTGATGATGTCACCATCCTACAAATATACCTGTGGAAAGGAAAACTCACAGTAATGGGTATAGCACGCCATGTAAATGCATACTCCTGTAGTGTCATAAAGTAGTTAGGTAGGGGTTTGAATCCTGCACTTGGCAAGTGTGTGTGTGTGTCTGGTCTCCTTGGGAAGGAGCAACCTCTCTGGAGAGTAATAAAACACCTTAAATGTGGTATACTAATCTTTGTCAAGTCTGATGATGTCACAATCCTACAAATATACCTGTGGAAAAGAGACTTCCCTGTAATGTGTATAAAGCAATGGGTTAATGTGTATTCCTCTAGTATCATTAAGTAGGGGTTTGAATCCTGCACTTGACAACTGTGTTTGTGTGTAATTACCTTGGAGAGGAGCAACCTTTTGGAGAGTAGTAGAACACCTTACAAGTGGTATCTTTGTCAAGTCTGATGATGTCACCATCCTACAAATATACCTTTGGAAAAAAAAACTCCCCGTAATGTGTGTTGCGCATCGTGTTAATGCGTACTGCTCTAGTATTATGAAGTAGTTAGGTAGGGGTTTGAATCCTGCACTTGACAACTGTGTGTTTGTTTGTGTGTAACTACCTTGGAGAAGAGCAACCTCTTTGGAGAGTAGTAGAACACCTTACAAGTGGTATCCTTATCTCTGTCAAGTCTGATGATGTCACCATCCTACAAATATACCTGTGGAAAAGAGAGCTCTCAGTAATGTATATAGCGCATTGTGTTAATGCGTACTTCTCTAGTATCATGAAGTAATTAGGTAGGGATTTGAGTCCTGCACTTGACAACTGTGTTTGTGTGTAATTACCCTGGAGAGGAGCAACCTTTTTGGAGAGTAGTAGAACACCTTACAAGTGGTATACCTATCTTTGTCAAGTCTGATGATGTCACCATCCTTCAAATATACCTGTGGAAAAAAGACCTCCCAGTAATGTGTATAGCATGTTATGTTAATGCGTACTCCTCTAGTATCATGAAGTAGTTAGGTAGGGGTTTGAATCCTGCACTTGGTGAGTGGGTGTGCTCTATGTGTGTGACACTGTTGGTCAATGTGTTGTGGGTTTTGCTTTTACTACTGTGTGACATATCAGTATGCATTGCACGTGAGGTAGCTGTGTGGCAAATACATATACGTACATGTTACCTCAATTATTGCATGTGTGGGAATCCTGCTTTCTCCAAGAACACATCTGTCATCTTTGCCAGACTGTGCTGCTGCTTCCCAGACCTTAGGTCACATCTGTATGCTTGTGACAAGGCTAGCCACTGCAGTGATCCCTGGCCTAGGTCATCCGTGTCACACACACTCATTACGGTTTCTATTGAATTGTGTGAGTGAGGGTTTATGGCCGAGATATATGTCAGACCTGTTCAAACGCAGCAAAGTCTGTCAATAATGACTATTCATTATAGGTGTACAACAACCTTTGTGGATATGCATGCAGACCCCTTATTGCTTATGTGATCCACCGAGGGATTTCAAAATACCTTTGGAAATGTGATTATCAAAGGACATATGATGTAACACTTGGTTGCATGTACACATCGGTACCTGTTCATCATGTTGGTGGCTACTACCTATGTGGTACTGTGGGGATACTATGTTCCGTAAAGGTGGATGACTATGCTTAGTTTGGCTTATAGCTTTACAGCATGGGTTTGACAACAGTTATCTGTCTGTTTGATACCCTTGTGGAGGATGTGTATGCCATCTGGAGAATGCATTACAGGCCACATCATGCATTACCAGACATGGATGGACATATCCCTACTGTGATTGATTGTACCTAAGAGAGCCATATGCCAAACAGGAGTGGTCTCAGTAATGGGTGCAGGTGAATACCACTGGTTACTGGCATAGTATAGTACCTGAAGGATCCAAATGTTGCTGTGTGTTGTACATCTGTGTGTCAGTTGTCAAGACATCATCTAACGATTGGTTATGGTCAGGCTGTTGAAGTTATGTATACTACCAGAATGGAAAACAATGACAGATAGTAACAGTATCACCCACAGCACAGTGTCAAACCATGTCATACACACATGTGTAGTCAGGTTCCGAAATGTGTGTAGTACAATGCATACTGGCCACCAATAGAAACTATGGAGTGTTACTGTGTAATACAGGGCATGTCACCCTGCCCATGTGTCCACTATGAACGTACATGCAGACAGTGCACCTCCACCATGTTCACAAATGTACACCTGCAAATCTGTGCTACACACATCCCACACATACTGTCCACTCTCTAACACATGCTGCCAATACTACACACATCAGCCAAGTGGCACGTGGGTGGACAATACACTATTGGAACTAACCCTTGTGTAAACAATACTACATTGACAATCATAGCTTTAATGCATCATGCCTGCTCAGCTACACCTTCAAGCATACCATTACACTCTACTGCTGACAACATGCTAACATTGCTATACTGCTATAAAGTCACTCTGTGCATCAGCACCATGGCAGCCTGTTCCTGCATCAATGTTACAGATGACAGGAGGTGGCACAGGTTTCATCATATGCACAGGGTGTGTTGTTGGTTTGCCAGATGCCTACAGTGAGCCATCCAATCGACATGTATATATGTGTGTGTGTGTGTGTGTGTGTGTGTGTGTGTGTGTGTGTGTGTGTGTGTGTGTGAGGGGAAAGAGTACTGCTATGGGCCAATGTTGATGTAATGTGTGCGGGTATGTGTTAGCCCTAGGTTTCTGGTTTATGTGTGTGTGTGTCTGCATGCACACAGTTCCACCATGTGGCTGCCATATATGGGTATTTGTGGGACAGCCACAGACTATACCTGCCAGGCTTTACAGATCATCGTCTCTGGCCACAGATATGGTACCTGTGCCTGGCAGGGGTGCTACTGACACTATCAGGTACTAAGCCAGACTGGATACTATCCCCAGAGATAGATGGATGTACACTGGACCCAGGTCCCTGCTGGGACTGTCCAGAGCCACGTACACATGGTCTTCTAGGACGTTCTATGGACAGCCTACCCCCAACATTGCTAGGGCTGGTACTGGCACTACAGGAGCGGTCGTGACATGAGGGACATTCGCAGCAACTGCCAGCTGCTGATGTTGCTGGCATACATCCACGTCGATGACTCAACCATCCCGCACTGTCCTGACACATGGACATGACATTGTGGAGGACATCTAATGTCTCTCCCCAACGTCTCTCAGTGACCTCAGTGTAATTACGGATGTCATCTGCTAGGTCACGGATACTGTCAATTACGGCGGTGTTATGTGCTCTCTGTGCCCTTAGCCCCTGTCTGGTGTACCGTTCCATATGTGCCTGTGCCTCCATGACAGCCTGGAACATGCATGAAGTTGTAAGACCTGTGGTATGTCTGCCAGTGGCATGATGACCAGCAGTGCTCCGATGAGAACCCCTGGACATCTGCCTATGTGGTACCCTTCCAGACATCTGGGTATGGCTGCTGTGTCGGGATGCATGTGCCATGGATACCACACTGTCCTGGCCAATGCCAACTGTACGCTGTCCCTCAGCTAAGGGCATTGGTGATGGATGTATTGGCAGTATGACTGTGTGCATGGATGGGGTGGACACTTGTGTACTGTCAGTTGGTGGCCCAACAACAGACCCTGGCAAACATGCCTGTGCCTCAACACACCTATCATCATTATCACTATTTTGCTCAGTGACATCAGTTTCCCGGCTGTAGTGAACCAGCCCAAAGTCATCACCTGTGAGAGGAAGACAGGAAGCACATTTTATGACCTGTACATGATGATGGCACACATGAACACATGCACACATGCACGCATGCACACATGAACACATGAACACATGCACACATGAACACATGCACAAATGCACACATGAACACATGAACACATGCACACACATGCACACATGCCAACATGCACACAAATGCACTCCTCACTAAAATAAGCACACACACACACACACACACACACACACCACCAGAAATCCAGAACATACTCAATAGCGGGTGATGGTGGGGTACAGTATCACAAGGCAAACAGTTATATCACATGTGTCAGCATACAGGACGTGTGTTGCTCAACAGCATGCAGTGCGGGTGTAGACAGCCCTTGCTAATAACAGTATATGTAGCTTTGATGCATGTGTGTTGTTGTTCAGTGATTGGCCTCACCCTGGAACGCAATGTGTACATGGACACAACATTGCTGTGCAAGAATTAAAAGCTCTGCAATGTCCTGTGCACCATCACTCACAGGTATACATACCATGGCTGGATGTGTATCTGTGTGTGACATAGATATCCATTTCTGATTAGAGCATCGGTGTTTTTAGCAGATAATTGTGGGCACAGGTTTAGCCCATGCATGCTATGTATACACACAGGATGAGTGGTGCATATATACCTGATGGAATACCATTGCTCAACATAACCATTGTACAGTGGTTATGGTGAGTGTAGGACATATTGTGGACATGTCAGTGCCAGCCATGACATGGCATGCTACAACACAACTGCAACATTAAACATCACACATACACAGTGTGTGTCATGTGACCTATACACTCAATAGCATTACAAGACATATATGTGTCACTTTGTGCAAATGGTGATTGCTATGCATATTGTGTATAGGTGCATATGTTTGCACACACACAACAGTGAGGTGCATAGCAGTTAATGCTATGTGTAGTACTGTGGTCACTGTAACTGGATGGGGTGTAGTACCATGAACCATCATCATGTAGCATCATGTGGTCACTCAAGGCTACTAATGTGTGCCAGACCGGCACAGACCATGCTGTACAGGAAATGCAGTACCATGGCTACATTCACCATTCCACAGCCAGTTGTTACATGGGTTTGTAAGGTGCCCAGTAGGGGGCATTGCCTAACATGAATGTGTTATGTGTTGAAGAGTGTCGCACAGCCACATGAGAGGCATCTACCCCTCAGGTATATTATGTGTGCTGTGTGGATGACATTTGGGATACTGGAGTGTGGCCTTACAGCGGCTGACTGAATACGCCATGTATAGCATGTTAACGTGTACTGCGTATGAAAAAGTTGTGTATGTTGTGTGCATGTGTATCGACTCTGCCTATCTAATTTCCACTACAGTGTTGCCACAATTGTGTTGGATGCTCTGTGTATTGTATGTGTTTTAGGCAGCTACCCACATTACTGGGATGTGCATAGTCTCACAGCAAACATGCACAGCATGCATTATGTGTAGGTGTGTTACGTGTACATGGCCTACACCTCACCTATGACATGCACATTTAATTAGCAATATTAAATGTAGAACACACTCACCAGCATGGGTCTGCTGCCTTGCTGTCACACCAGAGGGACCTACAAAGATATGAGACAGTTTGTCAGTGGCAACAACTGTGGCATTGCTACTGTGTGTTTGCAATCTTGCAGTAGTACAACGGTTGACAGTCACAGGCCTACAGATTATATTCCTAATTATTAGTTTTGCACAACACTAGGCACCACATCTTCTAACTACACAGTACACATTTCACATAAGCATGCTCTACCAATAGAGGTAACAGTAGTCTAAAGCTATGCCATGTTACCTGCACGCTCCATGTCAACTTGCTGGGTGACTCCGGCCTCCATGATGATACATGTTTCTTGTTGTTGTTGTTGTTGTTGGCCAGGCACCACCTGGCTCAGGAGCAGCTCCTCTACTCTGGTGAGGGGGGGGATGGATGGCTACCCCCCCACCTGTGGCAAGCTGTTGTCTATGGATATCAGATGCACATTGCCGGACATGTCTAATTAAATCACTGCAGTGATGGTGTACCTGCTCATAATTCCGGTTATGCATGCCTATGTCATTTACCCTACGGACAAGATCTTGCCACAGTGCAGTCCACTCATGCTGGTCCTGGCTGGTTCTGGAGAACAGCAGGGCATAGTGCTGCACCAGGCTTGTCATTATCAGTTAATCCTCTGCCGGGCTATAGATGGGATTACGATGGTGGGCCATGACCCTGGAAGACAATGAAACAATATGTGTGAGCAAGCCATGTGGCACACTTAACATTCTATAGTACAGATATCAATTAACTGCCATATATAGCAACCTATTGGCTGTCAGAGGATACACACTTTCAATACCACATATCAGTGCTCAACCCGCAACTGCCTGACAGTGCCTGGCACACTCTGTATATCAAACCATGTTTTGCACAGCAACAAAGATAAACCAGTATGTAAGACTATAAAACAGTACATGGCACACTGTATGCAACACAATGCACCACCTAGCCACAGGAGGTATATATCAAGCTAATGCATCAAGAAATATGTAATCCATTGCAATGATTGTAAAGTCCAGTTACAGTATTACCAGTATACCACACTAGTTGTTGATGGCAACCCCCTGCCTAACATATGTGCAGATTCGTTAATATAGGTGGCATACTGCTGTACTAGACTATACATGTTGCTAGATATGCACCTATATCCTGTAACACACATATGACCGAGGCCATGGTACAGGCATACCCCACACACACATCAGACATACATACCAGACACAAAGGTATGCCAACTCAGATGACCTTTACCTGTGTACCATAAAGAACTGTGTGTCAGTAGTTACAAAGCCTTATGCCTGAGGTATGTAATCTGTGAGGACTACAGGGAACACACAAAACAGTGGTTCCAAGAAGTCTGGACATACACCATACTGTGCTGTTAAGGCATACAGCTTCAGGTAGTACTACAGTTCATACAGGAGTTGGATTCACCAGCAGTAACACTCAATAAGCATACATGTACTGCTTTAGCCTAGAATGGGACACCCCAGTCAACAACAAGGGACTACATCAGACCATATGGCATACTGCTTTTTCTGCCTAGCAATTGCATATGCATCTCTTGCTGGGATCACAGCTAGGACACATAATACCATGACAGAAACAGTTTCCCACTAAGCTATCACACATATGCAGAACTCTGACATATTCACCATCACACTCAGCCAACGTCACATGGCCATTATTGCTACAAGTACATGTGGGTGTGTATTGCTTCATAGGTAGGTAACAGGCTATTGGCCCTAGGGCCTATAGAAGTCTAGCCATACACTACGCTGGACTTTGACACACAGATAATTACATTTCATGTGGCCCTGTCAACCGGAGCCACAGAGGTGATTCCCTGGGTGTACTTCCTATCTCCCATACAATCTTCAGGATTATTTATGACGACTGTTAATTAGGAGCTTTATTTGCTATTGATAGGTGATTTGTTCCAGAGTATGGGATGTCTCTGAGATCGGAATCTATCCCTCCAGCATGTGCTGTTTATTGTGGTCAAAAGGTTTAGGTCCCTAGAGCGTGTAGCTCATAGGGATTGTGATCTGTTTACATGGAGCATGTCCAACAGCTCTGGGTTTGACATAGCTTAGTATGTTAGGCAGAGGTCACCTCTGGGTAGGCGGTATGTGACACAGTCTAGCTGTGGGTTTGTGAGACAGTCTTCATAGAGCATCTGTTTGAGGCCAGTATTACTCTTTGTGAGGTATGTCTGTGTTCTTTCCAGTTGCTGTAGATGTCTTGTGAGGTACATACCACATGGGGCATTGTACTCTATAATGGGCTTTATGTCTGATGAGTAGAGGGGAACACTGACCTATATTTCCCTGGATGACACACCTTTTGTGATGACATGTGCCACGTAGACAGATGGCATGACTAGTGTGGCACTGTGATTATCAGAGGGGAGACTACTGTCCATCTGTTTCCCATGGTCTCCTATCACACCATTGGTGTTAAGTAGACTACCACCTATGTGGTAGTTAATGGGTACAGAGTTTTGGCAAGAAGGGATGTCAATGCAGTGTCAACATTGAGCTTGAGTCCATGGCTTTGTCACCATGCATCTGTTGCAGTAAATATGATCCTCTCTCTCTCTATGTGTATATATATATATATATATATATATATATATATATATATATATATATATATATATATATATATATATATATATATATATATACACACACACACACACACACACACACACACACACACACACACACATATACGTATAAACATACATTGGTGTACATATAGATATACATATAGGCACATATACAGTCCAGCTTTCATGGTGGGGATATCAATTATGCAAAGGTTGTGAGGTATACAGTTATGTCATAATATTGTACAGTGTTGTGCGGAATGCATTGAAGGTGTTCTCAGCAGCTGCAACACTGCAGACCTGACGAATCATACCCACAGCGGTTAACCACCACATGTCATATACCAGCACTGTCTGCTGTCTTGTATGCCACACACTACAACCTACATAGAAATATGCACATAACAACCTTCAACAACAAATATATGTCCACCCTTCACAAACATTTGCAGTATGTCCCTTGCCCTATGCACATGTACAGATATTAATATATCTGACACAGACAGATCTCTCCATATGTGCGTGCCATACACACACAAGGTCCACACTGTTGTATGTTCGTGTACCTCATGGCTGACCTGTTGGGCCTTGCTGCAACATGAACAGGTGTCACATGTGAGCACACAGTAATATTAGAGGGTGTATATATAGCTGCAAATGCTAGATTAGCATACTAGCCTGGTACAGCTGTTGCCAATGCTAAGCTACACATTAATATGACTATCATGCATTTGTTACTCTGTCACATCCATGTTTATATGCACTACTCCCCCAAACAGACATTGTACACACTACTGTACAGAACACAGATAACATGGATCAGATGTTTGACATTTAATGCTGAACTACATATGTCACAGTCATATCCCACTGCACACAGCTACACACTGATTTCTCCATGCCAGTAGTTATGCAGGGTGCCTGTGCATAGATAAGTACTGCTTCCACATATGGATGGTTTAAACTATGTAGAGTACTCTTCATAAACATTTACTACATGCCAGTAAATACATAGCTGTTACATACCTTTCCTTTGTATGTGTTCATATTTGTTGGTTCCGTGTGTTTTGTAATTAATGTTCTTTTTTATATCTTATTTTTTTTCGAGATATATATTTTTTTCAATATAATTTTTTAATTTTTTTCAATATATTATTTATTTTTCAATATATTTTGTTTTTTTATACATATATTTTTTCAATATATTTTTCTTTTTTTTAATATATTTTTTCAATATATTTTTCTTTTTCAATATATTTTTTTTATTTTTTCAATATATTATTTTGTTTTCAATATATTCTTTTTTTATCTCTTATATTTTTACAATATATTACTTTTTCTTTCGATAAATTGTTTTTTTTTATCTTTTTTCTTTTTTTCCGCTGCTGTTGTCTGTGTCCGTCCGTCTCTTTCTCTCGCTCTTGCTCTCTCTCTCTCTCTCTCTCTCCGACCATACTTGCAATGAAATGATTGCATGTGTGGACAGCAAGTACAGCCTGCTTTTATAGGTAACTGCACATGTGCATGTGATGGCCTCTGAACGAATTGGTGGCCGCCATTTGGCAATTGCATACTGACTGCTGTGTGGTACTTGCAGTACTCACTGTCATAGCAACCCAATGCTATAAATTGATAAGTCAGGTAGGCGTAGCCCTTTCAGCTTTCCAAAGTGGGGACTATGCTTGTTTGCTGTGGACACCGTTGGTGTAGCCAGTGATTTGAATGTTGTACTCAGACCTGAAAGTTGCCACTTCCAGTACACAGTTGACAGTGTAGAATTGTACTCACCCCTACAAATGCTAACACAAGATACATTGGAGTATGTAGTTTATTTTCTACTTATGCAATTAGCTGTCATACATACGTAGTTATTGAGATGTTTTCATTTGGAACATGAACTGTTTGGGAACTGCTATACTACGGATATTAATGTACTCACTTCTGCACAGTTTGTGCTTTTTCTTTTGTTGACATTATCACCGGATGCTCATGAAAACTGGACAATTCCAGTACTGAGTATGCCTACCTACGTCCTTGCTGGACCTTGAACACACAGGTATTTTGTACATTTGGGTGGGGATTGTCCTGCTATGATACTGTGTGGGGGTTGTAAAGTGCTACTGTAACATTTTTTACTGCTAGAATCTCTGGTTCTGTTATCACAGTCATGTAATGCAATTCCACAACAACTGCTGGTAAAGTTACACAGAACAGGTTTTGTGTTATGGCATTCAAAAAACAAGTAATCTCTGTGGTATCCCTGAAGTCTCAAAACAACCCACTAAAGTGTAGTGGGTCTAAAAACAAAACAGTGTAAGAAACTTCTCTGTGTGGAAGATTTTCAGTCCATATATTTCTCGTTAATTACTGTATATTAATCAGATCAGACAATAGTAGTAGAAGTAGCGAACGTAAACTCATCAAGTCAAAAAGTAATAATAGAAAATATATAATTCTACAGCATTACTAAGTATTCAAAAGTAATCCAAGCAAGGCAGGCATTCTGTTTCCAGTCGAAAATCTTTTATTAAGTACACAGACAAGCGATCCAAGTAAAACAAAAATAGAGTAATAATTTCCTCACAAGCTTTCAAAATATATATATATACTTTTTATCAGGCATGGGAGTGTTTTTTTGTGTTGTAAAACAAAGTGTTATTGGTACACATGTTAAATTCGCATCCCTTCCCCCATCAGTGTGACATTCGAGCTGGTCCTGCCCTACCTAGTAGCTGTCATAATAATATATAGCCCTAATGTACTTTAATGGTACATCTTATTTAACCAAATTATTAAGTAGATTATTAAGTCTGTGATTTTATACAAGGCAATATACTACATGGCTGGAAATATATCAACCTTAGTTCATTTTGCGATCAAAAATTATATATAAATATATACATATACATTTTGCATGTAAAAATCAGTTTCTATTTTCATAACCTATTGTTAACAAAGATCGCTTTCATCCTTCTAGACTTCTTCAGGTCTGTGTACAAGAACCCTAAAAACCTATATAATTGTATAATTAGTTAGTATTGTTATTACCATCATTTTGAATAAAGTGGAAAAAAGAGAACCAGAAAAAAATAAAAATAAAAAATATATATGTATGATGATGGGAAAAAAAATATACACTTACATTTCAAATGATTTAAAATGGTATTTAAAACCAATTTGTAGAAAAAAATAAAATAAAATACAATTAGTCATGTAAACAATGTGGCAATTTTATAAGTTCCAGTGCACTTTTAATTGAACAGTAGTAGTTTAGTCCATGTTTTCTAAAAGAGGTCAGCTTTAATTGCCACATGAATTCATGTTTCTCCGGAATATTCGGGATGTCTCCTTCAAGATCACCCATGTCTATGCGATCCAGGATCTGGAACTTAAAACCTGTGTGTCTTTTATGAAGAGAAAGGTGTTTGGCTATTGCACTATTTTTACATTCAGAGCAGATTTCTGACAGATGACATGAAATCCTTCGCTTGAGTACCTGTGGTACGTATGCCAGTGGCATGATGACCAGCAGTGGTCCGATGAGAACCCCTGGACATCTGCCTATGTGGTACCCTTCCAGACATCTGGGTATGGCTGCTGTGTCGGGATGCATGTGCCATGGATACCACACTGTCCTGGCCAATGCCAACTGTATGCTGTCCCTCAGCTAAGGGCATTGGTGATGGATGTATTGGCAGTATGACTGTGTGCATGGATAGGGTGGACACTTGTGTACTTTCAATTGGTGGCCCAATGACAGACCCTGGCAAACATGCCTGTGCCTCAACACACCTATCATCATTATCACTATTTTGCTCAGTGACATTAGTTTCCTGGCTGCAGTGAACCAGCCCAAAGTCATCACCTGTGAGAGGAAGACAGGAAGCACATTTTATGACCTGTACATGATGTTGGCACACATGAACACATGCACACATGCACACATGCACACATGAACACATGAACACATGCACACATGAACACATGCACACATGCACACATGAACACACATGCACACATGCCAACATGCACACAAATGCACTCCTCACTAAAACAGACACACACACATAAACACACACACACACACACACACACACACACACACACACACACACACACACACACACACACCACCACCAGCAATCCAGAACATACTCAATAGCGGGTGATGGTGGGGTACAGTATCACAAGGCAAACAGTTATATCACACGTGTCAGCATACAGGACGTGTGTTGCTCAACAGCATGCAGTGCGAGTGTAGACAGCCCTTGCAAATAACAGTATACATGGCTTTGATGCATGTGTGTTGTTGTTCAGTGATTGGCCTCACCCTGGAACGCAATGTGTACATGGACACAACATTGCTGTGCAAGTATTAAAAGCTCTGCAATGTCCTGTGCATACCATGGCTGGATGTGTATCTGTGTGTCACATAGATATCCATTTCTGATTAGAGCGTCGGTGTCTTTAGCAGATACGTGTGGGCACAGGTTTAGCCCATGCATGCTATGTATACACACAGGATGAGTGGTGCATGTATACCTGATGGAATACCATTGCTCAACATAGCCATTGTACAGTGGTTATGGTCAGTGTAGGACATATTGTGGACATGCCAGTGCCAGCCATGACATGGCATGCTACAACACAACTGCAACATTAAACATCACACATACACAGTGTGTGTCATGTGACCTATACACTCAATAGCATTACAAGACATATATGTGTCACTTTGTGCAAATGGTGATTGCTATGCATATTGTGTATAGGTGCATATGTTTGCACACACACAACAGTGAGGTGCATAGCAGTTAATGCTATGTGTAGTACTGTGGTCACTGTAACTGGATGGGGTGTAGTACCATGAACCATCATCATGCAGCATCATGTGGTCACTCAAGGCTACTAATGTGTGCCAGACCGGCACATACCATGCTGTACTGGAACTGCAGTACCATAGCTACATTCACCATTCCACAGCCAGTTGTTACATGGGTTTGTAAGGTGCCCAGTAGAGGGCATTGCCTAACATGAATGTGTTATGTGTTGAAGAGTGTCGCACAGCCACATGAGAGGCATCTACCCCTCAGGTATATTATGTGTGCTGTGTGGATGACATTTGGGATACTGGAGTGTGGCCTTACAGCGGCTGTCTGAATACGCCATGTATAGCATGTTGACGTGTACTGCGTATGAAAAAGTTGTGTATGTTGTGTGCATGTGTATCGACTCTACCTATCCAATTTCCACTACAGTGTTGCCACAATTGTGTGGGATGCTCTGTGTATTGTATGTGTTTTAGGCAGCTACCCACATTATTGGGATGTGCATAGTCTCACAGCAAACATGCACAACATGCATTATGCATAGGTGTGTTACGTGTGCATGGCCTACACCTCACCTATGACATGCACATTTAATTAGCAATATTAAATGTAGAACACACTCACCAGCATGGATCTGCTGCCTTGCTGTCACACCAGAGGGACCTACAAAGATATGAGACAGTTTGTCAGTGGCAACAACTGTGGCATTGCTACTGTGTGTTTGCAATCTTACAGCAGTACAACGGTTGACAGTCACAGGCCTACAGATTATATTCCTAATTATTAGTATTGCACAACACTAGGCACCACATCTTCTAACTACACAGTACACATCTCACATAAGCATGCTCTACCAATAGAGGTAACAGTAGTCTGCAGCTATGCCATGTTACCTGCACACTCCATGTCAACTTGCTGGGTGACTCCGGCCTTCATGATGATACATGTTTCTTGTTGTTGTTGTTGTTGTTGGCCAGGTGCCTCCTGGCTCAGGAGCAGCTCCTCTACTCTGGTGAGGGGGGGATGGATGGCTACCCCCTCCCACCTGTGGCAAGCTGTTGTCTACGGATATCAGATGCATGTTGCCAGACATGTCTAATTAAATCACTGCAGTGATGGTGTACCTGCTCATATGTCCGGTTATGCATGCCTATGTCATTTACCCTATGGACAAGATCTTGCCACAGTGCAGTCCACTCATGCTGGTCCTGGCTGGTTCTGGAGAACAGCAGGGCATAGTGCTGTACCAGGCTTGTCATTATCAGTTCCTCCTCTGCCGGGCTATAGGTGGGATTACGATGGTGGGCCATGAACCTGGAAGACAATGAAACAATATGTGTGAGCAAGTCATGTGGCACACTTAACATTCTAAAGTACAGATATCAATTAACTGCCATATATAGCAACCTATTGGCTGTCAGAGGATACACACTTTCAATACCACATATCAGTGCTCAACCCACATCTGCCTGACAGTGCCTGGCACACTCTATATATCAAACCATGTTTTGCACAGCAAGAAAGATAAACCAGTATGTAAGACTATACAACAGTACATGGTACACTGTATGTGACACAATGCACCACCTAGCCACAGGAGGTATATATCAAGCTAATGCATCAAGAAATATGTAATCCATTGCAATGATTGTAAAGTCCAGTTACAGTATTACCAGTGCACCACACTAGTCGTTGATGGCAACCCCCTGCCTAACATATGTACACATTCGTTAATATAGGTGGCGTACTGCTGTACTAGACTATACATGTTGCTAGATATGCACCTATATCCTGTAACACACATATGACCGAGGCCATGGTACAGGCATACCCACACACACATCAGACATACATACCAGACACAAAGGTATGCCAACCCAGATGACCTTTACCTGTGTACCATAAAGAACTGTGTGTCAGTAGTTACAAAACCTTATGCCTGAGGTATGTAATCTGTGAGGACTACAGGGAACAGACAAAACAGTGGTTCCAAGAAATGTGGACATACACCATACTGTGCTGTTAAGGCATACAGCTTCAGGTAGTACTACAGTTCATACAGGAGTTGAATTCACCAGCAGTAACACTCAATAAGCATACATGTACTGCTTTAGCCTACAATGGGACACCCCAGTCAACAACAAGGGACTACATCAGACCATATGGCATACTGCTTTTTCTGCCTAGCAATTGCATACACATCTTTTGCTGGGATCACAGCTAGGACACATAATACCATGACAGAAACAGTTTCCCACTAAGCTATCACACATATACAGAACTCTGACACATTCACCAACACATTCACCATCACACTCAGCCAACGTCACATAGCAATTATTGCAACAAGTACATGTGGGTGTGTATCGCTTCATAGGTAGGTAACAGGCTATTGGCCCTAGGACCTATAGAAGTCTAGCCATACACTACACTGGCCTTTGACACACAGATAATTACATTTCACGTGGCCCTGTCAAGCAGAGCCACAGAGGTGATTCCCTGGGTGTATTTCCTATCTCCCATACAATCTTCAGGATTATTTATGACGACTGCTAATTAGGAGCTTTGTTTGCTATTGATAAGTGGTTTTTTCCAGAGTATGGGATGTCTCTGAGATAGGAATCTATCCCTCCAACATGTGCTGTTTATTGTGGTCAAAAGGTTTAGGTCCCTAGAGCGTGTAGCTCGTAGGGATTGTGATCTGTTTACATGGAGCATGTCCAACAGCTCTGGGTTTGACATAGCTTAGTATGTTAGTCAGAGGTCACCTCTGGGTAGGCAGTATGCAACACAGTCTAGCTGTAGGTTTGTGAGACAGTCTGCATAGGGCATCTGTTTGAGGCCAGTATTACTCTTTGTGAGGTATGTCTGTGTTGTTTCCAGTTGCTGTAGATGTCTTGTGAGGTACATACCACATGGGGCATTGTACTCTGTAATGGGCTTTATGTGTGATGTGTAGAAGGGAACACTGACCTATATTTCCCTGGATGACACACCTTTTGTGATGACCTGTGCCACGTAGACAGATGGCATGACTAGTGTGGCACTGTGATTATCAAAGGGGAGACTACTGTCCACCTGTGTCCCATGGTCTCTTATCACACCTTTGGTGTTAAGTAGACTACCACCTATGTGGTAGTTAATGGGTACAGAGTTTTTGCAAGAAGGGATGCCAATGCAGTGTCAACATAGAGCTTGAGTCCATGGCTTTGTCACCATGCATGTGTTGCAGTAAATATGATCCTGTCTCTCTCTCTCTCTCTCTCTATGTGTATATATATATATATATATATATATATATATATATATATATATATATATATATACACACACACATACTTATAAACATGCATTGGTGTACATATAGATATACATATTGGCACATATACAGTCCACATTTCATGGTGGGGATATCAATTATGCAAAGGTTGTGAGGTATACAGTTATGTCATAATATTGTACAGTGTTGTGCGGAATGCATTGAAGGTGTTCTCAGCGGCTGCAACACTGCAGACCTGACGAATCATACCCACAGCGTTTAACCACCACATGTCATATACCAGCACTGTATGCTGTCTTGTTTGCCACACACTACAACCTACATAGAAATATGCACATAACAACCTTCAACAACAAATATGTGTCCACCCTTCACAAACAGTTGCAGTATGTCCCTTGCTCTATGTGCATGTACAGATGTTAATATATCTTACACAGACATTTCTCTCCATATGTGTGTGCCATACACACACCAGATCCACACTGTTGTAAGTTTGTGTACCTCATGGCTGACCTTTTGGGCATTGCTGCAACATAAACAGGTGTCACATGTGAGCACACAGTAATATTAGAGGGTGTATATATAGCTGCAAATGCAAGATTAGCATACTAGCCTGATACAGCTGTTGCCAATGCTGAGCTACACATTAATATGACTATCATGCATTTGTTACTCTGTCACATCCATGTTTATATGCGCTACTCCCCCAAACAGACATTGTACACACTACTGTACAGAACACAGATAACATGGATCAGATGTTTGACATTTAATGCTGAACTACATATGTCACAGTCATATCCCACTGCACACAGCTACACACTGATTTCTCCATGCCAGTAGTTATGCAGGGCGTCTGTGCATAGATAAGTACTGCTGCCACATATGGATGATTCAAACTATGTAGAGTACTCTTCATAAACATTTACTACATGCCAGTAAATACATAGCTGTTACATACCTTTCCTTTGTATGTGTTCGTATTTGTTGGTTCCGTGTGTTTTGTAATTAATGTTCTTTTTTATATCTTATTTTTTTTCGAGATATATATTTTTTTCAATATAATTTTTTAATTTTTTTCAATATATTATTTATTTTTCAATATATTTTGTTTTTTTATATATATATTTTTTCAATATATTTTTCTTTTTTTTAATATATTTTTTCAATATATTTTTTTCAATATATTTTTCTTTTTCAATATATTTTTTTATTTTTTCAATATATTATTTTGTTTTCAATATATTCTTTTTTTATCTCTTATATTTTTACAATATATTACTTTTTCTTTCGATATATTGTTTTTTTATCTTTTTTCTTTTTTTCTGCTGCTGTTGTCTGTGTCTGTCCATCTCTTTCTCTTGCTCTTGCTCTCTCTCTCTCTCTATCTCTCCCTCCGTACCTGCAATGAAATGGTTGCATGTGTGGACAGCAAGTACAGCCTGCTTTTATAGGTAACTGCACATGTGCATGTGATGGCCTCTGAACCAATTGGTGGCCACCATTTGGCAATTGCATGCAGCCTGCTGTGTGGTACTTGCAGTACTCACTGTCATAGCAACCCAATGCTATAAATTGATAAGTCAGGTAGGCATAGCCCTTTCAGCTTTCCAAAGTGGGGACCATGCTTGTTTGCTGTGGACACCGTTGGTGTAGCCAGTGATTTGAATGTTGTACTCAGACCTGAAAGTTGCCACTTCCAGTACACAGTTGACAGTGTAGAATTGTACTCACCCCTACAAATGCTAACACAAGATACATGGGAGTATGTAGTTTCTTTTCTACTTATACAGTTAGCTGTCATACATACGTAGTTATTGAGATGTTTTCATTTGGCACATGAACTGTTTGGGAACTGCTATACTGTGGATATTAATGTATTCACTTCTGCACAGTTTGTGCTTTTTCTTTTGTTGACATTATTACCGGATGCTCATGAAAACTGGACAATTCCAGTACTGAGTATGCCTACCTATGTCCTTGCTGGACCTTGAACACACAGGTATTTTGTACATTTGGGTGGGGATTGTCCTGCTATGATACTGTGTGGGGGTTGTAAAGTGCTGCTGTAACATTTTTTACTGCTAGAATGTCTGGTTCTGTTATCACAGTCATATAATGCAATTCCACAACAACTGCTGGTAAAGTTACACAGAACAGGTTTTGTGTTATGGCATTCAAAAAACAAGTAATCTCCATGGTATCACCGAAGTCTCAAAACAACCCACTAAAGTGTAGTGGGTCTAAAAACAAAACAGTGTAAGAAACTTCTCTGTGTGGAAGATTTTCAGTCCATATATTTCTCGTTAATTACTGTATATTAATCAGATCAGACAATAGTAGTAGAAGTAGCGAACGTAAACTCGTCAAGTCAAAAAGTAATAACAGAAAATATATAATTCTACAGCATTACTAAGTATTCAAAAGTAATCCAAGCAAGGCAGGCAGTCTGTTTCCAGTCGAAAATCCTTTATTAAGTACACAGACAAGCGATCCAAGTAAAACAAAAATAGAGTAATAATTTCCTCACAAGCTTTTTAAATATATATATATATATATATATATATATGGTTCCCATTCAGAAGCCTGAAACATCATAAGCCTGAAAATCAAAATCCTGAAACCAAAAGCCTGAAAATTCAGAATCCTGAAAGCCCAAAATCCTGAAAGACCAAAATCCTGAAACTCAAAATCCTGAAAACACAAAATAGACATACTGATGTCATTGCGGCTTTGCAGTAGTGACAAATATTGGGGTTGGGGGAGTTTAAGTGAGTTAGGTTAGTTAGTAGGGTTAGGTGAGTGGTGATAGTGGCGGACATAGGGTTAGGAGTTTAGGTCAGGGTCAGTTGGTAGATATTAGTGTCTTTATAGTGACATATTAGCATTATTTGTTGTTTTTTTTTTTTTGAGTTTTTTTTTTTTCTTCAGGATTTTTGGGCTTTCAGGATTTTGAGTTTTCAGGATTCTGAATTTTCAGGCTTTATGTTTCAGGCTTCTGAATGGGAATCATATATATATATATATATATATATATATATATATATATATATACTTTTTATCAGGCATGGGAGTGGTTTATTGTGCTGTAAAAAAAGTGTTATTGGTACACATGATAAATTCACATCCCTTCCCCCATCAGTGTGACATTCGAGCTGGTCCTGCCCTACCTAGTAGCTGTCATAATAATATATAGCCCTAATGTACTTTAATGGTACATCTTATTTAACCAAATTATTAAGTAGATTATTAAGTCTGTGATTTTATACAAGGCAATATACTACATGGCTGGAAATATATCAACCTTAGTTCATTTTGCGATAAAAAATTATATATAAATATATACATATACATTTTGCATGTAAAAATCAGTTTCTATTTTCATAACCTATTGTTAACAAAGATCACTTTTGTCCTTCTAGACTTCTTCAGGTCTGTGTACAAGAACCCTAAAAACCTATATAATTGTATAATTAGTTAGTATTGTTATTACCATCATTTTGAATAAAGTGGAAAAAAGAGAACCAGAAAAAAATAAAAATAAAAAATATATATGTATGATGATGGAAACAAAATATACACTTACATTTCAAATGATTTAAAATGGTATTTAAAACCAATTTGTAGAAAAAAATAAAATAAAATACAATTAGTCATGTAAACAATGTGGCAATTTTCTAAGTTCCAGTACATATTGAAATGGGTTTGTCTAGTTCCTTATATACCTGACCTGTATCTGACATACAAACTGTCCAGGATGCAGATGTTACTGCTACATATTTATATATTTTATTTATATTTATATATCTACATATCTGGATGTGTTCAGGTGACATTGTCAGTTATAATTCTACAGCCCCCTACATTTCTAGCAGCACACTGACATTTCTGGGGAACACATTAACAAGCTACTCGTGTGCCAGATTTACCTATGCATGCCAGCCATTAACCAACAGTTGAGGACTGTATATATGCTTCACAGCTACTGGTACTCCCTTCAAACACTTTCTATGGGCCTGCCCATGTGTGGGTTGACAGCGCTTAATGCAACAGTACTATTTATATAATGCAAGAGTACAACAACATTTCGAAGTAAGTGACATGGACACACTCCAGCAATTATACCTTTATTAATTACATTACACACTTTTCTAGAGGCTCTCTCATTTATTTGATATTACAGTGCATGCAGAAGACTTATTCAAGACATATTATACCTTAATGGGTTACAACACTCTTTTTCAGGCTCTCTCACTTATTTTATATAACAATACATGCAGAATAATTACTAACCTGCCTGGTGGCGCAGCCCTAGCAGCCTATCTGCATAGGCGTGCTGATTCACAGCACGGACACCTGCAGCTGTGAAGTAAATGAAGGGATATTGAGACATACCTGTCCATAATATAGACTACAATAGCAATTCTTACATACTCCATTCCATGGCTACCTACTCAGTAGTGGGGCATTTTCATTCCCACGGGCCTCCTGTATCCATTGGTTCAGTTGGTCCTGCTTGTGTCTCTTCAGGTCTGCGTAGTGGTGTCTGACCTGCTCACCAGTCTGAGGGACGTCTGTGGCACTGGTGAGATCATGTGCTAGACAGTTCCAGGCTTCCGCTTTGTACTCAGTGCCTTGAAACTGGCCCTGCAGGAGTCTTGCATCATGATGATGGACAAGGAGCCAAACCATCACTTTTGACTCTTCAATGCCCCACCGAAAATGAGAGCCCTCTCCAACACCAGCCATTCTGACTGCAGATGGGAGCTACAACCAGTTATGGCAATTATTCCCACCTATGGAGCTTAAATATGCCTCATTTCCCACACTTATTTGTGATTGGCCGGTTTTGAAAAATCTCAGCTGAGTGCACACCTGCTTAGCACTGAGTAAACTTTGATTAATATGTATATGTATGTTGACAGTGCATGAACAGCAAAAGCTGTCATGGCTTAGTGGTTCAGTACTGTGATTATGGTGCACAGTATCCCGGGTTTGAGTCCTGTCATTGCTTTTTATTTTACTACTGGCCTGACCAGCTAGGAGGTGTGGCTGTGTTTAGCCGACTTTGCTCAACTTTGCCCAACGTTGCTCTACGTTGCTCTATGTTGCCCGACATTGCGCTAGTTAGCACGGTGCACAGCTTCGAGCAAACATGTTTTGTTTGCACTAGTCGGCGCCATGCGCAGCTCTGCGCAAAGCCATTGCGCTAGTTAAAGCAATGCTTAGCTATGGATAATTATTCTTAAATGTGCTTAATACTGGTAAACGTTGCTTAGCAGTGCTTCACATTGCTTAAGATAGGTTACTTATGCATTCATTAGTATGCATGACCGTTTCACCTTCTTATATATATTTAAAATATCGCTCACTACTACATAGGCCATTTCAATGCATTTTAATAAAGTTTAAAAGGTAAATGTCAGGAATTATTTTTATGCACAGATTTCCTACAGAAAATGGAAAGGGGAGTGGTGGGACTCGAACCGGGAATGCCTTCTTTTTGTGCAAAGGCTCTACTACTAAACTATTGCTATTTGGCTTAATTTGCATATAAGTGGTTTATTATCCTCTTCAATGTCTAAACTGCTTACTGTAACTAAGTAATGGGCACGCACGCGCAAATACAGGGCTTTTGAATGTGGGGGAGTGTAGTGTTGGAGATATACACATTTGAGCAGACTCGCTCATATCTGGTGACATTTGCAGATTTAGGCACTTGCAGGGGCGTGGAATTTTGGACTGCTTGGCAGTATGACATGCCCCCTGCACTCGTGCACGCTCTGTGTTAGCCTTAGAGTTGAGTCAGTGCGCCCTCATGAATATGCATGGCATGCTGACGTCATACTCTTAGGCTGCAGTTTCCATGTAAGACTTATTTAGTCTTACACAGAGGATTACTGAATCCCAGCCTTTGTCTTCTGCTTTATTACAGAATCAGTTGCCCTGGCTTTCCTATATCTCTGCAAGTCCAGAAGCTCTACAAAAGCCAGAGTCAAAGACTTAATTCTTCATCAGCAGATAAATAAAACTTTATATGGAGACATTGCTATTCTTCAAATGGAACCTTGATGACTAGATGGGTACACACAAATCTACTCGGGTACTAACTGGCTTAGCCCTCTTGGAGAAAAAATTCTTTAGAAAGATGGTGTACCACATGACATGCTTTTCAGTGTAGTTATCTCATCTGCATTAAATCTATATATCCTTATCTAATATCTCCATAGACATATACATTTATTTGTATACACACATGTATATACAGTGTATATATATATATATATATATATATATATATATATATATATATATATATATATATATATATAAAGATATATATATATATATATATATATATATATATATATATATATATATATAGAGAGAGAGAGAGAGAGAGAGATGTGTATGCGTGTGGGGAGGCACTATGCATCATGTTACACTGTTTAATAAAACTAACCTTAAGTACTATATTAATATGTTTTAATCTGTTGGCATCAATAGAAATCTTTTTTGTAAAAATTAGATAGGATGAGCATACTACTAATTCAAAGCCCTTTTCACAAGGAAGAGACAGAAATAAACAACATAAGATGTTAGGGAAGTGGGCATCACTGATACTGCATAAGGAAAGGGTGAGGATGTCCCTGGACATCTACTACTGACTCCTGATTGGTGTATTAATAATAGTAAGACCACTTTGCAGACAAGATCTTGAAGGTATCTGAAAGCTTAAATAACGGGCCATACAACTGCTAATGAAATTTTTTTTCTACATTTAATGTGGATAAACTGATAAGTGCTGCTTGTATAATAAATTACATGAATGTTCGTAAGTTTTAAAATTCACTGTGTTTATTAGGCTGTGCACATTCTATTTTAAGATTTACAATGGAATGAATGAAACTGTTAAGGTAAATTACAGATGATCTTTTTTATTTATTTTTATTATTTAGCCTTTAAAGACCTTTTAAGGCTACACAGCTATGATAAGTTGTATGCACTATGAATGTATAATTTTTTTTTCTCAAAAGTCTGAAGATGCCATCTTTCTTCTGAAATTCATAACATATAGTCCCAATTAAAAGTGGTCGACACAGTCTATATTTCAGTGGACCTTTTTATATTTGACAGAATTCCTTGTTAGTAAAGTGTATAGTTTCAGTGACTTTCATGCTACCATCCATGATGTGCAAGAAGGTATTGTTCATCTTTTCATAGCTTTTGTGGATGCATGAGATAAAGGCATCTAATAACCTCTACTCTAGCAGTCACTCAGGTGGCAGGTTTCAAAGATGCGGTGCTAGTAAGAGAAATACAAAGAGTGTACTCTGGGTGTTTAAAACCATACTCACAGAACTAGTAACAGCACCTGACCAGCCAGCCACTGTGCATCTGTTATGGAAACAGCAGCTGTTTCAGATAGCTGGGAGCCAAACTATGCAGGATTAAAACTAACACAAGAACCTTCAACATAGAAAGCAAACATACCCTGTTACTGCAAGCTCTACTGTACTTGTATAATTTGATGGTATTCCCAAAAAAGCACAGTGCAATGTAGAGCTTGCATAGTGGAATTTGTTCCTGATCTGTTATAGGAAGAGTCAGGTAAAGACCACTGAAGTAGTCCAACCAGGCCTCTCAACTGTACCTATGTTTGAGGTACATGCCTATTTTCAAGCTTGATTTACACCTTCACATAATTTTTCATATAAGTGTACCACATAACTCTCAACCTCTTTGAGCCCAAATGATGACAAAGCCAAGAATAATGAGTGGGGGGCAACAGCCAAAAATAGGGGCAGATTTTAAACATTGCACTTATAAGTGTAGAAAATTGCCAGATTAAATTTAGCAATAGCTTGCATTTTCTGAAGGATGTAAAGTTTGAAGCACAAATGTCTATCAATATTTAATGAATGCAATCCTCAATTATTTGTCAGAAAACTACAAGTTTTACAAGACAAAAATATGTGACAAAATATGGACATCTGTGAAATTCTAGACAGTTTAGAGGTATGCTATATGTGCTGTCACATGCAAACTTCATATAAAGGATATGAAAACTGAGTAATCAAGCATTCAAAGGGTACGCTGAAAACTATCAACAAAAGTCTGTGCTGGTACAAGCACAAGATGTGTTTGAGGACAAGGAAGTAACCACAGCCTTAAGGGGAAAAGTTTGCTTCAAGGAACCATACAGCAGTTTTTCTGTCAGTGGATGTTAAATTTTCCAGATAGCAAGACTGCTCAGGGTATGTAGTCTAGCTGCCACCCAAGGAAGAGGTGCCAGTCAGCTAGATAGAGCTGAGATCTCCATAGATAAGATCTTTATTCAGGTCATTGAAAAAAGGTACCACTATGATGCTGTCATTGTAGATGTGGGTTTAAATGACCTGAGACATACCTCTTTAGACTATATAAAGACAGACACGATGGAGCTTTCAGACTATGTCCCCCAGGGTGGTATGACCATAGCACTGAGTATTCTACCTTCTCCATGAATGATTTGTCAATATGAGCAAAACATAACTGACTTAAACAACTGGCTTAGTTTTTGATATTATTCAAAGGGACTGCAGTATCTGTCAGTCTGGAAGGATATAGTTGACAGGCCACTCTGCTTCAACAGGGATGGCATGTACTTGTCCCTTTATGCTTATGAATATTGGCTAAAACTCTACCCACCCCATAGTGCCTTTTTTAGGCAATTCCAGCCTGATAAACTTTCTAACACAGCAAATCTAACCTAGTAGGATATTGGGGCTCATTGCCAAGAGTATAACTGAAAAAACTCCACTCCTTGCAAGTTTTCCTCATCCTGGAGAATGTAGACATCTGTATAGTTAAGGAGTTACAGTTTTAGGCTGTGGAGACCACTCCACCAGTGCACAGGAAGGTACAAGGGTGGAGATGTCTCAGTATTCATCAAAAACGTTCACAACCCAATACTCTTCAAGAAGTGTTATGCACTTGAGCTTATCCATGTCCATCTCGCCCTAAGAAAAGTCCGTTCTATGATCCAGGATACCCATACCACATACCTAAATAAACTAGAATCTCCTTGCATTTAACTCAGTACTTTGTTCTGGGGTGACTTCAGCAACCCCTCTATAAACATGTGCAACTTCCATTATACTGGCCCATATATTCCAGGACTTTGTCAATACAAATACTCTTGATCAGCTAGTCCATACACCCACAAGGAGTGCCAACATCCTCATCCTGATCCACATAAACATGAGGGAACTTTGCACCTAGCCATGTGTAACATCATTGCTTGCCATGTTGGACCATAAAGCTGTATCCTTTAAAGTTAAAGCTCAAATATTTAGGAATTATTCAAAAGCAAACCTCCTACTACTGAATGACAGTCTGGCAATATTTCAACCCCCCTCCCAATAGTGTGAACTCCACTCCCATGCAGAATTGTTAACAGAGACCCTATACCTTCATGAAAATAACTGCATTGAGGCAGCTGTTCTCACCAAAATAAGCACAGAACTAACTCAAAGAACAAACCACCCCAGTGTCATCCCAACATAAGCAGGTTGTAAAACAAAAAGAAGAAAACTATGGCTCTAGATAGGAATTGCAATGCCCAGCAAGGCAAGAAACCCCTCATCAAACTAAGTAAGCAACTCAGGACTCTTATCAGGTCTACCAAAGCTATATTTTGGTAAACATAGCCTTACATGCAAAGGAGACCCACATATCCTTCTTCAGCTATGCTCTGAACTTCAAGGGTAATACACAAAAGTGTGCTGAACTAATTGTAAATGGAACCACCTATACAGAGCCATAGAATATAGCAAACATGCTGGTTAATAAATTTAGCTCCATTTTCACCCTGATTTTCCATCTTGACACCTCAACCATACCACAAGGCTATCACTATCAAACTAGTCCTAAATGCACTCTGCAAGGCAAAAAAAATAATACTTCTATGTGATCAGGTAATAACCTGGCGCTCCTCTTGAACTGCATGAAACATGATCCTAATCAGCTTTGGGCCTAGCAAATGGAAGGCTGCAAGAGCAGTTATCCCATATTCTGACCTGGTAATTGTAGACCCATAAATCTGACTAGTTTGCATGTAAAGGCATGGAAGGAATGATAATGTCTATTATAAATAAAGACATAGGAAACATTCATACACTGGATTCACTACAGTTTTGTTTCATCAAAGGTAGATTGTGCCTACTCAACTTTGTCAATGTTTCTTGAGAAAGTCACCAAAACTATGGACAAGGGAAAAACTGTACACACTGCCTATCTTGACCTGCACAAAGCCATTAACACTATACCCCATTCAGGCATTGTTGGCAAACTCATGAAACTAGGACTAAACTCCTATATCACAAGCTGGATAGGCAAATAGCTCATAGGTAGGAAGAGGATGTCAGGATAAGGGACATTACCTCCACAAAAAGGTCAGTCAGTAGTGGAGTTTGTCAGTCCTCAGTGCTGGGGCCACTCCTTTTTGACATTTACTAATGTCAAAGACTTCTGCTTGACCAGTTTTTTTGGATGACTGG
The DNA here is from genome assembly GCF_019279795.1 of Protopterus annectens. Lineage (NCBI taxonomy): Eukaryota > Metazoa > Chordata > Ceratodontiformes > Protopteridae > Protopterus > Protopterus annectens. The sequence goes on along the minus strand of NC_056751.1, from coordinate 195,030,071 downwards.
AAGGTCACCAAAGTCATAGAATTCCCCAAGGACATTAATATCCTCCAAATGGGCTTATAGCAAACTACTGATTGGAGCCAGAATCATGGTCTAAAACTGAATTTCAAAATATATATGATTATATCTTTTAGATACCTGGCCACCCTGTGGAATTACAGACAATACACCTGTAATAGTAGACCCAGTGGTTAGGGACTTGAGAACATATATGGACAGTGACTTGGCCTTTGACCATCATGTGTCTACAGTTGTAAGGAAATCATTTTATCTTGTGCATGTTATGAGCAAAGGAATGGCATCCAGGTCCAAGGATGTCATTGTCTAACTGTACACAGCCCTCATTAGGCCAATCATTTTGTACAATCTTCCTTTAAGTATGTATCTAACCAGGCATATGCAACAACTGGAACCCACACATTATCTACTGAATCTTACTGAGTGAGATGATACATGAGTTACAGAAATATATGATATCCAGGATAACTGGGTCTCTAATGAAGTGGAAATCAAGGTATAAAGTCCCCTCAATTTTTGGTGTTATGATAGTGATGGCTGTAATTTCTGATGGAATGCCAATCAGTTGTGTGAATGGCTGCCCCAAGGTATAAAATTGTATTAATTAATTTATGTTTGTTTTATATGCTGTGATTACCAGGATAGTATTTTCATTGGTGGGGGAGGGAGAAACATTCCATACTAAACAGTCAGATAGTGGAAACAGAAATCATATACTACAGTGCAAAATAATACAACAGAATACAGTACAAAACAAAACTGTATATTCTAATATAGTAGAAAAGGAATATATTCTTTTTCTTCTTACTGTAGTAACTGCTTCAGACCATAGCTGCAACACATTACTTGCTTAAATGATCAACTTGCTGTTCAGTATAAAATTAGTAGCCTTGACATAGGTGGTCACTGTTTCCCAGCCTCAAACAATCCTTTCCAGAAAGTCTAAGAGAATATCACTCAGCCATGAAGTGCAAGAGCCTTCACATATGTGCAGTGCATTCTAATTCTTTCCTATGGTACATGAGAATCATGGAAATCATACTTATTTCATAGGTTCATAGGTTGGTACAAGGCTATCAGCCCTAGGGCCTATACAAGCCTAGCCATAACAATTCCCTGGCTATTTATTTCCAGAATATTTACTTCCCTGGTCCCCTGTCTAACAGGGTGACTGACATGATCCCCGGGGTGAATTTCCAAAATCCCATCCAATCGTTCAGGTTCCTTTTGAAGAGGACCAAAGAGACGCTCAGCTTGACATGTATGGGCAGTCTGTTCCAGAGTATGGGGAGTGTCTGGGTCAGGAACCTATCCCTCCACCATGTTTTGTTCATTGTGATGACCAGGTTTAGATTCCTGGAGCATGTGGCTCTGAGGGATTGGGATTTCTTTAAGTTTAGCATGTCCAACAGCACTGGGTTTGACATGGCCTTTTATGTTAAGCAGAGATCACCTCTGAGTAGGCGATATGCAACAGAGTATAGCTGGAGTTTTTTTAGATGGTCAGCATAGGGCATCTGCTTTAGGCCTGTGATTCTTTTAGTGAGGTATTTCTGTGGCTATTCCAGTTGTTGCAGATGTCTTGTGAGGTACATACCAAATGGGGCATTGTACTCTATAATGGGTCTAATGAGGGATGAGTACAGTAGGACAATGACCTCCTTTTTTCTGGATGAAAAGCCCCTAGTGATAAGGTGTGCCACATAGAAGGATTTCCTGACTCTTGTGGCTATGTGATTATCGAAGGTGAGACAACTATCCACCTGTGTCCCTAAGTCCCTTATCACACTTTTGTTGTTTACTTTACTGCCACGTATGTGGTAATTCATGGGTACATGTTTTTTCCCCAAAGGGGATAACTATACATTTCTTGGCATTGAGCTTGAGCTGGCACCAAGCATACGTTTCTGTAAGGCCCTTTTGTAGAATATCCACATAATTTGGGGATTCAATAATGGCTCCCAGTTTGCAGTCATCTGCGAACATTGTTAGCCAGAGTCCCTTAGTGCTGGCCTGTACTTCAGAGAAGTAGATGCCAAACAAGAGTGGTCCCAGGACTGAACCCTGAGGTACTCCACTTGTCACTTGTCTGGAGCTGGATTTTGAGTCGGCTACTTTTACAGTGTGGGTTCTGTCAGTAAGACAGTTGTCAACCCATTGAGTGATGTAGGGATTAATGCCCATCTTAGTAAGGTTATCTATTATTCCTGAGTGGGGGATGGTGTTGAAGACCTTGGTGAGGTCCATATAGGCTGTGTGGCCCGCCTTACCCTCGTCCAAGGCTCTGGAGACTGATTCGAAGAAGTCAATCAGGTTGAGGAGACAGAGATAGGCCCTTTACAAAACCAAACTGGGTGGGGTCAAGTGTTTGACAGTTGCCAGTGTCTTTGTTTATAAGTTCCATGACAATGCATTCCATGGCTTTGCAGATCAGGCTTGTCAGACTGATGGGACGATAGTTCCCGGGATCCAAGGTGGATCCCCCCTTGTTGAGTGGGATAACTGCAGCTGTGCGCAACTCATTGGGCACGAAGCCTGAGGTGAGGAAATGATTAAACATGACACTTAGGTGAGGTGCCATTTCATTTTGCAGTTTATGTAGTACACAGCCCAGGATGTCATCTTGTCCCATGGATTCTGTATTCTTAGCTTTGGAGAGTGCATTTTTTACCTGTGTGGCCACAATTATTGGAATGTGGCAATCTTTTGGTATTTAGATGGACCCTTTAGGGGGTGAGAGTCGGGTGAAGCTGGCACTGAATCGATCTGCCAGGATATTGGCAATATCCTTGGGATCAGTATATTTAATGTCATTCTGTTGTAGCTCAAAGCAGATCTGAGCATTTCCATTTAGATTCTTGACATAACTATACAATGCCTTGTGGTTGTCCTTGGAATCTTTGGCAAATTTATTTTCGTAACTAGCTTTGGAGGATTTTATGAGGGATCTCATCTTACTGAGGCTGGTAAGGGAGTTTTTTGCATCCTGGGATTTTCCTCTTTCCTGCAACAGTTTCTTCCTTCTGTTGTATAGTTTGTTTATGGCAGGGGACCACCAGATTGGGTTCCATTTTTTGGAGGAGACCATCTTGGTTTTGTTTGGAATGGCATGATTCATGCACGAATCGATGTGCTCATACAGTGCCTTAGTGTAGGATTCAGCAGTCGAACTTTCAGTTCCCATCTGCATGGGTGTCATGAAGTTTGTCACTTCTGACTTGAGTAGCATGAAGTTGGCTTTGGAGAATTTTTTTATGGAGGTTTCCCTAGTGGGGGGTGGGGGTGGGATGTCGACATCAAGGGTGATTAGCTTATGGTCAGACCTGACCAACCAGGGGGTGACCACTGGTGTGGAGCATCTATCTGCTATGTTGGTAATGAATATTTGAACCCCTGGTGGGATTATGGATTAGTTGGTCCAGGGCATTGGAATTTATGAATTCCAAGAACCGCTGGGCAAAAGTGTTGGTACCCGAGTAGTTTTCACATTTAATGGCAGGGTAGTTGAAATCACCCAGTATTAGGGTGTTTGGTTGTATCTTAATATTATCTAGTATGTTTAGAAAGGTGTAGTGAGAATCTTGGGGCATGGTGGGGGATCTGTAGCAAGCTGCAATTTGGATTGCAGTCTTATCTAGTGTTAGTTGCACCTGTAGAATCTCAGATGCATTGTGTTGGGCAACTAGCCTGGAGGTGTGAATATCCTTGGTGAATATGGACACTCCTCCACCTTTAGTGCTTCGGTCCTGGTTTGGTGGCCAAAAAGTGTGGTAAGAATTGTAGCCTGGTATTGCAGGGCTGCTCTCTGGAGCCTTGAACCAGGTCTCAGTTACTGCACAGATATCGATGTTTTCCATTTTTAGGAGTGCCTCGAGAGAGTGCATTTTGAGGTTTAGACTTCTAGCACTGAGTAGCATTACCTTCAGATTTTGCATGCTTATATCTGTTACGGTGGTGGTTTTGTCCTTTGAGCCTTGCCTAAAAAAGGCACTATTAGGGCTGGCAAGAGCCATTTGGTGACACATGTTATTTGTTTGCCCTTAGGAGTGGAATAGAGTGACATACCAATGTCCATGTTTCTGTATGCGCTTGCTGCATCCAAGGGTACTCATTTTAACCTAAGCCAGAAGTAACTAAATGATATATCAGTGAGTTTCAGTAGGCAGCAACATTTCTACATACGCTCAGAGCGCCAGACTTGTGGCCTAAAGTAACTGCAATAACTGAATTATACATTTGTATGGTAATCTTTAAAATGTAGCCTGGCTTACTGTTTGCCAGTTCAGCTTGTGATACAGTAAGTCCTTCATCCCCCATTTCAGGTTACAGTGAGACATGACTTATTAGTATGACAGAAGCAATTGTTTGCAGATGTTATTCCTATTTAACATTTAATGACTATTTTCATACATACTTACATTTTATCTAGGCATCAGTGTACTTCAGAGGTGATGGACATACTTTATTGCAACAAAGTAAACTATTTTGGCAGCAAGTGTCTATAGTACAAAACTAAGTTTAATATGTGTGATTTACACCTCATATAGTATATTCACGCTTAGATATAGACATTATCAGGCAGCATCCAGTGTCCATCTCCAAAACCCTCTATTAATCCATATGTGCCATTAGCAATAGGTCAGTGTTGGCATAAGAATAAGCCAGTGAGCCATGTATATCCACAACTAGCTCTGTTTTTTGACAACCTAGCATTCTACCATATTGCAGTCATGTAGAATAACTACTTTTTCCTCACACCAGACATATTTAACATTACAGCCCACATATACCAACACCTATCCTGGCCATGGGATTCCATGAGGACTCTGATATATTAAAACAAGCAAAAAGCTTAGTGCTTAAGCAAGTCAGTATATACTTAAGGTGACATTTATAGTCAGACATTCTGGCCGACATGTATTTTACCTTCAGAGATTGACATCATGACTCAGATTTATACCTGATACTGTCACCTGATGTCACATAATCTTCTAGTCCTAGAAACCACATTTGAGAGACAGAAGCTCAAAGATGTTCTGAAGGAATTTGTATACCATTAAGATGCACTCTGTGGATTTCTTGATTCTAGACATAAAATGCAGTCTGGCATAATTTGTAAGCAAAATATATACCATTCATGACTAAATATTGTTATACATATGATGTAAACAGCTAGTATGGTCTATATAATAAGCACATACACACATAAACTATAAATCCTTGAATGCATATTTACATATTCCATCTTAATCTGCTGTTCAGTACAAACATCTTTGGATAGGTATTACAGCTGAATTTAAACTGTCTGCTCCCACATTTTGGAATAATACATGGACCAGTACTTGTTAAACACTAAATGACTAACATGTAACAACAAGATTGTCAGCATTCCAAACTCATATCAGGCTAGATGTGTGGAATATTCAGGTTGTAAAAATTCATAGCCTGACGTGATTAGAACTGCCACGTTTTTGTTTGAGAGCATTAATGGCTTATGCCTGTGCCCTTCCTGTCATTAAGGTCTCATTGGAATCAATTGCATTATGCTAAATTAATCTATAGTTTACATTATTAGATTTGTTCTATGTCTCTTTTTTACAGTAGCACACCAGAGCAAAAGAACATGAAACACTGAATATAAACAATATAACACTAGGGAATACATGAGTTGTGACTTAGATGCTAAGAAGAAATGGCATGCATATGTTACACTAGAAGAAACAAATATGCAATTGTGAAGACAACTGATTAACTAAAAAATAAATAAATATGTTTGCACATAATTTATTACATGCACTTTAAGGCAGGGCATATTTATACCAGATTGTTGAAAGAAGGATTTTTAAAGTGCATGGAATATCTGATTATGTGTGTCTGTGTTCAGCTAGTTATGCATAGAGCAATGTTGTCACTCTAAATGCATTGAAATGTGTCCATTTTACATATCTGAATATTTTAATATCTTAATCACTTTCTCACATGTAGTTATCTTATGTAGTAACTAGCTTCAGAGAGCAAAACAGAAACTGGCCGATTTCAAACCGAATGCTTCATAGCTGTGAAACTATATTAAAAATTTATAGTTATTCAACACTTTTAAGTCTGCAAAAAGCTAGCATATTTTTTACATTTTATATGCATCAATGAAGCATAATTAGAGAAATTTCTGAATGTTTTTTCTTTCCAACATGCACATTTTTTATTTTTAAATTATGCAGTACAGTGTTTGAGACAGGCAAGCAGTTGCTTTTCCTGAGATGTCCAGATTTGTACATCATGCCAGTTAAACTGATATCTTCTCACCTTGAGACTTGAAATCTCTGACATTTGTTGGAAACATGAAGGATTTCTGATGCAAAGTGAAGCTAACAAAACACTGAATAATGTAGTGCAAAACTGCATGGCAGCTATAGCAACCTAAAGATTTATTCATGCTCCTGGTACAAACTTGTCTTCTCACCACTTTAAACTTTGCAACAAGTGGCACATTTGAGATCAGTGGAGAATACATTCATTATGCTCTAGATATACTGAAATCATAAACTGGACTTGAATGCTTTGCTTATTGCAGCCTGTAATTTCTCAACTAAAAAGTTTCAAATTATAAAACTGAATTTGAAGAAAATATTTCTTCCTTTAAGATTATTTTTTTCAAACATAATTTATTTATTTAAATTAATAAGACTGGGTACATGGTTATGCTGTCCTACCTTCAATTACATATTGTGCTTAAAAAAATGGAAATTAAATTTAAAAAAATGTTAGAAAGTTTACTATAGCTCATTTACAGAGATGTTTTTTTACAGTTTTTATGTGCTTCCTTTTATTTAAGAATCTATGCCTAATATTCAGATATGTACAAAATATAGCAGAACACGTTGCACATTAGATTTATATTTGGCACTGAAGATTCTACATTGGGTAGATTAGTTACTTGTCTTGATCACAAAAAAAAACTCACATTCAGCAATCTAGTTTACATTTGTTCCTTAGTTACTGAAGGGTCCATATTTGGTAGAATTGTTCATATGAGCTGCCAAAATTAATAAAGAGCAAATGATGTACTTCTAAGCATTTATTTGTTGCCTGCAGCAATTGCTGTCAAAATACTTTGCCCAACAACAAATAATTCTATTAGCCAACTGACCTCTACAAAAAGATCTACAGGATAAGCAGTGCTTTATCTTCACACTTATGGGCCAGAAAGTGACTCATATGGATAAACAATGAGATAGAAGAGCTACTATGAATATAGCTTGATCTGTCAACAACTAAACCTAGGATGACTATGAAAAAACATTTCAGCAAAGTTCATAAAATAATAAAACAAAATCACATATTTGTGGTGATCTTTAACACACATACAATGCATACAGAGTGAAAACCATGGCACCTTCTAATTATAGTTTATTAGTTTTAAGGTCAATGTGGCTCAGGGGAATGGATACTGTAAGTATGCCAAAATACTGATTCAACCATTTAACAGTGTCAAAATGGTCTTTACATAATTCTCTGATCAGTTACATGATACTGCTGCTTTCAGTAAACACTCATACACTTCTACAGGAACGTGTTATTAACTTATACATTTTATCATACTCATGTCCTGCATCTTAAAGCCACATGTAAATAGTAGTACTTTCCTAATCTAATTAGTAGTTATAACTACACGAAAACATCTCCACACAGCTGAATATGTTTCCTTCGGCACGGACATTTGGATCAATCAGTGTCTAAAAATAATAATAAAATACATGCCTTGTGCTGGCATTACTTCCTCAAACATTGGTCCTTTTCTCTCAACATGTAGCTCATCTGTGGTTATGCAAATCCTTTCCTGTCAACATGCAACCCACCTTTGGTATGACTGGCTCTTTCCTAAAAACATGCACCACATCCGTGATACTCCTGGTCCTTTCTTATAAATATGCAGCACATCCATGGTACTGCTGGTCCTTTTTTATAAACATGCAGCACATCTGTGGTACTGCTGGTCTTTTCCTATAAACATGTGGCACATGCATGGTATTCCTAGTCCTTTCCTATAAACATCCAGCACATGAATGGTACAGCTGGCAGAGACAGAAGCAACATAAAGGACCAAAGACACCTGCCTAGGGCCCATTCCTAGCTAGAAGGCACCATGAACGCTGCTGGACAATCCTTCATGGAGCATTAGAAAAGTCTTCTACAGTTGCTGAATGAGTAACTAATGCATGATCATGGTCATTTCTATGATTGCACATCAGTAACTGAATTTTAAAAAACATGGCAGCCCTGATCCTTACTATCCTTATTCCCCTTCATCATAACACCTGGCAAAACAAAATTTACAGATATGGGTTTACCTTGTTTATCTTGCAGTTCCTTTTCCTGCATAAACTTTTTCAGAATGACCCTTATGTTACCTCATAGTTTTTTTTTCACCCTCATAACATTTTTGATTTTCTGGTAAGTTGTTGAGGATTACAGTCAATCAAGAATACTAGGCATTAAAGGTTCAGACATACATTTACATTTCCATAAAATGCCTTCTGATGTAAAATGTGTTGCTATATTACATTTAAAAAGTGTCCTTAATTTTTGCCATTCACCCCCCCATTAATTTTGATTTTTGTCAAGAATTTGTGGCAAATGAAATTCAGAGGTATTTTGGTCTGTTGCTCATAAATTGCTGGTTGAAGGCTTATGGTGTTTGTTATTATAAAAGTGTCTTATTTCTGGTTTAAGCACTTGGGCTCCAAAGCAGTTATTTTACATTCGGAAGGTTTGTGGTCTAGACTCTAAAAGTGTCTCAGTTCTGGTTTAAGTGCTTGGGCTTCAAGCCAGTTATTTTACCTTAAGAATATCTGTGGTCTGCACACTTGTGGGAGGAGAGGGTAACCTCTGCCCTTCTGGGCTAGGAATTGCTGGTGGAAGGCTTATTGTGCCTGTTGTTCTAAATCTCTTTGTTCTGGTTTAACCAATTGGGCTCCAAACCAATTATTTTACGTTAGGCAGATTTGTGGTCTAAATTCCTGTGGCAGGAGAGGATAGCCTACACCCTTCTAAGCTATGAATTGCTGGTTGAAAGCTTATTGTGTCTGTTATTCTGATAGTGTCTTATTTCTGGTTTAAGCACTTGGGCTCCAAATCTGTTATTTTACATTAGGAAGGTTTGTGGTCTAGAGTCTTGTGGAAGGAGAGTGTAGTCTGCTCCATTCTAAGCTGGGAATTACTGGTGAAGGCTTGTTTTGCCTATTATTCTAAGTATCTTTGTTCTGGTTTAAGCATTTGGGTTCCAGAGCAGTTATTTCACACTAGGAAGGTTTTGTGGTCTACACTCGTGTGGTGGGAGTATTCTACAGAATGGCTGCTTTATTTAAGCTTTTTTTTCCCTGTTGTGACTTAAATTTCTTCACTTTGAATTTCTAGTACTTTTGCATTTTGTAGCATATGCTAGATTTAGGCTTACTGACTGTAGACTATTTGGCATCATTTGAACACTAAAACCAACCACCTTACATTAAGAAAGCCCGCTGCACCCTTGTGGCAAAGGTGTGCAGCCAAGGACTCATATGATTTGGGGATTGCAGGAATAAGGCTTAATCTTGTGCTTTCCCTTTGTTTACTTTGATTAAGATCATTTAACATTAATTGTATTTAATCATAGTGTTTGTGCAGGTTTGTGCTCAGTTTACCACTGCTGCTCAGAGATTGCACTGCTGCAATGTGAGCAACTCAGTTGTGCATTGTGAAGCATTGCACAGTTTTTTACCCCTAGCCCTCAATAGAAAAGCAGCATTTTGTTAGTCTTACAGCAAAACCTGGTCGGTCTATCCCACTCCCCACTAGTTACTACAGTATATACCTGTCATAGCGGATGGACAGTTTCCTACCATTTTTCCAGCCAGCATGATTGACATGGGCATCCTGAGGCAATGTAGCAATGTAGCAATTGCTGCCTGTATAGTGACAGCCAGTTACTCCTAAAACAAACAAATATAACATGTGAGAGAGATATCTATACTATGAATTTGGAATCAGTTCTCTCACATAACAACAAATCAGATATCAAACAGGTTGTCAGAACATGCACTTCACCTCTTGCACATATCAAGCTCACAATACATAACCCCACATATGCAGAGGTACTCGCTAGAAGCCTACACAAAATCAGAAACCTCCTAAACACAAACCTACTGCACACACAGCATATCCAACAGAATCCACTACACATAGTAGTACACACAACAGTGTCTCAGTCAATAAGCCCCTAAGGCAAAACACCTCAAACCCAAATGTCCTGGTCATAGCTGACTCCATAGTTAGACACAAAGGTGTCCCCCTCATCAGGCTGGACAAGGAGAAGGTCACAGTCAGCTGCCTGTCAGGTGGCAGGATCTATCAGATCACACATGTACTCAAGTCTCTCAACAATGTACCATTATGACTCTGTCATAGTCCATGTTGGAGTGAATGATTTCAGACGTACCTCACTGGACTATATGAAGAGATGGACATGACTGAGCTCTCAGTTTACATGTCCCAGGCAGGTATATCCTTAGCCCTAAGCAGAATTCTACATTCATGCAGGATGATATCTCAATATAAACAAAAATGATTGACTTGCAATCAGCTTAGCTTCTGGTGTCAATCCAGGGGATCCAGTATCTGTCAGGCTGGAAAGATATGGTCAACAGACAACACTGCTTTGCCAGAGATGGTTTTCACTTGCCACTTCTTAGCTTTCGGTTACTGGCAAATGTACTTGCCTTCCCCATAATGCCTTTTTTAGGCAATGTCATAAAAACAAAATTTCTGATATAAAAAAATTAACTAGAGACAAACTCAAGGTTATGCTGCTTAATGCTAGGAGTCTAAATCGGAAACTGCACTCACTAGACGCACTCCTTACCTTGGTGGATGCCAATGTCTGTGCAGTCATACAGACATGGTTCAAGGCTGCAGACAGTACCTTGGCCATGCAAGGTTACAATGTCTTCCACACATTCATACCTTAAAATGAGCATGAAAGATCCAAAGGCTGAGGTGTATCCATCTTCATTAAAGACAAATACTGGTCAAACAGTATGACTCCCTAGAGCTACTCCAAGTCCAGCTAACTGTAGGTAAAACCCCCTTCCATATCATTGTTAGCTATAGGTCCCCTCTCAAGAACCATGAGAACCACTCTGCCTACCTGGACCTACTTGAGTCAATCACTATACAACCAAACACCTTGGTCATGGGTGATTTCAACTATCCTTCCATTGATTGGGAGTCATATATGAGCACAAGCATGCTTGCCCTAAGGTTCCTGGACTTTGTTAATACAAATGCTGTGGAACAGATAGTCTGCATCCTCACAAGGGGCTCGAATGTCCTAGACTTAGTACTCACCAACATAGGGGGTCTCTGCACAACCCCTGTGTGTTGCCCTCCCTGGTAAAGTCCGATCATATATCAGTCTCGTTTAAAGTAACTATCATACCTGACCCCCCCTCAAGAGCAAAAAGAATGAAAAATTTCTACAAAACAAACTATAGTCTCCTAAGTGATGGCATAAATAGTTTCAACCCCCCACTACCACTCTCAACAATGACTCATATACAGAGGTGTACACAAATGCCCTGTATAAACACCTGTACAAATGTATAGACTCAGCTGTACCTGAACGGATCAAAACAAGGTTCTCACAAAAAAAACAAGCCACCCTGGTGGACATCAAGTATAAACAGGTTATACAACAAGAGGAAGAAACTAATGTCTAGGAACAAGAGGGAACTGACTCACCAGAGGAAGGACACCCTCCACAGCTTGAACAAGCAAATTAAATATCTTAAGTCCGCTAAACCTAATTATGAAGCTAAACAAGAATCTCTAGCTAAGGATAATCATGAGGCATTCTTTAGCTATGTCAGAAATCTAAAAGGGAAGACCCAGCTTTGTGCCAAATTAGTAGTGGACAGTACCACCCATACTGACCTTGAGGACATTGCCAACCTGCTAGCAAACAGATTTGGCACAACTTTACCCTCCTGTCCCCACCAGTCATGCCCCAAAGCATAACAGTCAACAGTCCGCTACCTAGTATCTCTAAAGAACAGGTCATAATCGCACTCTCCATAGCCAAAAACACAGCCTCTATGGGACCATATAACATCCCAGGCAGCCTACTAAATGGTCTAAAACAGGACCTAGTAGGTCCACTTGGCACTCTCCTCGACCACAGTCTAAGTACTGGCTTTGTCCCAGCACAGTGGAAAACAGCAACAGTAATTCCCTTGCACAAAAGGGGCCCATCAACTGACCCTAGGGACTATAGACCTATAAACCTAACCAGCCTTATCTGCAAGGCCATGGAGAGAATCATCATGGACCTTATTAACAAAGATACAGGTGATCATCAAACTCTTGACCTGACCCAATTTGGATTTGTTAAGTGTAGATCATGCTTATTAAACCTGGTGGACTTCTTTGAGAATATCACCAAAGCCTTGGATGAAGATAAAACAGTACCTACAGCCTATCTTGACTTAGCCAAGCCTTTTGCCACGATCTCCCACTCAGGCATCATTCAGAAACTCACCCAACTGGGAATTAACCCATATGCCAGTAAATGGGTAGTCAACTGGCTCACCAACAGAATGCATACAGTCAAACTTGGGGATTCCACCTCTGCCAGCAGACCAGTTACCAGTGGTGTACCACAAGGATCTGTGTTGAGGCCCCTACTGTTTGGAATCTATTTATCAGATGTCCAGATGAAAATTGATGGCCTCTATCTTACCAAGTTTGCCGATGACTACAAACTTGGTGCAATCACTGAGTCCCCCTATGATGTTGACATACTACAAAAAAGGCTTGGACAGACAAATGATTGGTGCCAAAGCCACAGGCTTAAACCAAACACATAAAAATGTGTTATAATCCCTTTCAGCAAAGGGGAAATCCCTACAGATTGCAATATTAACAGTATCCCCCGTAGCTCAAACTCTGTGGTGAGAGATTTAAGAACACAGATTGATAGCACCTTAACTTTGATCACCATCTGTCCACAGTGGTATGGAAGGCTTTCTATGTTGCACATCATAAATAAGGGCATCACATCCAGAGCTAAAGATGTTATAACTCCCCTGTACTTATCCCTCATCAGACCACTAACAGAGTACAATGCTCCCTTGGTGTGCACCTCACCAAACACCTGCAGCAGCTGGAGAGACCTCAGAGGTTTCTCACCAAAAAAATCCAGGGCCTTCAACAAATGACCTACATGGACAAACTGAAGGTCCTGTCACTGTACTCTGTATTTTATAGGCTCCTGATAGGTGACTTGTGCCTGGCCTATAGATCAGTCTCTGCCCCTGCTTTAATGAAAATGATTCACATCCACAAGTCAAATCAGACAAGATTCACTCACTCTAGGGATCTTAACCTACACTGTGACATTTACAGGACATGCTGAAGAGACAGCTATGTCTCCCACAGATTGCTAATTCTCTGGAACAAATTCCCAATTTACATAAAACAGAGCTTGTCAATGACCCTATCTAAGCATAACTTATCGACAACTGGATGAGAGACTGCAAATTTACCCTGGGGTGTCACCATTGTCCCTCTTGGATAAGGGCAGTCAGTTCTGATCATAGACGTTCACTGCAAATATAGACCATACAACCTGGTCAATAAGGGAACAAATGTATAGCATGGCTAGGCTTATAAAGGCTCTAGGGCCAATAGCCTAGTAACCTTCTATGAACCTATAAAAATTGTAATTTTCTGGCAACTTACTGTGCATTGCGGTCATTAAATAAGGACAGGCATGTCAGTTTCAAAATTCATAATCTTCACAAAATGTTTGTTAATAAAAGTTTGTAATTCTAAGAATTTTAAATATATATATATATATATATATATATATATATATATATATATAGATATGAAGTATTTAAATTCTGTTCCTGCCTGAATCTGGGTTTTTATATCTGTTTCTTGAGACATTTTTTTAGAGGGTAGAGGGGACCTGCAATGTGTAGCTCATCTGGTGTTGACTGCATTGAGCTGAAATGCATTTCTGGGTCATTATTTGTGTACTTATTAACTTACTTAATCTCAAGCAGATATCTGAAGATTACACAGTCATACAAGTGGCTGTAATTGATGTGTACATGTGTGTGTTCGTGTACCTCATCTCTGTGGCATGATCCTCAAAATATTTGTGATTTTCTAACATATTGCTATGGACTACACTCAGTAAATTACAAATGTGAGTTTCAGACTTCATACCCTTAAGAAAATGTTAGCTAATTCAAACCCTGTTATACTAGCAACATTCTAAACATATAAAAACAATATTTAAAATCTGTTTATGATTTTGGGCCTTTGTCTCTGATTCTTGAGCTAACAGCTTAGGAGGACACGAGGACAATAGATTGCAACATATGGTTTTTGCAGCAGTGAGATAAAATACATTTCCTAGTCATTATATACATTGTTCATTCATGTAATCACAACCAAACATCTGAGTTATACAGCTATATACAAGGGACTGTTATTGATAGTCACATCTGTTTGTGTGTGTGTGTGTGTGTGTGTGTGTGTGTGTGTGTGTGTGTGTGTGTGTGTGTGTGTGTGTGTGTGTGTCTAAAACTTGATTTCTATATCTCAGAGTAGTTATTTAAAGAAAATAAAAATAAAATAAATTATTTAGTTAACTTGAGTTTCATCAAATGATCCATGTTCTTTTGGATGCAATTGTTTGTTTCCTTGTGTTGTTGACTATTGACCCTTGACAATGTATTTATTGCCTGGTTGTAAAGAAACTGGACAAAGTGAAGGCTATGACTTTAATGTTAATATTCTAACTCTAACTACATTTTAGTTTAGCTTGTTTTCGATGGCATGTGGGTGTGAAATGCATTGTGCTGGGTACAACAGTTTTTGATCATCACTTAGTGCAGATGAGTAAGAAAATGAGCTGTTAATGAATGCACAAATGTAGAGTTTGATTCCCTCAGTCTTGTTTTGTCTGCTGTATGACTCTGAACAAGTCACTTCACTAAAGAGTGCTCCTAAGTTGCCAGTGAAAAGAGGCAGTTGCATCAAGTGGGCTGCCCAAGACCGTTATGAAATGTATTACACATTGTCCCTGAATCCCTGCACCATTACATAGCCACTAGAGTTTTGTAGAGGCACTGGAGGCTAAAACTATGCTCTCTACAATATATCACTAGATAGGTAGGAGGTTCAAATCTCACAGTGGGGAACTCATGTGTGGCTTCAATGAGAAGTACATATAACTTCCTGAACTAAGCAGTGTTTCAATATATGCAGTTTGTCTATGAATCCCTGCACTTTCAATAAATGTCAGTACCAATTTTAAAGTTTACTGTTACTCATGCTATGTCTGTTTTACATGGAAGAGTTCTTTTTTTCTGCTGTAAAAACTGAAATAAAAGTGTTAAACTAAATTGGTATCTCTATGGTGATTGGAAAGTAAAGAAGAAAATAGTGTGCACACTGATAATGCTGAATAGTGTTTTATGGTAACTGGAAGAGGCAGGCATGTAATGGGATATTGATATGGCTGGAGCCCTGGTCCGTTCCCTGCCGGGGGCCCTATTTGACCACAGTCCAGCTCTGACTGATGGTCCTTCCTATCAACATGCAGCCCATCTGTGGTACTGATGGCCCTTTCCTATAAATGTGCTGCATATCCATGCCACTGCTGGTCCTTTCCATCAAAGGTGGTCTCAAAAATTGCAAATAAACAGAAATCAGTTTGCTGAAACTGCCTTCATTGAAAAGTGAAACATTTTCTTTTGCAGAGGAGCAATCGCCCTGCATCCCCATGTAGGGGTACACTTCCCCCAGAATTATATATACCAACTTTGTGGTCACAAAACAGAGGCGGAAAAAGCAATCTCTATATTCATTAAAGGTGGTTTAGGCAAACTGGCTTTAGTTTCATTGCATTTGCCAAAATCACTTTCAGTGGATTGGCATGCTACCCCATCAACACACCACCCATCTGTACTAGTGCTAAGATTGCTTATCCATGTGTAGCACATTCTTGGAACTGTGGGTCTTTTCCTATGAATGTGTAGCACAGCCATGGAATTGTTGGTACTTTCCTATCAATATGATCCTTTCTTGTCAACATGTAATAAATCTATGGCACCTGACACTCCTCCCATTCTCTCAATCTCTCAAGATCACTTCCCTACCCATCATTCACTAGGCTTATAAGCATAAATCACAGCACTGAATTTCATTTGTATTAAACTACTGCAATGATATACGCCCTGATTGTCCTTGCCTCCCACTTCTGAGTGTCTAGCCTGCTGGGGAGAAATCGTGCAAATGATGACTGCTTGATTAGCCCTTAAAAAAGCATGCCAGCCCTTTGTGCACAAGCTCTGGCAACAACAGAAGGAGCCTAGCAATTAAAATACAGGCATAGACTTTTGCTTCTTGGCTAATCAAGAATATGGGCCTATAGTTCTTTACCCTCAATTTGTCTGTTATAGGCTTTTGACAACAGTTATATAAAACCCAACAAAGAAAATGAAGTAATGCCTTATTCAAACATTTGACTAAACAAAGGGATCACAAGTTCCTCTCTAAATTACTTTATTTATTTATTCGACATTTGTTAAGTGGGTTGGTCCAGCTTAACCGTATAGCTCTTTTTCAGTAGACACCCAAGGAGAAAAGCTCCAGTTGACAAAAATAATGACATTCTATGATGAAATGCTATACATGGATCAAAAAATAAAAGTGTTAAACAATAATATACAATATTGAGAATATGAACACATATGAACAGCTAGTAATATACAGAATTCATGTACACGAACAAAAAGGACAAAAATTACAAAGAAATATAGGTTTTGATGATCAGTGTTGAAAAACAAAAGTACCTGGGGTATACAGCATGGTAGGGCAGAGTGGAAGTAAAGGTTGCAAACTTAAAAAAGAGCGAGAGAGAAAAAAGAGATAAAGCCTTACAGATTTGGTAATTAAAGCCATCTTGTCATGGAGCCTTACCCTCTGGAGTCTAATTAATTTCTTTATTTATATTTCACTGTAAGCTTACTCAGCTTATTCCTCTCCTCAGAGAATATTGTATGAAAGCATAGAGAGGATAAACATTTTCTTAAATCCTCCTTCAGCATCATTTGTGCTCCAGTGTCTTCGTCTTTATATAAACCTTCATAAACCTATATGCAAAGCCTACTAACCATTTCCTGAGAGGTGATTGTGGAACTGCCATAAACCAGAGCACAGATATGAAAGAGTGCTTGCCACTTCCTTATTCTATGGCTAAGAAAATGAGAAAATGACTGCAAGTGCATCCATCACCCATGATTGCTGGGCCATATATATGAATACAGGCTAGATTTCTGTTGCTGGGCCTGGGCCAATCCTATCTTAAGCATCTTACACTTAGAGTTTGAATCTACAACCTTGTTTATTTTCTGCCTACATTTATCAAACAGGACAAATAACTCATCCTCCAATCTACTGATTCATTATCTAGTATTTTCGAATATATTACCTTTGCAGCAGTAACTATGGATTTCATATGAAGTTTATAACTCTATCACCTCATGAAAACATATATACTCTGAAAACTGTAACATCTACCTAATTTATCAGGAGTTGCCTTTAGTATGCCAACTACTTCATTGTCCTTCCTTACCAGAAATTTCATTCTCTAGCTTTGCCTAAAGGAGCTTTCCACTGATAAGCTTCCAAAGATGAGAGAACTACAGAGTGATCTAACAGTGCCCCTGAAAATGTCTCCATGGTTTGAACCTTTGACACAAGTACTCCACTTTTTTAATCAAATCAGCTATGTTTCAGACCCCCTGGAGTCAAAACAGTATATCTTTTATTCTCTGGATGCAAAATTCCTCAGAGAGCAACCAAACTTAATTGCTAGATACCCTCTGTGCTTTAAGGTTTATCTCACTGTATGGGGATGACCTATTAATAACATAGTCCAAAACTGTGTTGCTGTCTCCTACAACAAAAACCTTTTTCACCCCACTCCTTAATCAAAAATGTTTGTGAAGAGATCCCAAAAGAACTACAAGCTGTCATTATTAGGGCCATATTCATTTACCAAGAAACACCTCTGCAAACTAATTACAAGAAAGATATAGACTCATCTCCATTCATTCTCACTAACCCTTTTTACTGCATTACAGTCCTGCCTGTTAGCCACCAATGTTGTAGCTATACTGTTGGAGCACAACTAAAGATTTGACACCACAAGATTCCCAAAAATATTACTCATAGACCTTCTGTGACCTCTGGAGATCTTAATTTCCTGTAAGAAAACAATGCCAGACTTCTATTTCCTAAGGAAATCTTGCAATGCATTCCACTTTACTTTGGAGTTAAGCCCCCTTAATTTTAAGGTAAGAGCCAAAAGAGAAAGTGTATTAACCACCTAATTTCGAAAAGTATAAAAACAGTAAACAGAATCTACTGTGTTAATTATTTACCATAACCTAAACTCTTGCAATTGATAACCCTTTAATGAACCATAAGACTACTGTCTAAACACTGCTACAACCTATTAACAAGCTATAACTTTAAAGTTAAAAATTCCAACCATATGACAAAAAACTATAAATTGAGTAAACACTGCAATCCAGTCCAGAAAAACTATTTCATCTAGCCATACAACTTAAGGCAGTACACTATTTACCACTGCTACACTCCAGACTTAACCTACCAGCAGTAAGGAGAGTCATATCATTGCCAGACTAGTAAGGCTACATATAATAGTTCTAAACTCAGAAACATCACCATTCTTGATTATAAGGCTAGCTATTTTTCTTCAAGATAGATCCACCAACCCCTTTTGAGTGACTAGTTTGAATGAAAAAAATGACTTTTTTCCCATTGTTTGCCATTTGTGCCCTCCTTTTTACAAAGTTCTCCATCTAAGTAGACAAATCCAACTCAGTTTTCTGAAACATACTGCTCACCATAATGGTATGAAGAATTATTTACCTCTGGAGATAAAAAAGGGGACTTACTTATTTCCCTGTCTAAAGTGCTTGGTTAGCAGCATCAGTAGCTAATGAGTCTGCCTATTTCAGGCTCTCATTTAAAGAACTTTGAGGTAGTCTTAGAACTGCTGCAAATTTACACAAACCTATAAATCCCTTTGAATGCAGCCTGATTGTACAACAGAGGGCTTTTCTTAATTCTACACTGTGTTCACATTCAGTATAAATTATAACTAAGGTTCCAGTAAAGAAATGGTTCACCATGTCCTATCCAGCCTTCTACTAAGAATAGTCGGATTTTTTCAAATTTACACAATTTGTAGCACTGTACACATCTTTCAGACAATAATAACTTATTTGAATACTTCTGTAGCAGCTGCACTGTTTGCCATCCAGTACTAAGGGCTTTTCTTGCTTAACAACATTTAAAAGTCATGCCTAATCAGTAACATTCAAAAATGTTAAGATGATCTGTCATGGACGGCTGCCTACATTCAGGAGAGTTTCAAACTCCTATGTGCCCTCTCTAAAACAACCAGGGAAGAACTATCCAGAACCTTGCCAAAATGGGATTGAAAATACTTTACAGTATTAGTTATTTCAAAACCCTCACTCAACCACACTAAAGAAACATTCCTCCAACACTGTTTATCCTTCAGATAGTATGTCTTCTGCTGGAGACCCTGAAGAAGAAAAATATAGAGTGCAGCTGTGGGTGTGCATCTTGAAAATAAATAACCTGAATATAGGAAGCAGTTTCTTGAAAGGTGACTGTAGAATTCAGCACCCATATCTATTCACTATGGTCATTTAGCAAAGATTTATAATTCTTAGCCACCTCCAAGGGTTCAGCTACCATTATAGTTAAATGTCCTATATTTTCAGGAAGGAACGATATTAGTCTAATGTTATAGGAGTCTGCATGAGTGCTGGTCTCCATTGCTGATGCTCCTAATTTCATGACACTGCACAGTTTCTGTAGTCAACCAACACCACTCTGCCAATTTTAGTAAATTGCTGGAGGCAAAGGAAGTGTTACATAAATACTAAGTTAGGTGACTGCTGATACAGATGCAAATTGCAATGAATGGAGAAGAGCAAGTAGACAGAAACATCTAAGCTGCCATTTTGGTCACACATCAGTCAGCCTCCTAAATCCAGTGCACTCATTTGTGTCATAAGATATGATTAAGGTTATTTTATCTTAGTACAGATGTATTTGTGTGTCTGACTGGCTTGAATGTGATCATTTTCTCTGTACTACTCATAGTCTACCTGGATCCATTAGATTGTATTTTTGTTTTATTATTTTATTATTTTTATGTACTACACTATGACCCCCATCCAGCTTCAGGCTGCTCCCCAGGTTTGCCAACTTTCCCACCTCTACAGCACCCAATTGCAACTAATCTGGCACCATAGATTTTATCTCTCAATGAGTTGCCCCCACTCGATTCAGTGATATGCAGACCTCAGTGACAATGCATTTCTAACCTCAGGGGAGCAAGGGATTTAATGTGGAGTAATAAACAACAAGGAGCCTGTAAACATCATTTGTTGGGTAGCCAGTCTTAGGTATATCATAGGTGTGGCACCAGCTTCTGCAATGACATCAAGCCATTATCATGATCCCCTGTATTATCCTAGGATGAGGTGTGAGGCTACTGGTCTGCATCGAATGTCACTCAGGAATAGGGACACCACAAAGCTCTACCTAATGTAGGAGAGTTTGCTGTCAGCCACCTTATCCTATGTGCCCTAGGTCAGCCCTACCAGCAGTCTGAGTCTGTCCTGGAATTAAAGTCCTCAGCAAAAGAGATAGATAGATGTCCAGCATGTATTACATCAAGGGGATGATCTTCTTCTTCTTTCGGCTTTTCCCAGTTAGTGATGATAAGAGTTTATAAATGTAATTAGATATGGGCTTGATTAATTCTTCTCGCTATGTCCTTTGTGATTGCAAAGTGCCTAGGTGTGTTCTAGTATGCTATTGGTGTTGCTCTTGGAACTACATGCTGGATCCAGAAGCAAATACATATCAGGATTAAAACATGATGGATTCTATGATGGATTCCATTCAACAAAGAACAGATTTAGTTCCAACTTTTGTTGCAGAATATTTAGCTGAAGCCATAAGTATATTCAAGGAAAGAAATGAATTTGTATCATCAGTCATTTTCTAGATAGATACAAAGAGTAAGTTCTATTTTATTCACTACACATCACAGAATATTATATATATATATATATATATATATATATATATATATATATATATATATATATATATATATATAAGCAAATCCATGTGCATATTTAATTTTAGCATGGTATGGCATGACTGTGTATCTATATCTATATATTTGACTATATCTATATCTATCTATGATTATATTTCAATTGTCCAAAATCTTATTTGACTGACAAAGAGAATTGTTGTGACATTTATGTTAATATCTGACTGAGCAACTGTCAGTTTAATCAGCAAAGGTAAGCAGCTTTTTGGTTGGGCTCGGCATTTATGTGTGAATGTCTGTGCATGTGTTAGGGTTAGAATAGGGCTTGGATAAGGGGATAGATTTTGTATGTGTGTGTGTGTGTGTGTGTGTGTGTGTGTGTGTGTGTGTGTGTGTGTGTGTGTGTGTGTGTGTGTGTGTGTTAGGGCTACATTTAGGGTCAGGTAAGTTGACATATTTAGTGTATGTGAGAGCATTTGCTGTTTAGGGTTAGAGTAAATTAAGGGTCAGGTAAGGGGATAGAGTTATAATATGTGTGAGTGGTGTGAGAAAGTGTGGTTTAGAGTGAGGGTCGGTTAAGGGGATAAATTTAGTGTTGTATGCTTATACATGTGTGTGTATGCTTGTGTGTTGTGTTAACTGTCCTGTGTAGTGGTAGTGTTACAGAAAAAAAAATTAAGGTAAGATGTACAGTTAGGGACAAGGGCAGATTTAGGGTTAGTAAGGCCCATCACTCAACTTAGTAATCCATGCTAATCATAACTTTACCATAATTCAGTTCAAATTTTTTTCTGAATAGTGGTGCTGCTGCAGAAACTTTATTTAAGGTAAAGTTATACCAGGGTTAGGGTTAGCAAAGCCTCCCCTGCTCACCTTACTGATGCATTTTACCCCTACACCTAACCTAACTTTTAACTTTAAAAAAAAAACATATCACTACCAGTATTGAGAAAAATATGAGCTGTATTTTGGTAGAGTTGTGGATTGTACATCGAGAAAGGAAATTTGTTTCCTTTTCAATGTGCTGTGTTTTGGTCATTTGTGGTGTCAGTATTATGACTGGTTGACATGTTTTGTTTGATGTTCTGTGTTTTGAACAGTTAACATGTCAACCCTTCATGATGTAATCATATAGTTGTAGCAAAGCACTGAATGCAGTCATTTCCCTATGCAATGTGGAAGCATGCTGTCTGCAGACTGTTTCATTAATCATACATCTCTCTCTGCCAATATTTATATTTTTATTTTAATACATCAGATTGTAAGTGTCTGTGTTTTCTAAACCAGTAATAGCTCACAATTTCTCTCTCTCAAAGCCTTTACATCTTGGAACTTGAGAAGAAAACTCCTCTTGTTTATATTTTATGACTTGCCTTTCCTCTTTCTGCTTCACTTCATTTCAAAGACATGACCTGGCACCCTTTCTTTCTTTATAGATTTTCCACCCTCATCAATGCTGGCATTCAGTGTGCCCCTCCCCACTTCCTTAGGGACACATTTCTTTTTCAGATTCTTTTGCTTTTCATACTCATGTCTGCTTCACTCATTTTTGACTTTAAGGTCCCCACCCTTCTCCCATTCCCATTTTGTCCTTAGCAGCAGCATCAGTGAGCCGTGCCAGCCTGTCACTACTCTTATGTTTCATGTCTTTGTAGATGTCAGCTTAGAGGCAGCTGATCAAGAAGAGGCTTTTTTTCACTGAGCTAGTGGCAGCCCACATTCATCGAGTGTGAAATCAGGGCATAGGTTATTTATTTATTCATTCATTCATTTCTTCTCTCATTTGTCAGCTTGAGAATTTAGCAGGCAAGGCCAAAACATAACAGAGAAGGAAGAAAAAGGAAGAACACTTAAACAAAACCAGAAATTATGTAATAGTCATTCTTGAATTGCAGTTGGTGTGTACAATGCAATGGAGAGAATACCAGCCTTTTCTAGGTTAGGAAATGTCAACTATAAAACAAAAGAGAAACCCATAGAAACAGATTTTGAACTTCTTCCTGCTGTAACTTGAAATTACATTCTTAAATTAACAGCTTTGTATCAATTTCCGAAGCTGCAGTGCTAAGTTAGATATTTCTAATACAAAAAGCCACTGGAATTTATAGTTTTTCCTTTAAACTTTCAATTTCTCTACTTAAAGAGCATGTCTTGATACCAATAATAACAAGGCTATTCATTATAGATTTTGATGTCTGTATGTTATAGTATGAGTACTTCTTGGCTATCACTTCTGCCACAGAAAATGAGTAGTGGGTGCTGGGATAGCTACTCTACTACAGGACAAATACTCATTACAGGCAGGGGTAGGAAGTGCATCATCTGTGTGTGTTCAGCATGTTTTCCTTCTATTGGTACCGCTCTCCCACACTTTGACTTGTGAGTAACTGTCATAGACACACTTTAAAATCATTCAACTGTGGAAATGCTGCTTCTGGAAAGCTAAAATGAACAAGCAAAGCCATCAATTACTGTTACATTTCTAAACTCACAAATGTTACCAGGATGCCAAAAGTGAATTACAATACCCGTACAGACAAATTATTTTCTTAACAATATAAATCAAGTCAAAAAGAAAACCAGAGAAAATGAATACACATTATTCCTAATCACTGGTGTGTAACAGTTCTTCCCATTTCTACCACAGTTGTCAAAGTCTTCTATTATTTTATTACATACTTTGTGGTTATGCACATGGGTGTCATAATCCTAAAAAGGAAGAACTAGTGCTAACATCTAACTAACATTTATCTAGCAATTTTTCTTTGCATTCAATAGTTTGGAATACAAGAGTCATAGCATGTGTTAACATGGAGGTTTGATGAAATAAAGCATTATGCAGTAACAGTATGAAATATCTTTGATTTGTTACACAAAACTCAGCAAAGAAGGCAGTATAACAAGAGTGAACAAATAGTTCCTTAGAAACTGTGAAACTGAAGGTTGTGTTAAAAACTGGAAAGAAGCTGTTGTTTCTCTTGATAAGAACACTGGCTTGCTAAGTCCCTGGGTCAAATTACAATGAAATATAGTGAAAGCATTCAAACCATGCCTTGCTCTTTCCTCCTTTAAAGTTCCATCATGTTTTAGTAGGAATATAAATAGGGGAGGTATTTAGAAAGAAACATAACATAGCCATACTGCATTAAATAGAACCGACTGTGATAATGTATGCATGGATACTGCCAAACATGGTTAAGCTGGGAACAAGACTTCATAACGAATCTTTCCATCTAAAAACATCATTAATTCTGCAAATGTGCTGACTATGCTGTGAAGATATGTGAAGGCTGCCAGCCTAGCTAGACAGAATTTTGTAGATAACTCTGTCATTTGTAAATATTAATATAAGCCACAGGCTTGTTCCCTTAAATTGAAGAAAATGGTGTTAAATGTTGAACATCAAAAATGTAACAACAGTGCACTCTTCTGGAAGAAAGCTGATACGTCAAGCCTTGTATGACTGATCTCAAACTTGGAGCTGTGGTGTCTGAACCAGCAGATTCTTTCTATTGCTTTGACACAAGAGTTAATTGCTAGATTTTACATATAAAATGTCTTTAATTACTGTGGTTTCCTGACCAGGGACAAGCTTACTAAGAAATGTAAATGTAGAGTTTCTGTTAGCCTGGGAAACCAGAGAATGAATTGTTAAGAATTATGTAATCTAAAATGAGTCAACAGGATGTATTATCAATTTAAAAGACTTTCTCAGAGACAGATAGAGAGCATTTTTGGATTTTGTCTAAAGCTGACAACTCACCAGTACACTGCTTTTGCTCTATATGTAAGTTTATTTAGAACTGTGATTACTCTTAGATATAGATAGAAAATAGTAAGTTTAGTCTATCTGTTTTTCTGTATTGAGGTCAGAACTATTGTACAGTATTATTTTAAGCATTTTCCTGTGATCTCTGAATTCTTGACTAGCACTGTGTAGTAAGAAGTATTGTCTTGTGTTTTTTATTGTTTATTATTAAATATGTTAAACTTTTCAACTGTTGCTGTTTTGTGTAGAAATAATTTAAGCTAGAGAGTACATTGTATGTATATAGTGATACTGTCCAAGCCCTTCCAATAGCTTTAGACCTGGGACACACTTACTATTTGGATAATAATATTGCACAGTAATAATTGGACACCCTTTTGTAAGGACGTTATTAGTAGCTGATATTAGTGGTTGTTGGCAGTGGTTTCTACCTTATAGCCTGGCAGAGAAGGGGCATAGCTGGAGAACCTGTGCCAGCCTTCCCCAGGAGTGTCTGTGTGTTTGTATATAACTCATATCTCAAAGTGTATGTGTGTCAGCTATTTGGGCAGAGACACGAAGCACTAATTGGACAGAGAGGGTGCTGGAGTTTTTAACTTGACCAATAGGCTTAGACCTGTACCCTATAGCTTTGCCAGTGGGCAGTCTTATTAGGGATCTGGAAAGAAAGGGAGAAATCAGCCCTAGACTGACTGTGATCTCTGTGTGCTCTTAAGGGAAATTGTACTTTAATGTGTGTGTACTTGTTATCCTCCCCAATGTGGATGCCCATCACTCGTGCTAGTGGTGAGGATTGAGGCTCCTTGATTACTGGACCAGTGCTTGGGCATCACATATTAATTATTTGTCAGTGGTGGGATACCCACACCACATATTAATTGGTTGGCAATGGGCTTGTAGTGGTGTGGATAGTGAATTCCTGTAGCTTGTGTACAGTGATCACTGAAGGTGTTTTTGTACTCTAAATAAACCACACAGTGAATATTCAGAGTTCAGATCACAATTGTTTTATTTCTTTTGTTAGCTTAGTTAGTTAGGGAGAGCAAGCAAGCATGTCAGCAGAGGAGCATGGCAAGCTGTCAATGAGCCAGTTGGCTGGGATATGTCAGGTAAAGGGACTGGTGCATTGGAAACCTGACTAAGGCAGACAGGATTGCAGATTTGGTCACAGCTTCATCAGAAAACAGCAATCAGGAGGGCAATCAGACTGGCCTTGGAGATGTACAACACTCAAAGAATGGACAGCTCAACCATTCTACAGAGGACTTAAAAATCCATCTGGAGCTAAAGATACTTGAGTTGGAGGTCAGGTGTTTGGAAACAGAAGCAGCAGAGAGACTGAGATGTCTACAGGCTGAGGAGAATGAGAAACTGCTACGCCTGGAAGCTGAGGAGAAGGAAAGGCAGAGGCAGCACGAAAAGGTGATGCTGACTCTTCACCAGAGTCATGGAGGTAATGGGGAAGGGAGTAACTGGACCCCAGAAGCAAAAAAGGTCAGTAAATTTCTTCCTCAATTTACAGAGGGGGATAATTTTGATAGTTTCATTCATATGTTTGAGAGGATAAGTAAACAGTATGATGTTGACCAAAGGCTCTGGGTACGATTCCTGACCCCCTTACTCCATGGTAAAGCTGTAACTGTGTTGTCTAAACCTTTGGATCACAAAGTTTTTGATTATACTGCTGTTAAGAATTGTCTGTTAGAATTGTTTAAGCTAACATCTGAAACTTATAGGAAAAAGTTTCATGAGCATAGACGCAAGGCAAATGAAAGTGTGTGTGAATATGTTGCTGAACTGAGCACTTATTTTCATAGGTGGGTGAGTGGATGTCAGGTCTCTACTTCTGAAGGGCTGGCAGACCTTTTGGTGAGGGAACAATCTCTTAGCACTTTGCCTGAGGACATGAGGATCTGGTTAGCTGATAGACAATGTGCTACCTCAGATGATTTGGGGAAGAAGAGAGACCTATACCTAGCAAGCAGGGCATCCTTGCAGAGGAAAAGGACCCCTAGTACTGCTCATGGGTCTAAAGGATTTCATGGTGGGCAGCCCAGACTGCCCCAACAGAATCTGCCAGTAGCAGGGGAAGCCACTAGTCCAGGTACACATCCAGGACCTAGGGTTAAATGTTATGAATGCAACCAGTGGGGCCATGTGGCATATAGATGTCCATGGAGGCAAGGTGGGGTGCAAAAGGTGAAAGAGCCAGTAAGCGGAAAGACAAAATGCCAATAGTAGGTTGTCTCGAGACAACAAGTATACCGAACTACCATCCTGCACTTTTCCTGATAGGCAAAGATTTTGATGAGGCATTACTATGTGTTAATGCAGTTACATGCAGTCAGGCTTCAAGACACGCATATGGGTCTGGTAGCTTTGTGGACACCCAGTCAGACCACATACTTGCAGCCAAGACTGGTGAGGTGGTTACAACAAAGACCCCTCGCATGAACGGCAGGGAGGGAGCTACTCTGTGGAAGTGAAACTGGGGGTGAGCCACAGCTGCTTGTAGGTACTGATGTTCCTTTAGACAAATTGACTGCAAAGGTAGAGGTGAGTAGTAGTACCCAGGCTGACAGTGAGGCACTGCTGTCAGAGGATGCCACACTTCCTGTGAAAGTGGAGCTGGGAAGGGTTACAAAGAGAGAGTTGAGCAGGTTCAGCTCTTAGACCCTACATTACAAGGCCTGAGGCAGGTAGTTGGTGAGGCACCTGATTCTCGAGGGAAGGGGGAATCTGTATACTGGGACAAAGGGTTACTGTATAGAGAGTGGACCCCTGAGGGAGGGCTAGAAGGTGAGAGGATACAGCAGTTGGTAGTGTCTACAGTGCACCATCTGGCGCTTATAGCCATAGCCCATGATATTCCCTTTGCAGGCCATATGGGCATAAAATGTACAAAGAGATGTATTATGCAGAACTTTTATTGGCCTGGAATTTCCAGAGATGTGACAGGGTACTGCAGGACCTGTGAGCAGTGCCAAAAGGCAAGCAAGGCAGGAGACAAGATGAGAGCTCCTTTTGTTGCCTTTGGCTGTGATTGAGGAGCCATTTCAGATGGTAGCTATGGATATTGTGGGGCCTCTGAGGGTTACATTGATAAAGGTCATTGAGAATGGAACCGGTCTGTATTAAATGCAGGATTCTCTATCATGCTGGCTATTTTTGTGGTTTTATTCATTTTCTAGTGCCGTCCGTGCAGTTGACGTTCATGCGAGGGGTCTTTGTTGTAACCTCTGAGTACCCCAAGTTCCACAGGGAAAAAGTATATCCTAGTTCCCAAAAGAAATACTGACTGATAGAGGTGCCAATTTCATGTCAGACCTGCTGGCTAGTCTGTGGAAGTACTTTGGGGTGAAGCACCTGAAGACCACCCCCTACCATCCTCAGACTAATGGTCTTGGAGGTTAAACTCTACAATCAAGTCTATGCTATGGGCATTTGCAGACCAGTTTAAGAGAGAGTGGGAGAAAAATTTGCCCCATCTGTTGTTTGCTTACAGAGAGGTTCCCCTGGAATCTACAGGTTTTTCACCCTTTGAGTTGCTGTATGGGGATAGGGTGAGAGGACCTCTAGATTTAATTCAAGATGAGTGGGAAGGTGAGTGTGAATCTCACAAGGAGTTTGTTGTGTCATATGTCCTAAACCTCAGGACAAGACTCATGGAACTCATGGGCTTGGCTCAGGAGAACCTGGCAGAAGCCCAACAACAGAAAAAGGTCTGGTATGAACAGAATGCTCGAGCTAGACAGTATACTGTAGGGCAGCAGGTAATGTTTCTCATCCCTGTCAGACACAAAAGCTGAAAGCAGCTTAGGAGAGACCCTACAAGGTGGTAGGAAAGGTAAGTGATGTTAACTACATGGTAAAACTGCTAGGCAGGAGGCAGGGGCACAAATGGTACCACATTAACATGATGAAACCTTACCATGATAGGGAGGCCCTTTGGCTGAGTATTTGCAGTGGACTGCAGGAGGAGTCTAAGGGAGATCTGGTGACTGATCCCTTCAGTAAGGCTCGGACTGACAACTCAGTGGAAGGGGTAGCAATGTCCCAGCAGCTGTCTCCTACCTGAGTTTGAGAAATCCGAGCAGTGTTATAGGAGATTGGGGGAAATGTTCACTGAGAAACCAGGGTGCACTCACCTGGTGTAGCACCAGGTAGATACAGGACTCCAAAGGCCTATTAGGCAGGCCCCTTATAGGGTGCCTGAGAGAGTTAAACAGACTCTGAAGGAGGAGATACAGGTGATGTTGGAACTAGGGGTTATTCAGGAGTCCAACAGTCCCTGGGCCTCCCCAGCGCTGCTGGTGCCAAAGAAGTATGGCAGCACCAGGTTCTGTGTGGACTACAGGAAATTAAATAGTCAGACAGAGTCAGATGCTTACCCCATGCCTAGGACAGATGAGGCCCTAGAGCAGCTGGGTGGGGCTATGTATCTTACCACCATTGATCTTACCAAGGGTTACTGGCAGGTGCCCTTGACACCCAGTGCCAGAGAAAGGTCAGCTTTTGTGGTTCCTTTTTGCTTGTATGAGTTCACAAAGATGCGCTTTGGGATGAAAAATGCCCTAGTGTCTTTCCAGAGGCTGGTAGATCATATCCTAGCAGGAGCAGGAGGGTTTGCCCTTGCTTACCTAGATGATATTGCCATCTACATCCATTCCTGGCAAGAGCACCTTCAACATGTCAGGGAGGTGTTGGGAGGATTACAGAGGACAGGGTTGACCATTAAGTCGAACAAATGTCAGGTGAGTATAGCAGAGGTCTCCTACCTGGGACATAGAGTGGGGAGTGGTGAGATCAGGCCAGAACCTGCCACAGTGGAAAACATTCAGGCATGGCCTGCACCTGTTACCAAAAAGCAGGTGAAGGGCATTCTTAGGGACAGCAGGGTACTACAGAAAGTTCGTCCCCGGTTATAGTACCATAGCTTCTGCCGTCACAGACCTGACAAGGAAAAACAGGCCAGATAAGGTAGTGTGGACCCCAGCATATGAGCAAGCATTCCAGAAGCTTAAAGAAGCTTTGGGAGGGCCCCCTTTTTTAGTCAGTCCAGATTACAGCAAAGAATTTGTTGTGCAGGTGGATGCTTCGAACTATGGGGTGGGGGCTGTACTAACCAGATTTCTTCAGAAGGAGAAGAGCACCCAGTGGCCTAGCTCAGTTGTAGGCTGCAACCCAGAGAGGAATGCTATGCAGCTGTAGAAAAGGAATGTCTAGCCATGGTGTGGGCACTGCAGAAACTTCAGCCTTATCTGTATGGAAGAAAATTCACTGTAGTAACAGATCACAATCCCCTAACATGGTTAAACAAAGCCAGACAGCATAATGCCAAGTTGCTAAAATGGAGCCTAGTGTTGGAAGCATATGATATGTCAGTAGAGCACTGCAGAGTGAGTAGCAATGCCAACGCAGATGGGCTGTCAAGACAGGGAATGTGTTAAGGTATACTTAGATAGACCTAACCCTCTAAAGCAATGTTTCTCAAGGGACACTTGAAAAACAGCTTGAGTTCTCAGTGGAGGGAGAAATGTCAAGATATGTGAAGGCTGCCAGCCTAGCTACATACAATTTTGTAGATAATTATGTCATTTGTAAATATTAATATAAGCCACAGCCACAGGCTTGTTCTCTGAAATGGAAGAAAATGGTGTTAAATGTTGAACGTATAAAATGTAACAACAGTGCACTCTGCTGGAACAAATCTGATAAGTCAAGACTTGTATGACCGTTTGATCTCAAACTCTGAGGCGTGGTATCTGAACCAGCAGATTCTTTCTATTGTTTTGAGGCCAGAGTTAATTGCTAGATTTTACATATATAATGTC
This sequence comes from Protopterus annectens, assembly GCF_019279795.1. NCBI lineage: Eukaryota > Metazoa > Chordata > Ceratodontiformes > Protopteridae > Protopterus > Protopterus annectens. Next base: position 194,999,206 of record NC_056751.1, on the reverse strand, counting down.
TTTAATTACTGTGGTTTCCTGACTAGGTGCAAGCTTACTAAGAAATGTAAATGTAGAGTTTCTGTTAGCCTGCGAAACTAGAGAATTGTTAAGAATGATGTAATCTAAAATGAGTCAGCAGGATGTATTATCATTATAAAGGACTTTCTCAGAGACAGAGCATTTTGGATTTTGTCTAAAGCTGACAACAACTCACCAGTACTCTGCTTTTGCTCTATTTGTAAGTTTATTTAGAACTGTGATTGGCCTTAGCTATAGATAGAAAATAGTAGGTTTAGTCTAGTTGTTTTTTTTTGTATTGAGGTCAGAACTATTCTACTGTATTATTTTAAGAATTTTCCTGTGATCTCTGAACTCTTGACTAGCAATGTACAGTAAGAAGTATTGCCTTGTGTTTTTTTTTATTTATTATTAAATATTTTTACACTTTTCAACTGTTGCTGTTTTGTGTAGAGATAATTTAAGCTCAAGAGTACATTGCATGTATATAGTGATACTGTCCAGGCCACTCCAATGGCTTTAGCCCTGGGTCACACTTACTATTTGGATAATAATATTGCACAGTAATAATTAGACACCCTTTAGTAAGGGCCTTATTAGTAGCTGATATTAGTGGTTGGTGGCAGTGATTTCTACCTTATAGCCTGGCAGAGAAGGGGGATAGCTGGAGAACACGTGCCAGCATTCCCCAGGAGTGTCTGTGTGTTTGTTTATAACTCATATCTCAAAGTGTGTGTGTGTCAGTTACTTGGGCAGGGACACAAAGCACTGGTTGGGCAGAGATGATGCTGGAGGTTTCAGCTTTACCACTAGGCTGAGACCTGTACCTTATAGCTGTGCCAGTGGGGAGTCTTACTGGGGATCTGGAGAGAAAGGGAGGAACCAGCCTCAGACTGACTGTGATCTCTGCATGCTCTTAAGGGTAATTGTACTTTACTGTGTGTCTATTTGTTATCCTCCCCAATGAGGATGCCCCTCACTGATGTTAGTGGTGAGGAGTGAGGCTCCTTGATTACTGGGCCAGTGCTCGGGTGTCACATATGCTATGAGTGATAACGTGACCAGGAGACAGCAACAGGTAGGCAGAATGCCTAAAGTGATACACATTCATATGCACATCAAAGTACCTCTTAGCTGTTATGCATCCAAAGGTGGGAGCCCATACAAATGCACAAAAGCAAAATGGCAACTTATTTTATTATTTAAATGGGAAGTAAGTTTGGAGCTGATACAGTCAGAAATGGGGGTAGTGCAAGAAGAGGAACACAGAGCATGAAAATGGGAAGGGAAGTGTGCTATGGGTTTGTGAAAGAGGAGTACTTTTTGGTATAGATGCCCATTTGTTGTTTTTTATAATGTGTAGTGGGGGGAAGATGCTATGGGAAAGATATGTAGAAAGGAAAGTATAGGTAAAGAAGCAATGGCAGACAAATATACAGTACAATCAAAGACTGATGATTCAAGTAGCGTCACATAAGTGAGGGAACAATGGACAGATATAGATTGACCAATGGTGTACAACTGGTTATGAGGAGCACTGGACTACAAGCAGGGGTTGGCTTGTGCCATAAAATGGTGGGAAACATAAAGATGAGGACAAGAGTTATAAAGGCATGCCAAAAGAGCCCAGAATGGAGCCTAATCATAGGTCAGTTACCTCTGTGGCTGATATCATGGGCAGTGACTAGGCTGTGCCACTAGTGTCCTGAATGGACCCACCTAATTGTGCAACTGCACAGGTTTCATGAGGAGATGCTCCAAGGTATCAATAGGGGGAATTGAAAAGTTCATCTACCTCAAGTTTTCAGTGGCCTCCACATCTCATGCTGCAGGAGGAATGCTTCAATACCACTTTCCAGTGAGGAATCTACCCCCCACCCCTCCACCATATAAGCAGTAGCAGAATCCACCAGCAAGACTGCTGTATCAACACCCGCAGGGTGACCTTCATCACCTTGCTTTAAGAGACTGCTGGGGACCAGTGGTTTCCCATGGTGACTGGTGCACAACACAGTGGGAAATACCTCACTTCTTCCTATACTGCAACTCATTCTGCGGAAAAAGAAAATAAATGGAGAAAAATAGAATAGCAAAGCAGCATAATGAATACATGAAAAAAAGATACAAACATTCAAGATATATGATACAAATTATTAGAATTTTGAGAAAAGCAAATAAGAAAGCAACATAATATAAAAGCAATGGAAAGCTGAAAAAGAATAAGAGAAGTACAACAGTTCATTTATATATGGTACAGTGTATTTTGCCAAAATGGTATATGAGTATCTCAAAGCGATATAGATTGTTCAAATGTGAGGCATGTAATTTGAGTACATATATTTTTCATTCACCCTCACTTTTATAGCCACAATAATGTATCACTTTTATACCTCCTGGATACTTAACTTGCAATTCCAGTTATATTGTTTATATAGCCAACTGCTCAAGGTCCAAAGGTGTCTATATTGGTAAGACATCTACAATGCTTTGCAATCCTGTTTAGGATTACCTATGTGTTAGTAGACAAAAGAATAGTATTAAAGCCTTGTACAGGTATAGTACAGTTTGGGAATGTACAAGAAGTTCTTACTTGATTTCTGTGTTCAACAGAAGGGGGTGACAGAAAAGCAAGTGGATTTTTAAAAATTCAGGTTTCAGATAGTTTAAATGTTTATAACTATCCTTGTTTAAATGACTATGTTAGCTTTAGATGTGTACAGGAAAGGAGGTTATTGTGTCACTGATTTCCTCAGCCTGGAGTCAGACATTCATTTTTGATATATGTTCACTATTTGCTTAGTATTCACTTATTTTTGGGGCGCAATGATTCCTTATTGTAAAGTTTTTTTTAACTGTTTATATGCTTAGCTGTTTTACAAAAAAATTGTCAACTACTTCAAAGTGATTTTCTATATGTTTTCTTTGTGTTTCTGTCTCAAATTACATGTGACTGCACCAACAGTGTTTAAAAATTGTTTTCAAAAAAGTTCTCCTTATTCTGATTAAGATGTTGGGGGAATTTAATAAAGCCTACACGTTTTTTTTTTTTTTTATGTAAGCATTATGCTGCATTGCTAACACTGGCGTGAACATTTTTAGATTCAGTAAGCGCTGTGGAGTGGTGTGCATGAGCATGCCAACAAGGAAACGTCTATAGCATGCAAATCACCTCATAAGCATGTGAAGCTCATGCAAAAGAGGCAGGTAGAGTGATCCAGCTATCAGGTAGACAGCTCTGCAGACCTTGTGTCAGTGTTCGTAGTGTACGCAGAAAAATTCCATTTACAGGAATTTAGACAGAAAAAAGGGACTGTAAAAATGTAGATAGATGGACAGAAACAACATAGCATATACAGATATGAGGGAAACTATCCTGTGTATCTGACAAATTAAATGAAATAAGTTAAATTAAATTTATTTATTTTTTTAATAATCTGGGCATGTTTGCATGATGTGCTGCAGTGTGAAAAATGCTTTCTAAAAAATAAAAAAAAATAGTGGAAAAAAAAACAAAATTAATATGATGTGAAAGAAATGTATTATAGGACCCCATTCGGAGTATCTGCAATGGTCCATTGGTGCTGCTGCTAATGTGGTAGGGCTTTGAAGCATGTAGTTTCCAAGCTGTGAGCATTGATCTCTAGGCAAATGAGGTGGAGTTACTGAATAGCACAAAGAGGTGAGCGTGTCTGCATATCCCCTTTATGTAGGCAGAGAACCATGTTGTTGTTTACAGAGGAGGTAGCTGACATCAGGGGAGGGTGTGTTCAATGACTTCTAAGCTTATTTCAGCCTGTTTATATGGCACACAGCAGTACTGAGCGTATTTTTGCAGGGGGGGCATATGCATTCACTTCTAAGTTTTGTTTATCTAAGGGGACCATGTTTCCATGTGTTTGCACAGCGTGCCACTATGCTGAGCATGGAAGTATTTGTGGGTCATACCTCTCAACTGTACAGATTTTTGCAGAATGTCCAGATTTTTGCCTCATATTTTTCATCCATTTTTAATAAAACTGTGGTTTTCTGGCAAATAAGTGGCAAATAATTAATGACTGAAATTAGAAAATAATGACAGACATTTGAGTTTCAGACATCAAACCCTTCAGAAAATTTATGCTAGTACAAAACCTGCAATTCTATCCACTTTCGACATTTGTAAGAGCAATATTTAAAAACTGTCCCTATTTTTGGGCCTTTGTCCCATTTTTATTTATGGCTTTGTTCAGATTTCTTGCTATGTGAAGTTGAGAGGCAAAGTGGGGGTGTGCACACTGACTGCTAAGCTTTGTTTACCTGCGAGGTGTGTGTTTGCACACCACACCACAATGCTGATTGTATATAAAACCCAGTGACATATTAATTAGTTTTGACCTCTGTTTAACTTGAACTAGGTCCATTAAATGATGTTAATGATATACTAGACAGGTGGAATGCATCACAGGTAGCCAATCACACAGTCAGCACCTACAGCAGAGCATTAGAAAGTATGCATACACCCTACAGTTTGATTTTCCCCCATAATCTGCACCATTGGAGTACAGACTTGGGAATTTTAACTGAGAGAATGCTAGGGGCTGCTGCAGTTCTGCTACATCTGTATGTGTTAGATGCTGAAGTCAGTGCTGCTGGTGCTGCCAACAATAGGCCTAGACAGAGAAGGAGAAGAGTGTTAATTGCCAGAGTAACCTTGCAGGGGCTACATGAGCTGGAGATTGTAGAGCACTACAGAGGAAAAGATGGGGTATCTCACAGGCATCTCCTTCCAGGGTACTCCACCAGTTCCTGGATGCCAGGCTACCACATGCCAGTGAGCACATTTAATTTTCCCTCACCCCTGATACAAGGGCCAGCAATATGCAACACTTCTGTCATTTAGCACATTACCCTGAGGTACTGGGTGCCATAGATTGCACTCATGTACACATCAAGTCACCACCCAGTGAGGAAGGTAGAATCTACGTCAGCCACAAGGGGTACCACTGCATTAACTGCCAGGTCATATGCAGTGCCCAGGGCATTATTATGAATGTGTGTGCTAGCAGCCCTGGTAGTTATCATGACTCCCATATCTGGCATGCATCACAGCTGCACCAGATGTTTGCTGGAGGGCATTTTACATGGCCATTTACTGGGGGATGCTGGCTACCCACTGGAACCATGGATGATGACACCCATCAAAAATGCACACACACCCACAGAAGAATGCCATAATGAGACACACAGACAAACAAAGAACATCATAGAGCATGTGTTTGGGCTTCTGATGTCACAGTTTCAGTGCCTCGATATATTTGGTGGACCCCTACAGTACTCTCCTGCCACATGTGCCCATATGTTCACAGTATGTGTATGCTACACAATATGATCCTGCAGAAACAGCTGCAGCAGGATCAGCAAAGAGAAGGAATACACAGCAACCCACCAGTGCCTAGGTCACTGCAGCCACAGAAACAGGAGGACTTGGAGGAGGAAACTCCCTGATAATGTCGCTGTAGGCAACTGTAGATGTGCCCAGTATTCCCTGCTTTCACTAAGAGACAAAGCATAGCACATTCACTGACAACCTAGGGCCCTAGGGACTGACACCTTACTCCAATTCACATACATAAAATTGTTGATGCCAGACAACCCACACAACCTGTACCTATCCATGTATTGGCTCTGTATTGCTTGCATGACACAGAGTCAGCCCTGAACTACAATACTGTCAACTTCTGCATTTACAAGGTTAGTCTCTAACCTGCACACTACTTGTAAGGTGTACTATACTATGGTATCATATGTATGCATCTGCTGCATTTATGCAAGGAAATATAGGGGGCTGTTTGGACAGCTGTAACATCCACATGAGACTACAGATACCCAGTCCAACAGTATGTGTCCCCTAATAATCACTAGGCCTCATGGTTGGAATATTCACTACATCAGTCAAGGGAGATGTTAAGCAGTGGTGTCACATGATATTTGGACTACTGTCTATCCCTGCAGATCATGTGCTGCTGTTTCCTCACCCCCAACACAGCAGTGTTCCCATATAACTGCTTTAACAGTAAGACAGCAATGGTATATCAGCAAACTAGGCAATCTCAGAGCTGTAACACAGAACTCAATCACACTCTGTCTGGCAGCCTGTGTGGTTCAGTAGACTAAGGAAGTTAGCATGGGTGATGGTGTTGATGCTTCTATAATGGAAGTAGGCACATATGTTGCATGTGAGGTATCATTATGTTGGTGTTTTCACAGACTATTAGTCTGTGTGTGGTGTAAAATTATGAACCTCAGTCACATATTAAGTAAAGTACAGCAGAGAGTTGGGGAATGCTATGGACAGTTAGAGTGAAGTGCAGTATTGTAGAAACAGGGACAGATGTCAATGTTTGTAACATACATCTCAACCTCTTAGTGCAAGAAATCTGTTCGAAGCCCGACCAAATGGGTGGACGAAGGCCCACAAAAAGAGGCATATGTTAAATACTGCTCTCAAAAACTTAAACCATTGCTAAAATAACAGAGGGTGTGTTTCAACAGACAATTTTCTGAAGGATTTGAAGTCAGACACTCAAATGCATGTTACTGTTTGGTGACTTCATTCCCAAGTTCATCCAGCTGATTTGCCAGAAAAACCACAGTTTTTATGAGGCACAGTCCATGATCCAAAACTCTGGACATTCCGCAAAACTCTGGACAGTTGAGGAGTATAGTCTGTAACACACAAAATCCCGGAATGGAGTAAAGGTAAGTGTGGCCTGGAGTCACTGTATATGTACTGACAGTCACACTGGGCATGCCCAAACAGTTAAAATGAGTACAGTCATATTGCCCCGTCAGCAGACTGACATGTTATGTATAGATATGAACAAGTAAAAAGTGAAGCAGCCACTAACTACCACGCTGAAAATGCAGTAAAACACTTTAATAAAACACCAAATAAAACAATCTCATAAGCGCTTTCAGGCAAATCCCTTCATCAGATGATACACTCAATAAAATACATAATATATTTTATAATACATCTTACCCAATCAAAATCAATAATTTACCCTCCTTTTTGCTAAAGCCAGTTTTAAAGGGACCACATCATTCAGACCCGGACCTTACTCAGTTTCATTCTTCAAATCCCCATCCAATGACTTTTATTCACAATAGATATAACCATAAATGCAAAGATATGATCTTAATGCAATGCTACATGTTTAAACAATGTAATTTGTTCTTTTCCTAAGAGTAGACTTCATGGAGCCGAGAAAAGTTCAACTCTAGCTAACTGGCACTGCCCGGTGCGCAAAACCGCGCAAATGCGTTTTTTATAGCAGGGAAGTGAAAGAGATAAAAATTAGCCCAAAATGACCGATAAACTACTAACTTCTGGGCTGAAACCACTCCTCCAGGGACAGATAGGCTGCTCAAAGCTCCCTTCTCTCACAGGTGAACAGAGAAACTTCCTTCTATCCAAGTAAGGTATGGGCAACACAGAAACTTGTAACACAGCCCTGGATTCAGCAATAACCTGAAAACTGGACCATACTAGCTCAGAAAGGTGGGAAACAAGTATATATTTTTTTTCAGAAAATAGAGCAGATGCAATCAAAACAACACTTTAAATGCACAGAAAAGGCTATCACACTTTAGTGTGTAGCCTACAACAGTTAAACAGATTATTTAAACACAAAAATGACTTAATTCAAGTGCAGGCAGAAAATAAGTGCAATATGTAGCAGTAACAAACTTTTTAAATCACAGATTCGCTAAAAAAACTGGCATTTTAGGCGGAATTAGTTAAGACAGCAAGAAAAGCAGGAACAATTATACTTAATCATGCCAAAGTCTCTCTTTTGTCTGTCTACTGCTGTAGACTCTGCAGAACAACTGGAAGGCACTTGCTGAAAGGAATACAAGCGCAAAAACTGTGCAAATACGTTTTTTATAGCAGGGAAGTGAAAGGGATAGAAATTAGCCCAAAATGGCCGATAAACTACTAACTTCTTGGCTGAAACCACTCCTCCAGGGACAGATAGGCTGCTCAAAACTCTCCTCTCTCACAGGTGAACAGAGAATCTTTCTTTTATCCAAGTAAGGTACGGGCAACACAAAAACTTTCAACACAGCCCTGGATTCAGCAATAACCTGAAAACTGGACTATACTAGTTCAGGAAGGTGGGGAACAAGTATATATATTTTTTTTCAGAAAATAGAGCAGATACAATCAAAACAACACCTTAAATGCACAGAAAAGGCTATCACACTTTAGTGTATAGCCTACAACAGTTAAACAGGTTATTTTAAACACAAAAATGACTTAATTCAAGTGCAGGCAGCAGATAAGTACAATATGTAGCAATAACAAACTTTTTAAATCACAGAAATGCTAAAAAAACTGGTGTTTTAGGCGGAATTAGTTAAGACAGCAAGAAAAGCAGAAACATTATGCTTAATCACTCCAAAGTCTCTCTTTTGTCTCTCTGCTGCTGTAGACTTTGCAGAACCCCTGTAAGGCACTTGTTGAGTGTAATACAAGTGCAACAACTGCACAAATGCAGTTTTTATAGTAGGGAAGTGAAAGAGATAGAAATTAGCCCAAAATGGTCAACAAACTACTATCTTCTGGGCTGAAACCACTTCTCCAGGGGCAGATAGGCTGCTCAAAGCTCCCCTCTCTCACAGATGAACAATAAAACTTTCTTCTATCCAAGTAAGATATGGGCAACACAGAAACTGGTAAAACAGCCCCAGATTCAGCAGTAACCTGAAAACTGGACTATACTAGTTCAGAAAGGTGGGAAACAAGTATATATATATATATATATATATATATATATATATATATATATATATATGGGTCTATATGTCTTGGTCGACAGTTCATTTGATCGACTGTTTATTTGGTCGGCAGTTCATTTGATCGACAAACATTTGCCCCCCTTCCCCAATGTTGTGTGACCCTGGAGTTGATATATATAGTTAGGGGGGGTGTGGGGGGCAAAGCCCCCAACCTAAAATGCTTGTCGATCAAATGAACTGTCGACCAAATAAACAGTCGATCATATGAACTGTTGACCAAGTCATATAGACCTATATATATATATTTATATATATATATTTTTTCAGAAAATAGAGCAGATACAATCAGAGCAACACTTTACAAAATTAACCAGTTAAAAAGCTCAACACTGAGCCCTGTTCCAGCAGTCTTCAATCAGGCAAGATCTAACTGCAGACTCCTGCCACTAGGGTACAGAGAAACCTTCTACAAAAAAGACGACCTGGATCAGTGCACAAGTTATACAAACAAAGCTAGATCCAGCAGGCCTGAATCTAATCTATGCTACAGCAAACAAGGTGTACTGATTTCATAAAGAAACAGTTCAAGTAAGCATGCGCAATAAGCCTTTAACCAGAAATTTCCAGCTCAGAAGGGCAGAATCTAGCCTCTCCTCTCACAAGAGTGCAGACCACAAACCTTCTTAATGTAAAATAACTGGCCTGAAGCCCAAGTGCTTAACCCAGAGCTAATACACTTTCAAACTAACAGACACTAAGCCTTCAATCAGCAGTTCCCAACTTAGCAGGATGTACGCTACCTGTCCTGCAACAACAGTGAAGACCACAAACCTTCTTAATATAAAACAACTGTTTGAAGCCCAAGTGCTTAAACCAAATGCCTTAGAATAACAGTTAGAATTTAATCAGGCTACTAACAAGCAGTAATAAAGGCAGCAGAATAAATTCAATTGAGTACTTTTAAGAAGAGGCAAAAGCAAAATAAGGTAATAAAGTAGGAAGAAACACAAATACAATAAAGCAGATGAAGTGGATTTTTTTTTTTTTTTAGAGGGAGGAAACAGAACAAATTAAGATACTATAAGGGAATGTCCTTCCCAAGTGCTGTCTCTATACACAGCAGAGGAGATGGGACTGGTAGAAGTATCTGAAATCAAAATATGATCTCACTGTACTCAGTTGAGTGAGCAAATGAGATGAGTCCAGGAGGAGTGTGCAAAAACAGATTTACAGCAGGTGCGGGAAATTCCAAAGCCAACGAATGAACTAGGCAGAAGAAACAAACAATCCAAAAACAAAACAGGAACCCAGCAGTAGCCAGCAAGAAAATATTATTCTTTTAAAGACACTTTCTTTAATGTAAAATCAATTTAATGAAGTTTTTTTCAAGTTTTCGTCACTTCAAATAAAGTAACTTCTTCAGACACACAGACAAACAGCAGTTACATTGTTTCTGCACTATTTAAACCATGTAGCATGGAGTCATGTGACTTCCAACAGCAGTGAATTAAAGGTGCAAAGCACAGTAAATTCAAAGCCTATAAAAGTCAGTCTTAAAGTTTACATACTGCCTCGAATAAAAAATATATAATGTGCAATCAGTATAGAATATTTAAAATTATGTTAATATCATAAATAAAAATTAAAAGTACACTATCGTGTAAGGTTTCTTAGTTTGAGCAAACATGAAATATTACAATTCTCATTCAAGCCAGGCACGTAGAAAGCATTAAGAGCTAACTGCCATTCTAATTCTCGTACCTCTAATAAAACTGAGTATGGGCCACCTCTAATGTTAGGAAGTACTTGATCAATAGCTTGAAACGTGAAACTATGTCCACCATTTAACGAAACATGCTTTGCTAAGGCATTTTCTATTTTATTTTTACTAATCGCATAAGAGTGTTCATAGATTCTCTCACAAAACTTCCTGTCCATTTTCCCTACATAGAAAGCCAGACATGAAGTACAGGAAGCTAAGTAGACAACACTCTTGGACTCACAGTTCAACTTGTAGTTGATGTAAAATTTACTTGTGTTCAGTACACCAAATGAGTTACCTATTTTTATGTGTTTACACATCCTACATGCTCCACACATAAAAGTTCCAGTAAGTCTAGAAGTAGATTTAGTGCTCCTGGTTTCAAAAAAACGTTTTAAATTAGTACCTCTTCTATAAACAATATTGGGTGACTGACCAATTCTATCAATTAAGGAAGAATCCTTAAAAAAGAAACTCCAGTTTTTATGGAGAATTAGTCTAAGTTGGTCAATGTGTTTACTAAAGGTGGTTATAAAAGTATTACATAAGTAAGTATCCCTAGTTTGCTGAGTCATTAAAGGTTTTGTTAAGGTAACCAAGTTGTTATTTGGTAACTGTGTAGTTCAAAAAGAATCCTGGCTAGGAGGCACTTCTACCAGGTTAATGTCAATGACAGCTGAAGATATAGACAAGAAGGGTTGAACTATACCCCTACTCTGTTTATTTACAATTTCTTCAGTTAAGTCATTTATTAAACCAACCAGGTAGCCTCTATTGCAAAACATGTCTCTCAAAATCTGACATTCAGAATTAAAGTCAACTTCTCCAGTGCGCATCCTTGCAGCTCTAATAAGTTGACCTTTCACTATTGAGCGTTTTTGCCTGCAAGGGTGTGCACTAGAAAAATGCAAGTAGGAGTTACAATATGTCAGTTTTCTGTAAATTTTAGAGACATATCTTCCTCTTGGTATGTCTTTTTTTATATTCACATCCAAGAAGTCTATACTGGAAGAATGAAAAGTATAAGTGAATTTAAAAAAACGTGTAGTGGAGTTAAAGTAATCTATCATTTGTTTAGCTTGTGATTCATTTCCTTTAAAAATTACAAAAATGTTGTCTAAAAATCTAGTATAAAAGGCAAAAGAAGTGTAAGTTTCTAAGTTGTTGAATCCAAAGTATTCTTCCATTAGACCCATAAACATATTTGCCACCTCGCTCCACAAAGGGGCCATAGCAAAACCATGTTTTTGTAAGTAGATCTTATCATTAAAATGAAAAATTATTAGAAAGTATTATGTCAATTAACTCAGTTGCCAGGTCAATGTCCCTTTGTGGAGCTTTTTGTTTTTCATGTAAACTTCTACCACTCAACTGCTTCTTGGTGAGGTATAGAAGTATATAAATCGACTATATCGATGGTAAGAAAGTTGTCTTCTTGTTTAACTTCTAACATATGTCCAGCAGAGCCATTAGTTCCCTGTGCCACTGTCCAGCAGAGCCACTTCAGTGATCCCCGGGGTAAATTTTCGGTTTTCCATCCACCCGTCAAGGTTTCTCTTAGAGAGTGTTAGTGAGGGGCTCTGCCTAATGTATATTGGAATCCTATTCCAAAGCATGGGGAGTCTCTGGGACAGGAATCTATCCCTCCAGCATGTCCTATTTATCATTGTGGTGAGGTTTATATCTCTAGAGTGTGTGGCTCTCCAGGATTTGTTTTTTTTTTAGGTGGAGCATGTTCATCAATTCTAGGTTGTACATGGCCTTGTATGTCAGGCAGAGATCACCTCTGAGTAAGCGGTATCCAACCAAGTAGAGCTGGAGTTTCTTGAGTCGGGCTGCATAGGGCATCTGTTTGAGGCCAGTAATCCTCTTGGTGAGGTACTTTTGTGGGCTTTCCAGCTGTTGCAAGTGTGTTGTAAGGTACATCCCAAATGGGGCATTGTATTCTATGATGGGTCTAATGAGTGATGAGTAGAGAGACACAATAACCTCTTTTGTTCTAGATGCGAACCCTTTTGTGATTAGGTGGGCCACATAGAAGGATTTTCTAACCACCTTGGCAATATGATTATCAAGGGAGAGATTACTATCGACTTGGGTCCCCAGATCCCTTATTACATTTTCTGTATTTAGGGGATCACCACCTATGTGGTAGTTCATGGGTACTTTATTTTTTCCAAAGGGGATGACTATGCACTTTTTGGCATTTAGCTTGAGGCCATGATTTTGACACCAGGTATCAGTGTCAGTGAGACCCTTCTGGAGGGTGTCTGTATCAGCTGGAGAATCAATTATGGTCCATAGTTTGCAGTCATCTGTGAACTTGGTCAGCCATAGTCCTCCTATGCTTGCCTGTACCTCTGAGAAGTATATACCAAACAGGAGGGGTCCTAGGACTGAGCCCTGGGGGATGCCACTTGTAACTGGTTTAGAGTCAGATGTAGAGCTTGCAGCTCTCACCATGTGGGTTCTATCCATGAGCCAGTTGGCAACCCATCTCGTGACATAGGGGTTTATGTTCAAGCTGGTTAGTTTGTCTATAATACTAGAATGGGGAATGGTGTCAAAAGCCTTTGCGAGGTCTAGGTAGGCTGTGTGGACCACCTTTCCCTCACCTAATGCTTTAGTAACTGTCTCAAAGAAGTCCACCAGGTTTGGGAGGCATGATCTGCCCTTAACAAAGTCAAACTGGGTAGGGTCCAAGGTTTGGAGGTTCCCATTGTCTCTGTTAATGAGTTCCATAATGATGCACTCCATAGCCTTGCAGACCAAGCTAGTCAGGCTTATAGGGCAATAGTTCCCGGGGTCCATTTTGGCTCCACCTTTGTGGAGTGGGATAACTGTTGCTGCGCGCCACTCTGTGGGTACGTAGCCTGCAGAGAGGCTGAGTTTGAACAGTGTGTTTAGGTGAGGGGTTAGTTCATTTTGGAGCTCTTGTAAGACACAGCCTGGGACACTGTCTGGTCCCATTGAAGCTGTGTTTTTGGCTTTGGATAGGGATGTATTAACCTGTGTGTCGGTGATTGATGGGGCCCTACATTCTTCTGGTATGGTTATGGGCCCTTTAGGGGTGAGGGGGGGGGGGTGAAGTTTGCGCTAAACCTGTCTGCCAGAATGTTGGCAATATCAGTCAGTTCAGTGTATTTTGTGCCATTCTGCACTAACTCAGAGCAGATCTGAGAGTTTCACCTTAGGTTATTGACATAGCTAAAGAACACTTTGTGGTTATCTTTGGAGTCATTGGCAATTTTTTTTTCAAAACTAGCCTTGGATGATTTAATGAGGGATCATAGTTTCTTGCTGATACTGATCAGGGATGTCTTTCCTTCTTGAGATTTTACTCTTTTCTGTACTAGTTTCCTCCTTCTGTTGTATAGCTTGTTTAGGGCAGGGGTCCACCAAACCAGTTTCCTTTTCTTGGAGGAGTGGGTCTTGGCTTTACTCGGGATAGCATGATCCATGCATTCCTGCAGATGTTCATAGAGTGCCTTTGTAAAGGTTTCAGCAGCTTGGACAGCATTGTCCTTTAGCATTGGGACTGTGAACCTTTCCACCTCGGTCTTAAGTAATGTGAAGTTTGCTTTTGAAATGTTTTTCACGGTGGTTTCCTTGATTGGGGGTGGAGGCGGAATTTGTATATCCAGAGTGATTAGTCTATGGTCCGATCTAACCAGCAAAGGGTTGACCTCTGGTGTGGATCACCGGTCGCCCATGCTGGTGATGACCAGGTCCAATATGTTGTTCCCTCTGGTGGGGGTGTTGAACATTTAATCCAGGGCATTCGAGTTTATAAATTCTAGGAAGCGTTGGGCAAGGGAATTAGTACTTGAGTAGTTCTCCCAGTTTATGTTTGGGTAATTGAAATCACCCATTATTAGGGTGCTTGGTAGGACCTTCATATTTCCCAGTGTCTCCAGAAATGTGGAATGGGGGTCCTGGGTCATGGTGGGTGATCTGTAGCAAGCTACAATTTGGATTGCAGTTTTGCCCATTGTTAGTTGCACATGGATGATCTCTGATGCATTGTGCTGCACCACTAACCTGGAGGTGTGGGTATCCTTGATGAATATGGATACACCCCCGCATTTTGTGTTTCAGTACTGGTTCTGTGGCCAAAAGGCATGGTATGAGTTATAGCCTAGTAGTGCTGTGGTGTTCTCAGAAGCCTTAAATCAGGTTTCTGTTACTGCACAGATGACGACATTCTCCATACTGAGGAGTGCCTCAAGTGTGTGCATTTTGAGGTTTAGACTTTTGACGTTGAGTAGCATTACCCTCAATTTTTGGCTACTTCTGCTATTTATGGTGGTGGGTTTCCCTTTTGAGCCTTGCCTAAAAAAAGGCACTATGGGGGTGGCAAGAGCCTTGGCCAGTATTTGAAAGCCTAAGGGTGACAGTTGCAAGCCATCTTTTGTGAAACAACGCGGCTTGTTGAGCATGTCATCCCAGGTGGACAGATACTGGATCCCCTTTGAATGACACCAGAAACTTAGCCAATTGTTGAAACTGATATTTTTTTCTTTATACTGTGGCATCATTCTTGATGATGCTACTCAGAGTCAGGGGTCATACAGACCTGGGCTACATGATCAGAGAGCTCTTCCATGTCTATTTTCATGTAGTCCAGGGAGGTACATCTGAGGTCATTCACACCAACTTGGACAATGACAGAGTCGTATTTGTACTTGTTCTGGAGTGACCTGAGTGCTTGTGTTATGTGGCAGATCCTGGTGCCCGACAGGCATCTAATTGCAACCTTCTCTTTGTCCAGCCTAGTTAATAGGACATCAGTGTGCCTGACTATAGAGTCAACTATTACTAGTGTGTTGGGTATGTTATTTTGCCTTAAGGGCTGTGATTGCGTGGCACACTGATTATGGGAAGTATGTGTTTCATGGTTGGTGATGAGGTGTGGAGGTTGCTTGTATGTCTGCTTTGGAGGTCTCTGTTGCTTTTGCAGATTTTTATTTAGAGCCTCCGAGTATGTTTTCATGTATTCATGTGTATTATTTGCCGGTGTTGGTTTATTAGGTCTATGTGAGACTGGTGGTGTGTTGCAAGCATTACCCTTCTCCTCTTGACTGTCAGTTCCAGTCTTGTGTTGAGAGAGCATTGCTTCCAGTTTGGCTGTATAATTGCATCTCTCGCATATATTAGTGTTTGGTGGTAGGAGGAGAGGGTTGTCTGTGTACATGAGGCAGTTGTAACATTGCCTCAAAATGCCAGATTCACAAGTTGGACTGGAGAGTACACCAAGAGCTGCCCTTTGGACATGCCTGAATAGGTAGAGTAAGCTGTTTTTCTGATTGGCTGGTGGGGATGAATAGAGAGCCTTGTCCTTCTGGACAGTATAGGGGGTCTAGTGCTAGGGTTAATTAGTGCTTGCTATGAGTTTTAAGCAAGTGCTTGACTGTGAAATGAATGGTTTGAATGCTAAAGTTGAACGTTTGTCTAGTTCCAAGGGAAAAATTGAGAGTAGACTTCATGGAGCCGAGAAAAGTTCAAATCTAGCTAACCGGCACTGCCCGGTGCACAAAACCACGCAAATGCGGTTTTTATAGCAGGGAAGTGAAAGAGATAAAAATTAGCCCAAAATGACCGATAAACTACTAACTTCTGGGCTGAAACCACTCCTCCAGGGACAGATAGGCTGCTCAAAGCTCCCCTCTCTCACAGGTGAACAGAGAAACTTCCTTCTATCAAAGTAAGGTATGGGCAACACAGAAACTTGTAACACAGCCCTGGATTCAGCAATAACCTGAAAACTGGACCATACTAGCTCAGAAAGGTGGGAAACAAGTATATATTTTTTTTCAGAAAATAGAGCAGATACAATCAAAACAACACTTTAAATGCACAGAAAAGGCTATCACACTTTAGTGTGTAGCCTACAACAGTTAAACAGATTATTTAAACACAAAAATGACTTAATTCAAGTGCAGGCAGCAAATAAGTGCAATATGTAGCAGTAACAAACTTTTTAAATCACAGATTCGCTAAAAAAACTGGTATTTTAGGCGGAATTAGTTAAGACAGCAAGAAAAGCAGGAACAATTATACTTAATCATGCCAAAGTCTCTCTTTTGTCTGTCTACTGCTGTAGACTCTGCAGAACAACTGGAAGGCACTTGCTGAAAGGAATACAAGCGCAAAAACTGCGCAAATACGGTTTTTATAGCAGGGAAGTGAAAGAGATAGAAATTAGCCCAAAATGGCCGATAAACTACTAACTTCTTGGCTGAAACCACTCCTCCAGGGACAGATAGGCTGCTCAAAACTCTCCTCTCTCACAGGTGAACAGAGAATCTTTCTTTTATCCAAGTAAGGTATGGGCAACACAAAAACTTGCAACACAGCCCTGGATTCAGCAATAACCTGAAAACTGGACTATACTAGTTCAGAAAGATGGGAAACAAGTATATATATATATATATTTTTGTCAGAAAAAAAATACAAATAATGTTGTCAATTAGCCCAAAAATAAACAATAACTAACTAAAGTCTGGCTGAAACTCCTCCAGGGGACAGATGGGCTGCTCAATGCCCTCTCTCACAGGTGAACAGAGAAACTTCCTTCGGTATGGGCAACACAGAAACTTGCAACACAGCCCTGGATTCAGCAATAACCTGAAAACTGGACTATACTAGTTCAGGAAGGTGGGGAATAAGTATATATATATTTTTTCAGAAAATAGAGCAGATACAATCAAAACAACACCTTAAATGCACAGAAAAGGCTATCACACTTTAGTGTATAGCCTACAACAGTTAAACAGGTTATTTAAACACAAAAATGACTTAATTCAAGTTCAGGCAGCAGATAAGTACAATATGTAGCAATAACAAACTTTTTTAATCACAGAAACGCTAAAAAAACTGGTGTTTTAGGCGGAATTAGTTAAGACAGCAAGAAAAGCAGAAACATTATGCTTAATCACTCCAAAGTCTCTCTTTTGTCTCTCTGCTGCTGTAGACTCTGCAGAACCCCTGTAAGGCACTTGCTGAGTGTAATACAAGTGCAACAAGTGCACAAATGCAGTTTTTATAGTAGGGAAGTGAAAGAGATAGAAATTAGCCCAAAATGGTCAACAAACTACTAACTTCTGGGCTGAAACCACTTCTCCAGGGACAGATAGGCTGCTCAAAGCTCCCCTCTCTCACAGATGAACAATGAAACTTTCTTCTATCCAAGTAAGATATGGGCAACACAGAAACTGGTAAAACAGCCCCGGATTCAGCAGTAACCTGAAAACTGGACTATACTAGTTCAGAAAGATGGGAAACAAGCACATATATATATATATATATATATATATATATATATATATATGGGTCTATATGACTTGGTCGACAGTTCATTTGATCGACTGTTTATTTGGTCGATAGTTCATTTGATCGACAAACATTTGCCCCCTTCCCCAATGTTGTGTGACCCTGGAGTTGATATATATAGTTAGGGGGTGTGGGGCAAAGCCCCACTAAAATGCTTGTCGATCAAATGAACTGTCGACCAAATAAACAGTTGATCATATGAACTGTCGACCAAGTCATATAGACCCATATATATATATATATATATATATATATATATATATATATATATTTTTTTTTTTTTTTTTTTCAGAAAATAGAGCAGATACAATCAGAGCAACACTTTACAAAATTAACCAGTTAAAAAGCTCAAAACTGAGCCCTGTTCCAGCAGTCTTCAATCAGGCAAGTTCTAACTGCAGACTCCTGCCACTAGGGTACAGAGAAACCTTCTACAAAAAAGACGACCTGTATCAGTGCACAAGTTAAACAAACAAAACTAGATCCAGCAGGCCTGAATCTAATCTATGCTACAGCAAACAAGGTGTACTGATTTCATAAAGAAACAGTTCAAGTAAGCATGTGCAATAAGCCTTTAACCAGAAATTTCCAGCTCAGAAGGGCAGAATCTAGCCTCTCCTCTCACAAGAGTGCAGACCACAAACCTTCTTAATGTAAAATAACTGGCCTGAAGCCCAAGTGCTTAACCCAGAGCTAATACACTTTCAGACTAACAGACACTAAGCCTTAAATCAGCAGTTCCCAACTTAGAAGGATGTACGCTACCTGTCCTGCAACAACAGTGAAGACCACAAACCTTCTTAATGTAAAATAACTGTTTGAAGCCCAAGTACTTAAACCAAATGCCTTAGAATAGCAGTTAGAATTTAATCAGGCTACTAACAAGCAGTAATAAAGGCAGCAGAATAAATTCAATTGAGTACTTTTAAGAAAAGGCAAAAGCAAAATAAGGTAATAAAGTAGAAAGAAACAAAAATACAGTAAAGCAGATGAAGTGGATTTTTTTTTTTTTAGAGGGAGGAAACAGAACAAATTAAGATACTATAAGGGAATGTCCTTCCCGAGTGCTGTCTCTATACACAGCAGAGGAGATGGGACTGGTAGAAGTATCTGAAATCAAAATATGATCTCACTGTACTCAGTTGAGTGAGCAAATGAGATGAGTCCAGGAGGAGTGTGCAAAAACAGATTTACAGCAGGTGCGGGAAATTCCAAAGCCAACGAATGAACTAGGCAGAAGAAACAAACAATCCAAAAACAAAACAGGAACCCAGCAGTAGCCAGCAAGAAAATATTATTCTTTTAAAGACACTTTCTTTAATGTAAAATCAATTTAATGAAGTTTTTTTCCAGTTTTCGTCACTTCAAATAAAGTAACTTCTTCAGACACACAGACAAACAGAAGTTACATTGTTTCTGCACCATTTAAACCATGTAGCATGGAGTCATGCGACTTCCAACAGCAGTGAATTAAAGGTGCAAAGCACAGTAAATTCAAAGCCTATAAAAGTCAGTCTTAAAGTTTACATACTGCCTCGAATAAAAAATATATAATGTGCAATCAGTATACAATATTTAAAATTATGTTAATATCATAAATAAAAATTAAAAGTACACTATCGTGTAAGGTTTCTTAGTTTGAGAAAACATGAAATATTACAATTCTCATTCAAGCCAGGCAAGTAGAAGGCATGAAGAGCTAACTGCCATTCTAATTCTCGTACCTCTAATAAAACTGAGTATGGGCCACCTCTAATGTCAGGAAGTACTTGATCAATAGCTTGAAACGTGAAACTATGTCCACCATTTAACGAAACATGCTTTGCTAAGGCATTTTCTATTTTATTTTTACTAATTGCATAAGAGTGTTCATAGATTCTCTCACAAAACTTCTGTCCATTTTCCCTACATAGAAAGTCAGACATGAAGTACAGGAAGCTAAGTAGACAACACTCTTGGACTCACAGTTCAACTTGTAGTTGATGTAAAATTTACTTGTGTTCAATACACCAAATGAGTTACCTATTTTTATGTGTTTACACATCCTACATGCTCCACACATAAAAGTTCCAGCAAGTCTAGAAGTAGATTTAGTGCTCCTGGTTTCAAAAAAATGTTTTAAATTAGTACCTCTTCTGTAAACAATATTGGGTGACTGACCAATTCTATCAATTAAGGAAGAATCCTTAAAAAAGAAACTCCAGTTTTTACGGAGAAATAGTCTAAGTTGGTCAATGTGTTTACTAAAGGTGGTTATAAAAGTATTACATAAGTAAGTCTCCCTAGTTTGCTGAGTCATTAAAGGTTTTGTTAAGGTAACCAAGTTGTTATTTGGTAACTGTGTAGTTCGAAAAGAATCCTGGCTAGGAGGTACTTCTACCAGGTTAATGTCAATGACAGCTGAAGATATAGACAAGAAGGGTTGAACTATACCCCTACTCTGTTTATTTACAATTTCTTCAGTTAAGTCATTTATTAAACCAAGCAGGTAGCCTCTATTGCAAAACATGTCTCTCAAAAGCTGACATTCAGAAGTTAAGTCAACTTCTCCAGTGCGCATCCTTGCGGCTCTAATAAGTTGACCTTTCACTATTGAGCGTTTTTGCCTGTAAGGGTGTGCACTAGAAAAATGCAAGTAGGAGTTACAATATGTAGGTTTTCTGTAAATTTTAGAGACATATCTTCCTCTTGATATGTCTTTTTTTATATTCACATCCAAGAAGTCAATACTGGAAGAATGAAAAGTATAAGTGAATTTAAAAAAACGTGTAGTGGAGTTAACGTAATCTATCATTTGTTTAGCTTGTGATTCATTTCCTTTAAAAATTACAAAAATGTCGTCTAAAAATCTAGTATAAAAGGCAAAAGAAGTGTAAGTTTCTAAGTTGTTGAATCCAAAGTATTCTTCCCATTGGGCCATAAACATATTTGCCACACTCGCTCCACAAGGGGAGCCCATAGCAACACCATGTTTTTTTTGTAAGTAGACCTTATCATTAAAAATGAAAAAAATATTAGAAAGTATTATGTCAATTAACTCAGTTGCCAGGTCAATGTCCCTTTGTGGAGCTTTTTTGTTTTTCATGTAAACTTCTACCCACTCAACCGCTTCTAGGTGAGGTATAGAAGTATATAAATCGACTACATCAATGGTAAGAAAGTTGTCTTCTTGTTTAACTTCTAACATATTCAAACTTTTCAACAAAGTCCATGAGTCTTTGCATACTTGTGACTCAAGTTTAAGATATTTTTGTAATATTGAGTCAACGAGTTTTGCACATGGATAAGTCAAAGAGCCTCGACCATCAATAAGTGGGTGCATAGGGGGGTCATATTGGCACTTATGGATCTTTGGTATTCCAAACATGACAGGTGTTTTAGGGTAGAGAATGTTAATATAATTGAATGTGTCTAAGACTATTTTAGCTTCTATGAACAGGTCTCTAAAATACACTCTGATCCTTGATTGTGCAGTGTTTAATTCATTAAGGGATGCCTTAACGTAGGCCGGGCTATTCAAGGCTAACTCCATTTTTCTATTGTAATCAGTAATATCAAAAACAACAAGACCTCCCCTTTGTCTGGTTTAACTAAACGGACAGGAGCTGATCTAAGTAGTTTCAGTGCTCTTACCTGTTCCTTAGTAGTGTTACTCTGTTTATAACAAGTAGTACTAGCTCTAATAGCAGGTATGTGCCTGATATCTAATTCACATATGTTTTCATAAAGAGCTAAAAGAGGATGACGGGG
The DNA here is from genome assembly GCF_019279795.1 of Protopterus annectens. Lineage (NCBI taxonomy): Eukaryota > Metazoa > Chordata > Ceratodontiformes > Protopteridae > Protopterus > Protopterus annectens. The sequence continues at coordinate 194,977,581 of NC_056751.1, read as the reverse complement.
AGGGTTAAATGTACTAGCAGTCCTAAGTACATGTGTAGGTTGTTGGACATTACCTAATAGGAAGGAAAGGTTTAATTTCCTTACATAACACTTTAAGTCCAACAAAGTTTTTACCACATTAATGTTGTTACTTAAGACATAGGTGTTACCCTTCGCCAGAAGTTCTACCAGATTTGCTTCTATAACAAAAGATGAAAAGTTATAAATGTTAAAGTCCCCTTTAGCATTAGTAAGGACAACTAAGTTGTTTATAGCAACAGAGTCATTAGGAACTATCTCCTCCGATGGTTGTTCCGTCTTTTGCTCCTCTGGTGTTGAGGGTAACGTGCCCCAGTAGTGGGCATATTGTTCTTGTCCTGGTGAAAATTTAAAGCAAGTTGGTTGTTGTTTGCTTGCCCCTCATGTGAATTGTTAGCCCGAATTCTTTCACTTTGCTAACTGTATCAGCAAAGTCAGTATTATTGCCTCAGATTCAGATGGTGGTAAACTATCAGCAGAGTTGTTGTTTGTTAAGTCGACTTCTATCTGGGGCGGCACCATGTTGGAATTGTGCAAAACCTGTGAAATTTGTGGTCTAGGGTAAGCAGAACCGTTAGTGTATGCCATGCGATCATGGTTAATTTTTTTAATCTTATTGTTCCTAAGTCTGTCCAACAGTTGCTCAATACTGATAAAGACTCTGTTGTAGTCAAACCTATATCTAACAAAATCAGAATGTAATTTAATAGACTTGTCCAAGTCCTCAGCTTCCTTCACTAAGGTCTCAATCTGCAGTGAGTAGTGTTTATCATTAACTCCATAAGCTGGAAACCTTGCTGGTCAAAAAAAGCAAGTAATTCTGTGTGAAAATGAGAGTCTGGGATTAAACCAGTTGGGTAATGGTAGCATTTAAGACCTTTAAGTACTATCCTTTCAGATAAACATTGTCTGAAATATACCACCTCAAGATGAAGCTTCTTCAATTTTAAAAGTTTCACATCAAAAGATTTTAGTTTGTCAGCAAGCGAACATACATATGGTTGAGGTGCATCAACATTATGTGCCGGTTGTTCCTGGGAGTTAGAAAACCCTATCTCTTAAGTAGCAACATTTGTTTGTTTGAGTTTTTCGGCTTTTCCCGGTTAGGGCTCGCCACAGTGGAACTCTGGTCCACTAATGATTGGTAGTGGATTTTTACGTACTGGGTTACCAGTCCTGACGCACAACCTTCAACGAAGGCACGCCCCATTCACGTATGCCTCCACACAGAAGACGCTCTAGCTGAGAATCATCTTAAGTAACAACATTAATGTGGTAAAAACTTTGTTGGACTTAAAGTGTTATGTAAGGAAATTAAACCTTTCCTTCCTATTAGGTAATGTCCAACAACCTACACATGTACTTAGGACTGCTAGTACATTCAACCCTCCCCCTCATCCTCTTTTAGCTCTTTATGAAAACGTGTGTGAATTAGACATCAGACACATACCTGCTATTAGAGCTAGTACTACTTGTTATAAACAGAGTAACACTACTAAGGAACAGGTAAGAGCACTGAAACTACTTAGATCAGCTCCTGTCCATTTAGTTAAACCAGACAAAGGGGGAGGTCTTGTTGTTTTTGATATTACTGATTACAATAGAAAAATGGAGTTAGCCTTGAATAGCCCGGCCTACGTTAAGGCATCCCTTAATGAATTAAACACTGCACAATCAAGGATTAGAGTGTATTTTAGAGACCTGTTCATAGAAGCTAAAATAGACTTAGACACGTTCAATTATATTAACATTCTCTACCCTAAAACACCTGTCATGTTTGGAATACCAAAGATCCATAAGTGCCAATATGACCCCCCCTACGCGCCCACTTATTGATGGTCGAGGCTCTTTGACTTATCCATGTGCAAATCTCGTTAACTCGATATTACAAAAATATCTTAAACTTGAGTGACAAGTATGCAAAGACTCATGGACTTTGTTGAAAAGTTTGAATATGTTAGAAGTTAAACAAGAAGACAACTTTCTTACCATTGACATAGTCGATTTATATACTTCTAGTCCTCACCTAGAAGCAGTTGAGTGGGTAGAAGTTTACATGAAAAACAAAAAAGCTCCACAAAGGGACATTGACCTGGCAACTGAGTTAATTGACATAATACTTTCTAATAATTTTTTCATTTTTAATGATAAGATCTACTTACAAAAACATGGTGTTGCTATGGGCTCCCCTTGTGGAGCGAGTGTGGAAAATATGTTTATGGCCCAATGGGAAGAATACTTTGTATTCAACAACTTAGAAACTTACACTTCTTTTGCCTTTTATACTAGATTTTTAGATGACATTTTTGTGATTTTTAAAGGAAATGAATCACAAGCTAAATAAATGATAAATTACTTTAACTCCACTACACCTGTTTTTAAATTCACTTATACTTTTCATTCTTCCAGTATTGACTACTTGGACATGAATATAAAAAAAGACACAGCAAGGGGGAGATATGTCTCTAAAATTTATAGAAAACCTACATATTGTAACTCCTACTTGCATTTTTCAATTGCACACCCTTACATGCAAAAACGCTCAGTAGTGAAAGGTCAACTTATTAGAGCCGCAAGGATGTGCACTAGAGAAGTTGACTTTAATTCTGAATGTCAGCTTTTGAGAGACATGTTTTGCAATAGAGGCTACCCGGTTGGTTTAATAAATGACTTAACTGAAGAAATTGTAAATAAACGGAGTAGGGGTATAGTTCAATCCCTCTTGTCTATATCTTCAGCTGTCATTGACATTAATCTGATAGAAGTACCTCCTAGCCAGGATTCTTTTCGAACTACACAGTTACCAAATAACAACTTGGTTACCTTAACAAAACCTTTAATGACTCAGCAAACTAGGGAGACTTACTTATGTAATACTTTTATAACCACCTTTAGTAAAGACATTGACCAACTTAGACTAATTCTCCGTAAAAACTGGAGCTTCTTTTTTAAAGATTCTTCCTTAATTGATAGAATTGATCAGTCACCCAATATTGTTTACAGAAGAGGTACTAATTTAAAAAAATTTTTTTGAAACCAGGAGCACTAAATCTACTTCTAGACTTACTGGAAATTTTATGTGTGGAGCATGTAGGATGTGTAAACACATAAAAACAGGTAACTCATCTGGTGTATTGAACACAAGTAAATTTTACATCAACTACAAGTTGAACTGTGAGTCCAAGAGTGTTGTCTGTACTTCATGTACTTCATATCTGGCTTTCTATATAGCGAAAATGGACAGGAAGTTTCGTGAGAGAATCTATGAACACTCTTATGCGATTAGTAAAAACAAAACAGAAAATGCCTTAGCAAAGCATGTTTCATTAAATGGTGGACATAGTTTCATGTTTCAAGCTATTGATCAAGTACTTCCTGACATTAGAGGTGGCCCATACTCAGTTTTATTAGAGGTACGAGAATTAGAATGGCAGTTAGCTCTTAATGCTTTCTACTTGCCTGGCTTGAATGAGAATTGTAATATTTCATGTTTGCTCAAATTAAGAAACCTTACACGATAGTGTACTTTTAATTTTTATTTAAGATATTAACATAATTTTAAATATTGTATACTGATTGCACATTATATATTTTTTATTCGAGGCAGTATGAAAACTTTAAGACTGACTTTTATAGGCTTTGAATTTACTGTGCTTTGCACCTTTAATTCATTGCTGTTGGTAGTCACATGACTCCATGCTACATGGTTTAAATGGTGCATTAACAATGTAACTGCTGTTTGTCTGTGTGTCTGAAGAAGTTACTTTATTTGAAGTGATGAAAACATGAAAACATTTCATTAAATTGATTTTACGTTAAAGAAAGTGTCTTTAAAAGAATAATATTTTCTTGCTGGCTACTGTTGGGTTCTTGTTTTGTTTTTGTAAATTCCAAAGCCAACAAGATTAACACCACAACAGGAAACAGGGAGGGGAGGTGGAGAAATAACTACAGATAGACAGAGACACACAATATTTACTGAATCAAAGACACACAATATTTACTGAATCAAATCTTAAATAAGTGCAGAGAAAAGTATACTTAAATCAGCTTGTGTCCAGTTGATATATGCAGACAAGTCTCAGTAGCCAGCAACTCTGATTAAAATGATTACTAGAAATGTAACCAACACAGATTTTAATGCAAGCAGAACCCCCCAGGCTAACAATAACACAGGAATTTCAAAGCAGTCTAGCAACTTTCAATGAGCCCAGATGGCTACACTTTTTCACACTTCAGGCAGCTAACTGCAGCTAGGCAGAGACACACAATATTTACTAAATCAAAGACACACAATATTTACTGAATCAAATCTTAAATAAGTGCAGAGAAAAGTATACTTAAATCATCTTGTGTCCAGCTGATATATGCAGACAAGCATCAGTAACTAGCAACTCCGTTCATGACATAAAATGTCTTTTAAGTTTTTATTCCTTTTAAAAACAAACCTAGGTTGCGTCCCTACAATTTTAGTCATGTTTTCATCCGTGAGCAAAATCCTCCAGTTATTTCTAATAATATTACATATACTACCCATATCATTACCATATGTTAAACTCATCTGCATTCCTCTATTTTCTCTTTTGACCTGAGCACTGAAATTGTGTGGTCATTCTGTTTCTCTTTGCATCCATGGTTTAGCTTTATCTCTCCTATATCTGTCACTTTTTTAATTCTTTATCCAATAGAGTGTAGGCATAGCCTCTATCTAAAACGTTATTTTCCAACAGTTTTAGTTCCTGATGGAAGGAATTCTCATTAGTGCATATCCTGGATATTCTGAAAATTTGCCCTTTCACAATGTTCTGAAAAATGAATATAGGATGCATACTGTCAAATCTAAGTAAACTATTAGTCTAGCACGGTTTTCTGTAGAATGATGTCTCTACATCCCCATTTGCTTTTTGTGGATATAAGAACATCTAGATATTCTATACTAGAATTGGAGTACTTCATCAAAAAACTAGTTGTTGACTTCAGGTATGTAACAAAAGATTTTAGATCATCGATGATACCATTCCATAAGAAAAAACGTAGTTTACAAACCTGTTGTAGAACAATAGCTTATCTGTCCAATCATGCTCTATACCAAAGATATTTATGTCTTCCCAATATGAGAGGACTAAATTTACATAGGTATTTGCGCAGGGTGTCCCCATTGCTATACCTTGTTTTTGGCAATAGGATTGTGTTTGACTACGAAAGACATTATTCTCTAACACTAACTTTAATAGAGAACATATGCGAACCTTCTCATCTATATGCACATTTTTTTTCTCTCCAGTATTGCACCTATGGCTCTAATGCCATATTGATTATCTATAACCGTAAATACATTTTTTACATCAAGTGTAACAAACATATAGGTTTTTGGATGAGCTTCACGCAAGAACATGCCTAATGAATGTAAAAATGTGGCCATATCTTTTAAAATTCTAGGGAAATCCTGCAGAAATGGTTTCAAAGTACATTCCCCCCAGATGGAAATATTTTCTGTTGCCCAGCCTCTGTCTGATACTATAGGTCTCATTGGTGGTACATTAGGATCCCTGTGGATCTTGTGTAGGGCTTTAAATATTGGAATAGTAGGGTATGGTATAAGTAAAAATGTAAATATCCCAATCAAAAAGCACAGGGGCCCTCCAGGGCTGATTAAACAAATATATCCAAGGCTATTTGATGCAAATATAGCTCCAAATGATAAATTCAAACACACAAGAAAAGTCCACAAATTTATTGTAGATATGTAGGTTAGCGCTTTCACCCTGACAGGCTTCTTCAAACCTCACGAGCCCATACTTTTCAGTGGATAATGGATAGCTTAAGGCCAGCAAGGGGCAACAGAAAAACACGCTCTTTGTTAATCGCTGTTGGCTTGTTTTTTGAAGCTCGTTCGAGTGGCAGCCTCAACAAACTTGTGGACTATTCTTGTGTGTTGGAATTTATCATTTGGATCTATATTTGCATCAGGGAGCCTTGGATATATTTGTTTAATTAGCCCTGGAGTGCCGATGTGCTTTTTGAATGGGATTATTACTTTGCATACCGTAAGGAGCACTTACTCCTTGGTCGCTTGTCTTGTTTGTTCTTAAAAATGTAAATAGTTCATGATCTATCAAACCACTTTATTCCATGTTTAACAAAGATGCATGTACCTTGTGAATGTAAGAATTAACCATAACTGGTGATATCTGAAGGAATGTCTCTTTATCTGCTAGCAGTAAAGATATTTGGGTGGTATAAAATTCTTCACTAAAGACAACAACAGCACCGCCTTTATCGGTGGATTTTATAACTATATTATTATTGTTTTTCAACTCAACTAATGCTTCTGTTTGTTGCTGGTCTAAATTCAAGAATATAGATCTGCGTTTGTCCAGTAAATATTGTTGAATTTCTGTTTCACAAGATCTGACAAACATAATCAATGTAGGACTTAAACAGGTGAAATAAAACTTGGTTGTTTTAACAGAACTGATTGCTGAACATCATTAGTATCATTGAACATTTGTTTCAACATAACATTGTGGGCAAAATACATTATTTCTGGTATCAAAGTGCAAAAATATGTGCCAGTGCTAGGTATAAAATTAAGACTCTTGCTTAATACTGATATTTGTGTTTCAGAAATGTGAGTACATGATATATTATAAACATTGCAAACATTATGCTCAAGTGAATTGGATGTCCGTCGTCTCTTGTAATCCTTCTCCATCTGGTACGAGAAACTCTTCTTGCAAGAATTTGTCTTCTTTACTGGCACTGGTAAAGTGAAAAAAGAAGAAGTAGAAGACATGGTGGAAGAAACTGATGCGGTCACAATGGTGGCATATTTTGGTTTTGCTGCCAATGTACTAAAGTCCAGCTTTTCACTTTGAAAGGGGTTTGGGAGGGTGGCCTAATGGTTAAGGTGTTTGTCTTAGAAACACAAGGTGCAGAGTTTGAGTCTCACAAGGGATAATTGGCTAGGCTTAAGATGGCTCACAAGGGCAGTTAGCCTAGTATTAATCTATGAACCTATGAGACTCAGCTGCATTGTCCACCATCGTGGCTGCATTATCACCAATTTTTATTTCCCTTTCTATTGCTGAATGAATAACAATAGCAGAATGAAATGTTACCTCTGTATTCTCCATACTAGAAAAATCCAAACCCTGAGAACAAATGGTTAGAGGCTGTTCAGAGTTTAAAATACCTGAGCGTTCTTTTTCATGTTGTTGATTAGGCTCAGGTGTAGCTGACACAGCGGATTGAGCATTCCCCAGTCTATCATGCGTACAAGGCCAAACAAAAATGTTGCCTGATGAAAAATCCTGGTAGTCATGTTGCAGCTTCCTTAACTTGATTTGCTGAATTTTAAATCATCGTTACCAGCAACACACAATATGTCCATAAGTTTATTTTTATGATGTTCAGCTGTAAAGTCCCTTTCTAATTTCATACGAAACTCATCAGCTTTTCTTAATATATCGTTTTCTTCAGGTTGAAAAAATGAAATCAATAAATTCATATAAGACTGGCTAGTTTGCAAACTGATCTGTTTCCAGCATGCTAATAGCTCTTGGTAGCGTTCCCCTTGAGCCGGCATACATAAAACTTGTAGACCTCTAGGCACAATGTTATTTTTAAGACACGCTTCAAAATAAAACCAGTGCCATTGTAATCGTTTTAATTTCATTAGCGTGTCTTGTAAAGAGGTTAATAGAGAAATAAATTCAGCCTCACCTCCTTGGTTCTCAGTCCGTTCACTAAAAAGCATATTAAAAGATTTAATGTCCATATCATATCCAATAATGGATTTTGCAACAAAAAAGACCTGTTTGTCATGGTCTTCAAATATTTATGTGGTATATATCCAAGCTCAACATCTTCGCTCTGTCAATCAGCAATGTGTGTCTGGAGCCCAATAAAACTTGGAGCCAAACGATAAACAGATAAAGGCCTCCTCCACCAAGAGTGCTGCTTAAAATCTAAATATGAACAAGTAAAATGTGAAGCAGCCACTACCATGCTGAAAATGCAGTAAAACAATTTAATAAAACACCAAATAAAACAATGTCATAAGTGCTTTCAGGTAAATCCCTTCATCAGATGATACACTCAATAAAATACATAGTATATTTTATAATACATCTTATCTAATCAAAATCTGGGGGATCTGATGAAGCATTTTTATGTGAAAGCGTTTATCCTGATTTTTATTAAATACAGTCTTACTTAGTCTCCTTGAATTTTTATGCTGCTTGCCGTGGTGGTTGTACTGTGCTTTGTTGTTTTCTTAATTGGCTAAAATGTTCATTTTGATAGTTGAACACTGTGGGGCTTTGCTGATCACTTTCTGATGAAGACTTACCTTTGTCAAAAACGTATAGATTGGTTTGACATTATTGGTGTTTTGTGATTTTCAATAAAAGATCCTTTTAAGAAGGAATCCTGGTTTCCGACCTCTATTTGGATACTCCTTGCAAGTCTTTATTTTTGCTTTCAGGTAAATCCCTTCATCAGATGATACACTCAATAAAATACATAGTATATTTTATAATACATCTTATCTAATCAAAATCAATAATTTACCCTCCTTTTTGCTAAAGCCACTTTTAAAGGGACCACGTCATTTAGATCTGGAGCATTGTTGTCTCCAAGTCTAAGAATCCACTGCATCTCCCTATACTCAGTTTCATTCTTCAAATCCCCCATCTGCTGACTTTTATTCACAGTAGATATAACCATAAATGCAAAGACATGATCTTTATACAATGCTACATATTTAAACAATGCATTTTGTTCTTTTCCTAGTCTTATGTCAGACATATGCTTAAAAATACTATAATTTGGTGTTAAGTTTTATTGGGATCCAGACACACATGGCTGATTGGCCGAGCAAAGATGCTGAGCTTGGCTATGTACCACATAGACATCTGAAGACCATGACAAGCAGGTCTTTTTTGCTGCAATATCCATTATTGGATATGGACATTAAATCCTTTAATATGCGTTTTAATGAACAGACTGAGAACCAAGGAGGTGAGACTGAATGTATTTCTCTATTGACCTCTTTACAGGACATACTGATGAAATTAAAACAATTACAATGGCACCAGTTTTATTTTGAAGCGTGTCTTAAAAATAACATTGTGCCTAGAGGTCTACAAATTTTACATATGCCGGCTCAAGGGGAATGCTACCCAGAGCTATTAGTATGCTGGCAACAGATCAATTTGCAAACTAGCGAGTCTTATATGAATTTGTTGATTTCATTTTTTTCAACCCGAAGAAAACAATTTATTAAGAAAAGCTGATGACTTTCATATGAAATTAGAAAGAGACTTTACAGCTGAACATCATAAAAATAAACCTATGGACATATTGTGTGTTGCTGCTATGATTTAAAATTACAACAAATCAAGTTAAGGAAGCTGCAACATGACTACCGGGATTTTTCATCAGGTGACATTTTTGTTTGGCCTTGTATGCATGATAAAGCGGGAAACGTTCAATCCGCTGTGTCAGCTACACCTGAGCCTAATCAACAACATAAAAAAGAATGCTCAGGTATTTTAAACTCTGAACAGCCTCTAACCACTTATTCTCAGGGTTTGGACTCTTCTAGTAAGGAGAATACAGAGGTAACATTTCACTCTGCTACTGTTATTGATTCAGCAATACAAACAGAAATAAACATTGGTGATAAAGCAGTCACGATGGTGGACAACGTGGCTGAGTCTTGAAGCGAAAAGCTGGACTTATTGGAAGCTAAACCAAAATATGCCACCAGTGTGACTGCATCATTTTCTTCCACCATGTCTTCTACTTCTTCTTCTTTTTTCACTTTACCGGTGCCAGTAAAGAAGACAAATTCTTGCAAGAAGAGATTCTCGTACCAGATGCAGAAGGATTAAAAGAGACGATGGACATCCAATTCACTGAGCATAATGTTTGCAATGTTTATGATATATCAGGTACTCACCTTTCTGAAATACAGATATCAGTATTAAGAAAGGGTCTTAATTTTATACCTAACACTGGCACAGATTTTTGCACTTTGATACCAGAAATAATGTATTTTGCCCACAATGTAATGTTGAAACAAATGTTTAATGATACTAATGATGTTCAGTAATCAGTTCATTTAAAACAATCTAGTATTTTTCACCTGTTTTAAGTCCTACATTGATTATGTTTGTCAGATCTTGTGAAAGAGAAATTGAACAATATTTACTGGACAAACACAGATCCATGTTCTTTAATTTAGACCAGCAACAAAGAGAAGCATTAGTTGAGTTGAAAAACAATAATAATATAGTTATAAAATCTGCCAATAAAGGCGCTGCTGTTGTTGTCCTTAGTAAATAATGTTATACAACCCAAATAGTTGTACTGCTAATAGATAAATAGACATTCCTTCAGATATCACCTGGTATGGCTAATTCTTACATTCACAAGGTACATGCATCTGTGTTAAACATGGAAAAAATGGTTTGATAGAGCATGAAATATTTACATTTTTACTTATACCACACCCTACTATTCCAATATTCAAAGCCCTACTCAAGATCCACAAGGATCCTAATGTACCACCAATGAGACCTATAGTATCAGGCAGTGGCTGGACAATGGAAAATATTTCCATTTGGGTGGAATGTACTTTGAAACCATTTCTTCAGGATTTCCCTAGAATTTTAAAAGATACGGCCACATTTTTACATTCATTAGGCATGTTCTTGCTTGAAGCCCATCCAAAAACCTATATGATGTAAAAAATGTATTTATGGTTATTGATAATTAATATGGCATTACAGGCATAGGTGCAATACTGGAGAGAAAAACTAATGTGCATATAGATGAGAAGGTTCGCATATGTTCTCTATTAAAGTTAGTGTTAGAGAATAATGTCTTTCTTAGTCAAACACAATACTATTGCCAAAAACAAGGTATAGCAATGGGGACACTGCACAAATACCTATGCAAATTTAGTCATAGCATATTGGGAAGACATGACTATCTTTGGTATAGAGCATGATTGGACAGATAAGCTATTGTTCTACAACAGGTTTGTAGACAATGTTTTCTTCTTATGGAATGGTACCATCGATGATCTAGAATCTCTTGTTACATACCTGGAGTCAACAACTAGTTTTTTTAGATTTTCAATGAAGTACTCCAATTCTAATATCGAATATTTAGATGTTCTTATATCCAAAAAAGCAAATGGGATGTAGAGACATCGCTCTACAGAAAACCTTGCTGGACTAATAGTTTACTTAGATTTGATAGTATGCATCCTAGGTACATTTTTCAGAATATTGTGAAAGGGCAAATTTGTAGAATATGTAGGATATGTACTAATGAGAATTCCTTCCATCAGGAACTAAAACTACTGGAAAATAATTTTCTAGATAGAGGTTATACCTACACCCTATTGGATAAAGAATTAAAAAATAGTGACAGATATAGGAGAGATAAAGCTAAACCATGGATGCAAAGGGTAACGGAATGACCGCAAAATGTCAGTGCTCAAGTCAAAAGAGAAAATAGAGGAATGCAGATGAGTTTAACATATGGTAATGATATGGGTGGTATATGTAATATTATTAGAAATAACTGGAGGATTTTGCTCATGGATGAAAACATAACTAATATTATAGGGACCTAACCTAGGTTTGTTTTTAAAAGGAATAAAAGCTTAAAAGACATTTTATGTCATGAACCATATCAGATTAGTAGTAAGGGTTACAGCATTAGTAAGAAGGGTACATTTCCTTGCCAACATTATAATACCTGCTAACATATTATGCAAAATAATTGCTTCATTCATCCTAGGACCAATAAGAGTTATTTTTTGAATTCATATGCTGACTGTAATGCACAAAATGTTGTTTACATTGCTTAATGTCAGAATTGTACTGCATATTATGTAGGTAAAACTAATTGTAGGCTTAAAGATAGAATTTTTAAGCATATGTCTGACATAAGACTAGGAAATGAACAAAATGTATTGTTTAAACATGTAGCATTTCATAAAGATCATGTCTTTGCATTTGTGGTTATATCTATTGTGAATAAAAGTCATCGGATGGGGGATTTGAAGAATGAAACTAAGTATAGGGAAATGGAGTGGATTCTTAGACTTGGAACCAACAAAGCTCCAGGTCTGAATGACGTGGTCCCTTTAAAACCGGCTTTAACAAAAATGAGGGTAAATTATTGATTTTGATTTGATAAGATGTATTATAAAATATACTATGTATTTTACTGAGTGTATCATCTGTTGAAGGGATTTACCCGAAAGCACTTATGAGATTGTTTTATTTGGTGTTTTATTAAAGTGTTTTACTGCATTTTCAGTGTGGTAGTGGCTGCTTCACTTTTTACTTGTTCATATTTGGATTTTAAGCAGCACTCTTGTTGGAGGAGACCTTTATCTGTTTATTGTTATGTATAGATATGTCTATACATACAGACATATACGTATACATATCCATCTGTCACAATCTCTCTCTCACATACATAGTATATCTATCACTATGTAGTGTCAAATAGATATATACTGATATATATATAGCTATATACAGTATATCACATTGATACGTAGACTCACCCCATATATCTACATAACACATATACATACCATAGACACATACAGCTACATTTATATGTACATATGTGCTAATTACAAAAATATGTGTGTGGATGTCCGTATTGTGCTACATCCCCTAATAATGGTGAGTACATCTGCACTATCATACATTCATACTGTTGCTCAAAGGATTTAAACTAAGGGCCCAACAGTACATAATCCAATTACCTACAGACTCCTTTGTCTGCTGGCAGTGGCAGCTGGTAACTTTAAATCAAAGGGGTGTTGTGGGAGATAACTGAATGGGTGGGGCCAATGGGAAGGGTGTGGCCAACTAGAAAAGGGTGGAGCTATGCCAAAAACTGCAAAAACTGGGACTTTAATTAAATATGCTGCCCTGGGTGCCACTGCCAAACCATCATTAGGAGAGTCCAATCAAGACAAAATGAATTGTAGAAGAAAAAAAAATTATTCCAATGCATTGGCTACGTGACAGCTTATTTAATATTTATCGTATCAGCCTGAAGAAGACTGGGGTTTAAAGCGCTTGCCGTTTGGAATTAATTAAAGCTGTGTTTTACAACTCCACCCTACGCTTGGTTTCTTTTGCAAGGGAATCGTTGATGGAAATGAATACAAGTTATGGTGCGGTGGAGCGGTGATTGATAACTTTTGGGTTTAATTAATTTATTTGAACTCAATGAGTTTTTTGGTTCCCTGTGAGTTTTGTTTGAAACTTTGTGAACATTGGGAAGTTTTGCTGAGAGAGACTGGTGCTTGCATACTACGTTCTGCCTTAACTGTGCCCGTTTTTGGATTGTTTTTTCTTTTGATTACTTAATCATAGGGCACAGTAGTGTGTATTTAAGACAAGACTCTTTACTGTTATTTAATATTTAGATGGAAACAAAAAGGTTGCAAGGCATGAAAAAATAAATTACTTTTTACATTACTGGAATGCCAGACAAAACCAAGTATAAAAAAAACAAGCAGCACTCATCTAAAACCACTTCTCCTTGCACTGCAGTTCTAATTATAATTTATATTCAGCTTTATAAAAGTACCAATTAACATGCTGAAAGTAGCAATACTTCCACTTGTAAAAATGTTTCTTATCCAAAAAAGACCTGCTGCTTGACAACGACTATCTACTTGTTTCATAGGGAAGACATGATCAAAGTAAAAAATGAACAGCAAACAAGAAAGAAGCTCAAGATAAATTGCTTAAAGGATTACTGCACGGGTTATGGACCACAAATGATAGATTGGCATTTTGTTTAGTTTACAGGTAAAGCCTGCACAGATGACTGCAAGTCTCCAACAAATGTAATGAGCTTCTGAAAATACTGTAATCATGTCCTTTATTACAAATACTGTCATATGCATTTCAATACCTAAGGCTTATACACTATCTAGTTATGTAAATATTCTCTGCATGGCAACAACAAAAAGGCTTTCAATGTTGGTAATTCTTTAACAGTATGCTTATTAAAGCTTACTTGCATCTTACAGTCTCAGGCAAGCTTATCTGATAGTCATTAAAGCAGTGCTACCTAAACACAGAGCTACATGCACTTCAACGACATGCATTTTCTGAATAAGAAGAATCATAAATCAACAGTATAAAAATATGACAGAAAACCATAACTTTCTGCAAAATCAAGGACAGATGAAAAGCCACTGTAGTATTTGTGCCTACCTTGGATGGGGGTATACTCTGCACACTTACACTGCATAACTGCTCCTTGCTTTGCTTGGACATATCCAGAGTCACTACATGGGGAAATGGGGTGCAACAAGTATGTCATAATTTGAAATGTCTCTGGCTGACAGTGATAGCCCTAACATATTTGTCATACCTCTCAGTCTCAGAGCAAGAAATCTGGACAAAGCCATAAACAGAACTGGGTCAAAGGCCCAAAAATAAGAACAATTTTTAAATATTGCTCTTATAAACTTAGAAGGATAATAGAATAGTAGGTCTTGCATTGGTATGGATTTTTGGAAGGATATGAAATCTGAAACTCAAATGTCTGTCATTATTTTCTAACTTCAGTCTTTAATGATTTGTCATTAATTTGCCAGAAAACCAGAATTTTATGAAAAATGGACCAAAAATGTGATGCCAAAATATAAAATAGCCACACAAAAGAAGCTGGGAACCTGTCAAAGAAGAGACACATTTTTAATATTAGTACGGATACCTTGAGCAGCTGACAAAATAAGAGAATCTACATGCATTTCTGCAGTTAAAAGTAATCTATAACTCTTATCATTACAATTATTTATTAATTGTAAACCCTCCACGTATTTTTCCAAATTCGCCATTTTGTGGAGGGATTATTAGGGAGAGAGCAATATTTTTAGCCAAAATCAGGGATAGTTGAGAGGTTTGGATATACCTAATTGTATAAAGTGATGTATTTGCACATACCTCTCATCCTCTAAATGCAGGAAAACTGGACAAGGCCAAACATTTTGGGGGAACATACAAACAGTACTAAAAATTGCTCTTGTATAAACTTAGTTGACAGAATAACAGGTCTTGCTTTAGCATGCATTTTTCTGAAGAGTATGAAGTCTAAAACTCAATGCATGTCATTATTTAGTGACTTCATTCCTAAATCATTTGCCAGGAAATCACAAATTTTATAAGGAACAAACCACAACTAAGAAGCAAAAATCTATTCATTCTGCAAAAATCTAGACAGTTAAGAGGTATAGTTCAGCTGGGACTGTTTGAGTTTGCCACCCTTCCCCCCTCATAAAATCATGGTCAAATGGGGCCTCCCACCTGCAGCTATTCTAATGTCCCATTACTTGGCTATTTTGCCCCATTTACCATAAACACTGTAATGTGCATACTGCTTTACTTATATGATGATTTGGATTTCATTTAAAAATTGTATTTTACATTTTACAGCACAAACACTAATAGACATCTGCTAAACAAAGCAATGTAGTCTCACAATAAAAATACACTTAACATTAAAACTTCTCTGTCCTTGAAACTCACATTCATTGAAACAGCATTGAAACCCACATTCAAAGAAAATACATATGTCCAGTGGCAGATAATGATTAACTTTGGGCTGTTTTTAAATCATAGGGCCCTTGTACAGGAAAAATACATGTGTTCTTTGATACACCTTCCTGATTGTATTAAATTATATTTCCTGTATAATACAGTACATCTCTTAGACAGCATTTTAAGTTTATTGTTTTGAACATTTTCCAGTAAACAATGAAACAAAATGCATGCACCAATAATGACAAAATGGCCCACTTCAGAACATTTCCATCATAAAAGTCTACTCAACCTTCTA
This sequence comes from Protopterus annectens, assembly GCF_019279795.1. Classification (NCBI taxonomy): domain Eukaryota; kingdom Metazoa; phylum Chordata; order Ceratodontiformes; family Protopteridae; genus Protopterus; species Protopterus annectens. The sequence continues at coordinate 194,961,660 of NC_056751.1, read as the reverse complement.
CAATCCACCAGTATCAGTAAATATGCACAATCTCTGCAGAAGAAAAAGTTATCAAAATAATTCCACATTAAAGAGATCTGTAACTAATGAAGAGGTTGCTGCTAGCAAATAACTTTATATTTCATTGTTTCATCTACAAATAAAGTGCCTGTTGCCATTGAGGAATAAAGTGCCTATATTACATTAAAAAAATGATACAATATTGCAATAGAGAATGGATGGCAAATTGATAACAGGTTCATCATTACTAGGTTTCTCAACCAAAGAGGACATTCTTAGGACTGCAGCATCCACCCCCTTTAAAAGTGCAACACAGTACAGTATCAGCAATGCATCTATATACTGTGGGAGTAGAACCCACAGCCTTCTGCATCAAAAGCAAGTGCACTATCTGTTGTGCTATTAATGATACAAGCAGAATCAGCATAAGCAGCATTAAACTTCTCTTTAAGCTCTCAGCTCCTTGTAAAATCCACTCGATACTCAGCTGTCTGTATCTCTCAACTTTGAAGCACAAGAAATCTGGAAAAAGCCAAAATTTATTTGGAGGGGACAAAAGCCCAAAAACTAGGGACACATTTTAAACATTGCTTGTATAATCTTGGAAAGTTGCTAGAATAAAATGATGTGTTACCACCATGCATTTCACTGCCAAGTCTTGAACCCTGGAACCTGTGCATTACAGTCAGAGCAACATACCACTATGCCAAATCAGCTGTTTCGTGAACGAAAGGTAGACTGAAACTTAAATGGCTCCAATTTACTGAATTCAGTTCTCACCATAGCTCTCAACCTCTTAGCACGAAACACCTCGACAATGCCAACAATGGGGGAATACAGCTCCCAAACATATTCAGTGAATTCAGTTCTCACCATGGCTCTCAATCTCTTAGCAAACAAAACCTGGACAAAGCCAATAATGGGGGAATACAGCCACAAAAATAGGGACAAATATCAAATATTGATCTTATAAACAGAAAATTGCTAGAAAAAAAGGTTTTGTATTACCATGTACTTCCTGAAAATTATGACGTCTAAAATTCAAATCCAAGTTTGGACTTCTGGGATCTCTGCTGTTAAATGCTGTTATCCTAATCCAGACTGTCTCACCAGCAGTCTGGATTCTGTGTCCATGCTCTGGACTGGTTTACCAGCAGTCAAGCTACTGGAAATGCCATGAGTGTGCATGCACGAAGTTCCGGGACTCGTGTTTCTTTTTTACTTTTTTCTTTTCTTTTCATTTTTATAGCTGGGGAGGCTGCAGTCCTGCAGCCCAATAGCACAAGTCACCCCTGCCTGCTGGATGTCATGATGTATAGAGACACAGGTGAGCAGGTGGTGTAATATATAATGTTGTCAACGGACGCATGGACAGGGCACATTCTTCTTGCCCACAGGTTTGCTCATCTAACTGCAAGCAGCCACATATGTCCGTACTGGTAAATGTACACACATAGCTAGGATAATCACAGTTATTCCACTGCTAGGATACTAGATGCAGATAACAGTATGAAGTAATGTCACTCTGCACACCACAGATACTGATCAACACAAGCCTAGTTTGTGTAATGCACAAGTACTGTGCCTGCAATCACATATACAGCAGACTCAACCTGTGATGTGTGCAATAAGTACTGTGATTTATAATAAATACAACTAGATAAGTAGGGGTTCTAATCTCACTGCAGGCTACTTGGTGCATGTGTGTGTGTGTGTGTGTGTGTGTGTGTGTGTGTGTGTGTGTGTGTGTGTGTGTGTGTGTGTGTGTGTGTGTGTGTGTGTGTGTGTGTGTGTGTGTGTGTGTGTGTGTGTGTGTGTGTGTGTGTGTGTGTGTGTATGTGAGTATACCCCTGCAAAAAAACTGCTATGCCTCATGAGCTATCCACCTGCAATGGTTATGCATTGTTGGCCCTGTAACTCGCTGCTGGCTTCCACATTGCCCTTTTCCATAAGGCCTGATGATGTCATCCACTTTAAGACTACCAGCTGAAAGTGTAATATCAGGACATATGCTGTGGTGTGTGCAATAAATACTATGATCCACCGTGTGTAAGACTAGATAGGCAGGGGTTCTAATCTTACTGCAGGCTACTTGGTGTGTGTGTGTGTGTGTGTGTGTGTGTGTGTGTGTGTGTGTGTGTGTGTGTGTGTGTGTGTGTGTGTGTGTGTGTGTGTGTGTGTTTTTGTGTGTGTGTGTGTGTGTGTGTGTATGTGTGTGTGTGTGTGTGTATATCTCTGCAAAACAGCTGACATGCCCTTATGGGCTATCCACCTGCAATGGTTATGCACATTTTGGCCCTGTAACTTGCTTCTGGCTTCCACACTGTCTTGTTCTACAAGTCCTGATGATGTCATCCACCTTAAGACTACCAGCTGAAAGTGTAATAACATGATTTAACTTGTGGTGTGTGCGATAAATACTGGGGTCTACCTTGTATAAGACTAGATAGGTAGGGGTTCTAATCTCACTGCAGCCTACTTGGTGTTTGTGTGTATACCCCTGTCAGACAACTGTGTATGATACATACTGTGATCAACAGTGTGTAAAACTAGATAGGTAGGGGTTCTAATCTCACTGCAGGCTATGAAGTGTGTGTTGTGTTCTGATGGCATAAATATGATCATTTTGGTAACATAGAAATAGGTATGGTTTTGCAGTACTTTATTTGTAACATGTGATCTCCAGTGGACTGACCACAGCAAAGCATGCTGATGTCAGCAAGCATAGTATGTCCTGAGTAAAAAAAAAACAAAGCACTAAAGTTGCAAGTCAAGTTGCAAGTCCAAGACACTCATTATTTTCACAATAAATTCCACAGAAAATTAAGCGCTTTCATCAAAATAGGTTTGACTTCATCAGAATTGGTCAGTAAACCACAAGACACTTTTTTATATACTATTAGTTATCCTGTGATTGGTTAACCCTATCACAGTATCCAACAAATTAGTTAAACAATTAAAATCTTAAAGTTACCAACCCGAAAAAGCATAAATGAATAATATATATATATATATATATATATATATATATATATATATATATATATATATATATATATATATATATATATATATATATATATATTATAAAAATACTTTCTAAAATCTGTCTTTACATCACATTTCCCTTGTAAATTCAAACTTTTATAAACAAAAGTGTGTTTATTACAAGAAGGCTATTTAAAGAATTTCTGCTTTCTCTTTTAAAACACAATGAATGCTCAAATAATCATTTAAGCCAGGGGGAAGATTTGCAGCCAACCTCAGTTGCCACATAAGCTCCTTTTATATAAAATATTCTGCCAGTCCCCTCCCCTTGGTTCTAGATTTATTTGGTCAAGTATGGCAAATTTGTAACCTGTGTAATTGTCACAAGACATGATGTGTTTATACAATGCATTGGCCTCTCTTTTGTTTCTAATATCATATAGATGTTCATATATTCTGGTCTTGAGAGATCTTTCTGTTTTCCCAATATAATATGAATTGCATGTATTACACCTAGCCATGTACACTAACCTACTAGAGTAACAATTGCCTCTCCTAAAATAAACAACACTTTTGGTTGTATTTTCCAAACAAATCACTTGATCTTGTAGAGTATAACAACAATATTTACATCTACCACATGGATTGGTGCCTCTTAGTGTTTGGTATTTGGTAGATGCATGTTGTCCTTTCTCTAAAATTCTTTTAATATTGGGCTCAATTTTTGTAGTAAAAAAGGTAAATCTCTGATCACTTTGTATACCTCATGGTCCACTTTGAATAAACTCCAGTTTTTCTGTATAATTCCTTTTAACTGTTGACATAAGGGGCTGTACTGTACAATGCAAGTTTGTTCAAAATTAGTATTGTTCACTGTTCCACCATTCTCATCAAAATTCACATTTTTATTTTTATTCAAACCTTTACCCAGGAGGGTTGTGTATTTTTTCCCCCACTCTCTTGAAATTTCATTGAGCGTGTTTTCAACCAAACTTACAGGGTAACCCCTTTCCAAAAACATACATCTAAGGAGGTTAAATTCAACCAAAACATCTTCATACAAAGAAGTCATCCTGGCTGCTCTAACAGCTTGTCCTTTTATTATACTCCTCTTCTGAGATAAAGGATGGTGGCTGTTAAAGTGTAAATAGTTGTTACAAAAAGTTTTTTTACGATAAATCCTGGATATAAATTTTTCTTTGTCCTTAATAATTTTAATATCTGTAGTCACAGCCAGTGCCAGTGACCTCTGACTGAGTACATTAGCAGGTGATTGTGACAGCTCCCAATATGCAGATTCCTACACAGAACCAACAAGCTTCCAGGATGGCCTAAGACACAGTCAGTTATACTTTGAGCCACTGACAAAGGCTAACTGTCAATGACTGCACAATACTATCCTATGGAATATCATCCACCCCTGAAAATATTGTAGTGTCCACACACTGCACACAGCTGAGCCATTACACATGGAGTTATGGACACAGGAAGTAATGTAGCCTTTGACTCTCACTGGTCAGTAAGATTAGAGGATGCATTCACTGTTGTACACCCTACACCAACAGGTTTGGAATCTAAATCCCTGAGTGTTATTGCTATACTGAATGTGGCAGTCATCACATCTATCATTGTGTGCAATGGCACTCTTGCTATGTCACTACACAGGCATATCTTACAACTGTAGCAGCAGCACAGGTTCCATGGTACACCAATGAACAGTGTAGATAATTTGTTCTATGGAGTCCATGTCATGACCGTACATGGGTAGTCTGTCCCCTAAATGCTTTGAAGTGGATGTGTCTGGCTGTATACAGGGAGGTGTCAGATCCCACTGTGTACCTCCAGCATATCCATGATAGGACTAACACATGTTTCACCTGTTCTACATACCTACAACATCACTGTGGAATACATAGTACATGCTGGAGAGACAGGTTTGTAACACAGACAGTACACCCTAAATGAAACAGGCTCCCATGCATGTGAAGCACATATTTGCTGTTATACGCATCATGTGCACGTTACACACTGGAATGCAGAGCATGACAATCATAACTAGTGTCAGGAAACTGTCTGTATTGGACACAGGATACTTGTAGATAGGCCATCACCATCACCACATGTTGTAGATGTGTGAGTTCCCAAAATCCTGGTGACACGTATCAAGGGTAGCAGACCCATTCACAGATTAGGGATGCATGAGTACGCTGAATGCCGCCATTGTCCTTGTTAGCCTGTTATACACATATAAACCTATGGAGCCATTCACTTATAGTGCTGTACCTTGCTGAAGACATATTTCTGATGTGCTGATATGCCATCCTGTGCCACTTCATTGCTGTTGTGTAGCTATAGATTATCCCAACAGACCTCCTGAAACAGAAACATAAAGAGGTCTGTGACACGCCTATCATCATGTAAGTATACAGCCATTACAACATCATACAACATAAGGTACACTAAGGTATGTGGCATACTTGTGACAAATGCCAGCATTCAGTATCTGTTGTTAACCACTGCAAGTGGCATGGAAAAACAACATGGCATCCACAAGTACATGTTAACCAATATAGTCACCCTGTGCATCAGACACATAGCTTAATTTCCCTGCATTGATGGTGAGGATGACAGGAATGTGGCACAGGTCTCATCACCTGCACAGGGTGTTGTGTGCAGGGTGCAGGAGGCCTAGGATGACCCACACGGTTGACAGCATGCGTATAAGTCATGAAGGGGAAGCAGGTAAAAAGGACCATGGAAAGGTGCTATATGTGTGTCTGCAGGTGACTTGCATTTGACAGTGGTGTGTGAGTGTGTGCATGTACACAGTCAAGCTCAGTCATAGCCCTGCATGTATGTATGTTGGACAGCTTTGGAGCTTACATGGTAGAGATGACAATTCACCATCTCCAGACCCAAATACGGGAACTGGCTTTGCTAGGGGTTGCACTGGCATGTCCATGCCCAAGATCAGAAGCAGTGCTAGTACCTGATGGTGACTGCTGTCTGCTGAGACTGTATCCCCCATGAAAATGTCCAGGACCATGAACCCATGGACTGCCATGTCATGGTGTGGACAGCACACTCCCCTCTGTAGTGCTGGATGTACTGCCACTACTGGAGCGTGATTGTGCATGGCCATGTGGACTCTCAGTAGATGGGGTTGCTGACCTATGTCCATGAGTCTGACATGCAACACCAACCACACATTCCAGCACAGGCAATGTACAGTCCAAGACAGACAATGTCTCAGCCCACCTTCTGTCTCCTGCATCAGTCAACAGATGCAGGGTGTCCCCAATGTGATGGAGGCAGTCACGGATGTCAGACTGTACTGCATCCATAAGCCTAAGCATATGTCTGATGTTCCATTAGAATGTGATTGTGCCTCCAAGATGGCCAAAAACATGCGCCTAGTGACCTGTGATGTGACACTTGTAACAGGTAGTGGATGGAAAGCAGGCCTCCTGCAGGCACCCCTGTCAGTCTGTCTGTGTGGGCCATGTCAGCTTTCTGGCTATGGCCAGTGTCTGCACTCACTGGAGCCATAGTTTCCACAGTTTCCTGTTCAATGTTCCCATCCTTGACTGTCTAGTATCTGTGGCCTCCAGGGACAGGGTATGTGTCGGCATACTGACTGTGTGTGATGGCAATTGAGGCAGAAGAGGGATGTCTACTTCTGGGACAGATTCAGCCCACAACACACCCACCTGTGTCTCAGTGTGGCCACCATCATCATCAGAGTCTGAAGAGACACTGACATCAGGTTGGTAGGGTAGAGAGACCACCTCCACCGGTCACCTGTGATAAGAAAGAAAAAAGCAGTACATGAATATCTGCACTACTGTGTATGACAAATCCACCAATAATCATAATAACAAGAATCACAACTGGATTAGCAATCAAAATTTTACTCTGTGCTTTCATCCAAAATAGACTTCCTCAGAACAAAATACACATTCAACTCAAAATCATTATAATAATTACTTCAAGTAAATCAAGCAAAACATGGCCAGTATAATTTATATTTTAATAAGTGATAAGACAGTACACTTGATAAATCCACACATAAAAACCCAGTAAACCTATCTTAACAAATATATTGAAATACACATTTCACTACCTAATTTAATGTCCTGTCAACCTTTTGTGTTTTAAAAGGTATTTTAGAGTAAATGCCTCATTTAAATGAGGAGGCTTATATTTTCTTAACTGTCACTGCCAAAGTGTATATATTTGTTCAACTACACTCCTGTATTACCCCCTCTAGGATCCTTATGTACCTGTTCCAGAATGGAAAATAAAAACATTCTACCATGTTTACACATGATAATATGTTTAAATATGGCATTATTCTGGCTCTTAACTTTAATAGAATATAAATGCTCCTTAACAAAACAATGTCATGTTTACCTGGAGCAGGACCATGGCCTTAGCTAATACCTAACAGACCTGTGAAAAGTTGAGGGTGAGGTAATATCAGTACCACTGCATGTTGCAGCACAACAAGGTAATACATCCGTATATCTCACATTTACAGTACCTACTTTGTTATTTGGTGTATTGGTCACATTCTGAGTATGAGAGTAAAACTGAGGTAACCCCCCCCAAAGACCTAAGACCTGACACCCACACAGAAGAATGTACAGCCTGACACACTGACTGCTCCAGTGTTACAATATTGATCACAGTAAGACTACCTGCATGCTCCTCTGCTGTGGAAACTGGCATCCACCTCCATGATATATGGAGTGATGGATGCTTGGGAGCTTTCATGTGTGCCTAGGTTCACTAGGAATTCCACAGTTGCCATGAGTGGTTGTTCCACTGCAGGCCCTCTACTGGTGATGGCACGATCCCTTGCATCATCTGCTGTCCTTCGTTGTGCAGCATTGATAATGTCTGTTGCATGGTGTCAAACCTGCTCATATGTCCTACCCTGTTGGCCAATGCCATTCACATCAAGAACAAGGTCTGCCCAAAATGCAGCCCACTGTTCCCTGTTTTACTTCCTCCTGGACAGTAGAATGTGATGATGTTGCCTTAGTCCTTCTTTCATTTTCCACTCCAGAGAAGTGGGCATGGTGTCTACAATACATAATTCATGAAAGGAAAAAAAGGGGACCATATTATAGGATCACATACATAGAAGTACATTCAGTCAGTCAGTCCCTTACCATATCCCCAGGCCAACGTGGTGATTTGTATACTGACCAGGTCCCTGACTCCTAAAGTTATCAGGCTTGTATAACCCCAGCCAACTCCTGAAGATCAGTCCTATCCAGAATACTGCTCAATTCAAGGAATCCCTCTGCAGCAACAGTAATTTAACTTATGTTCTGTGTTAATAAGACACACTCCTGACTGTATTGCACTACTCTTATGTCCCATTGAGTACTGGTACTGGTCAGCTAAATATCATTCCTGTGCACCCCCACCCCACAAGTGAACGTTAATCGGCCTTTAGACTAGACAACCATCTCCCTATCACTCTGACCTCTCTTTACCCCAGCTCTCTTCCTTATCCTCCTATCTTCTACTATATCTCTCCTCTCACTTAACTAACTCTCTTCCTTACCTTCCTATCTTCCACTGTATCTCTCCCCCTACCTCCACCTCCTTCTCCAAACTGTTCTCTCACTTTCATCCTCTCTCACCTAGACTATAGCTTCACCACTTCAGACCTTCTGTCCCCTGCCCTGCCTGAGTTCCCCCCACCTTCCTCCATAGTCTAACTCCAGACATCCTATGCCCTTTCTCTCCACATAGATGTAGGCACAATGTCTCTTTCTGAGTAAACTAAATAGCATTAAGTTAGGAGTAAAATAGCTTTTCCATGAAAGTAAATTGTTAACCAGCAAACTCTATCGCATAGAGCTCTAGTAACTGATTGTTTTACAGAACTGCTGCTGCTCCTTTAGGTTAGCGCTATGCCACCTGCTGGTAATTCTAGGAACAACTAAGCTGTCCCCTAAGGCATTACGTCACCACACCCTCCCAGACTCCTTTGCACCTGTTTAAATTCCACACTTAGGTTTCGGCGCCAGTCCCCTACCATATCCCTAGGCCAACACCGTGATTTGTATGCTGACCAGGTAAGCACTCTAACTGGGACAGAACTGCATTATAATCGGCATTTAACCTCTCTGCTGGAAATGTGTTTTTTACTGTGTAATACCAACTAAGCGGCATTGTACTCCCGATGCTAAATATGTGTTTTTAATGTGTACATGCATCTAAAGGTCTGCCGTCTCATGCTACGTAGCTGTTGGCCTCAATACCGTTTATGCTGTAAACAGCTCTGTCTTTCAGTGCAGACCTAACCATCTACGTCGCAGTCTGAACTGTACTATAAGCAGCTCATACTGTAGTGATACAATACTGGGAGAAGGACTGCATTTGTTTTATTTTTAGCATACCAAGTGTGCAACATACAAAGCGTTTATGCTGTAAATGGTGCTGTTTTTTTGGTGCATACCTAACCATCTATGGCGCACTCTGAACTGTACTATAAGCAGCTCAAACTGTAGTGATACAATACTGGGGTAGGGCTTTATTTGTTTATTAACAAACCAAGCGTGTTATCTGTCCGCATGCAGTAATTTGTCTGCAAGGTCGGATCAGTAGTCACATAGGTATTTTTGGGGGGTTTTAAATGCACAGCTTCACTGTGATAGCGTCATCTGCCCTGCTATCACGCACCTTCTAATTATCTGTATGTACGCTGGGCTTGTTATACTGTTGGTGGCTGTTCCAAACTGTTCTATGGGATACTAGAATAATCCTTAATTTACACATGGTTACACAATAGTTGCTAGCCTAGGACAGTGGGATTATGGGAGAATTGTGCTATTTCCTTACTATATGTAGCCATTCATCAGTCGCTAGACCAGTAACCACGATCTCTGCCTAGATGCCAATATAAATGCAACAGGGTCTTAAACAGACAGAACTAAAGCAATCACATTCAGGTAGTCAAACAATTATTTCTTTTCCGCTCTGCTACATATGCCCTGATGGCCTGCTATTGCTTTAAACTGCATAATCCTCAACTACTGCCTATTACTAGAGATATTATACAGTATGGTTATAGATATTTTATGCAAAAGCTTGGTTTGCTCCTGCCTTGCTACTTCTATCACTGACTGCTTTTAATTATTATCACTGCATTTTTTTCTTATGTAAAGTGTGCTAAACGATATTGGTTCATTCCTGCCTTACTACTTATATCACTGAATGCTTACAATTGTTATTACTGCATTTTTCCAAACATAAACGTGTTACTAGATATTGTATACTGCATTCATACTGTAAACTGCATTTAACCAAATGTACTAAGTGTAACCAGATATCTAACTAGATACAATGTACTAGATTTACTAGATTTTAAACACTGAGTAAGCTATTACACACTCCACCAGTGTACCGGGGTACATAGTTGATATCAGTCTTCTGACTATCTTTACACAGCCAAGTAACTCTCTCCTACTCTCCCCACTTTCACCTCCTTATATTCCCTCCTACTGAGTAATTCTTCCATTTCCTGTCCCATCCTCCCACCTTCCTGCTGTATCTACTACTTCTAGCACTGTTATTCACTACTATAAGTCTAATATCTCTTCCCACTAATCCTGCTGTCCTGCTCTAACCTGGGTCTCCTCTCTATATGTTTTACAGGTCCCTGACTCCTAAAGCTATCAGGCTTGTATAACCCCAGCCAACTCCTGAAGATCAGTCCTATCCAGAATACCACTCAATTCAAGGAATCCCTCTACAGCAACAGTAATTTAACTTATGTTCTGTGTTAATAAGACACACTCCTGACTGTATTGCACTACTATTGTGCCCCATTGAGTACTGGTACTGGTCAGCTAAATATCATTCCTGTGCACTCCCACCCCACAGGTGAACGTTAAACGGCATTTAGACTAGACAACCATCTCCCTATCCCTCTGACCTCTCTTTACCCCAGCTCTCTTCCTTACCCTCCTATCTTCTACTATATCTCTCCTCTCACTTGCCTAACTCTCTTCCTTACCTTCCTATCTTCCACTGTATCTCTCCCCCTACCTCCACCTCCTTCTCCAAACTGTTCTCTCACTTTCATCCTCTCTCACCTAGACTATAGCTTCACCACTTCAGACCTTCTGCCCCCTGCCCTGCTTGAGTTCCCCCCACCTTCCTCCATAGTCTGACTCCAGACATCCTATGCTCTTTCCCTCCCTGTAGATGTAGGCACAATGTCTCTTTCTGAGTAAACTAAATAGCATTAAGTTAGGAGTAAAATGGCTTTTCCATGAAAGTAAATTGTTAACCAGCAAACTCTATTGCATAGAGCTCTAGTAGCTGGTTGTTTTACAGAACTGCTGCTGCCCCTAAGTGCTGCCCTGCTCCGTTCACTGCACTCACTTCACTCCCCTACCATACCCCCATTCCCACACACCCCTATTTCAATTAAACTTATAGCAGCTAACCACTCCCCCTGTTCACACAATCAATCAATCAAATGTACAATTACTCCCCCACTCAAACTTAACACACCACACCTTGACACCAGCTCCCTTAAGTGCTTATCTAACACTTAGTCAACAGCCCCTACTTACACTCACCACTACCTTCCCATTACTAAAGATAACACAAAACTAGACATAAATCAATAAAATGACTAGAAATAAAGGCAGCATTCTACACATTAATCATGCTTGTTCTTCTTTTACTATCCAGCCTTACATCCTACCACACACAACTTCATCACACCTATCCAACTCATTGGAAAACTGAAACCATAGCTAATACACCTCAACTGAAACAGTTCCCCATATCACCATCCGATCTTACCCAAACCCATCAATTCTCCTACACCAATAATAAACCAACAAACAAAATTAACCCCCACTTATCCAAGAAACAATATAAAATAATGCAAAAACTACTTAAACTGTACCTATATCTAACTCAGGAGCTCACTTGTCCCAACTCAGGACCAAATTCTTCACTCCATACAGACCTTAACCAACCAAACCCTCTATATAGCAGGCCAACCTCTTCCCTTTTTCTCTTAAACATTAATGTAAGAAGCATACTCAACAAAGTTCAAGACCTCCATGCCCAACTGGCTCTATATAAACCAGATTTAGCCATACTAACAGAAACCTGGCTTAGACCAGAACATCATGATAATGAAATTACACCACCCCATGGCTACAGTATTATATGGAAAGATAGGCAAGGAAAAAAAGGAAGAGGTGTAGCTATTCTGTTTCAAAATAATCTCACATTGGAACAGCTTAACTTCAGCTCTCAAGACATCAACGGTATAGAACTCATCCTAGTTAAATTAAAACTAAACTCTTGCAAGCACATAAGTAACAGCAGGTGCCTACATCCCACCTGGAAACAACATTGACACTATGGAAAACCTGTTGCATTGGCTGTCTGCTACCCACCCACATGAGACCATACTCTTAGGAGATTTTAACATTGACTGGACTGACTGTGCCAAATACAACCCCACTACCCATATTAATCTTCACGGCTTTACCCAAATCATAGACATCCCCACAAGAGTAGATAAAAAAAAAACAAACGACAATCCATCTTAGATTGGATACTTCTATCTGACCACACATTAGTGCACCAATCAGGCTGCCTTCCAGACAAATTAAGTGATCACCAGCCACCCTACCTTATTAGGAATAAATCCCAACAATGTCACCAACCCATCCTTAGAATAGTTCACAACAAAAAGAACTTGAAAGCCAAGGACCTAAACAATGAACTAAAACACTGTGACTGGTCTCCCCTAAAACACTTATCACTAGAAGAAGCAGTAGACTACTTTAACTCAACCTTTCTCAAAATCCTAAGCCATCATGCACCATCCCAAACCATCAGAGTTAACACTAACTATGCCCCTTGGCTAACAAAAGAAACTAAAACCATAATGAAGGATAGAGATAGAGCCTGGAACCAATATCATAAACAGTAACACAAAACAAATCTACCTAACTCTCCGGAACAAGACCAAAAAACTCATAAAAATTGATAAAACTAATTATTACAAAACCTTACAAGAAAAATATGCCCACTACCCTCAGAAATTCTGGACCTCGATAAATAAATTACTTCACCCAGGTAAAACCAGCACTCCCACACCCATAGTTCCATCCAGTAATGAGGACATCCCCACCCAATTCAACAGATTCTTCACAGAAACAGTCCTAGCCCTATCTAATACCCTAAATAGCACCACCAACCCCACATCTTCTCCCACCCTTTCAACCCCTATTAAGCAAAATAATCCCTGTAACTTTTCATTCTTTCCAGCGCCCACAAAATCTATTACTAAACTCCTCAAAAAGCTAAAACCCACCACACTGACAGCTGACAAACTTCCTGCAGATTTCCTTCAACTCTCAGCTGAAACCATATCTTACCCCATATCTATCCTCATAAATAGATCCAAATCTGAATGTAAAGTACCTGACCTGTGGAAAATATCCCATATTATCCCACTCCACAAAGGTGGCAACTCCCTAGAACTCACCAACTACAGCCCAATCGCAATTTTATCACAATTATCAAAAATACTAGAAGGAGTAGTACATTCACAACTAATGCAATACCTCCTACAAAATAACCTTATATCATCATCTTAACATGGCTTTCAACCCTCCCATAGTACCACAACAGCCCTACTCTCTTACACCAACATAGCCAACACCCATAGAAACAACGGACAGTTTGTATCCTCTGTATTCTTAGACTTATCAAAAGCATTTGATATGGTCAACCACAGCTTGCTGCTCAAAACTCTATCTACCCTTAACCTTACCTCTCCCACTATATCGTGGTTCAATAGTTATTTATCAGGCCGAAAACAAGTAGTTCTGTGACAAGACATACTATCCTTCCTCCTACCAGTATCCATAGGTGTCTTTCAAGGTTCAATTCTTGGTCCTTTACTATTTTCCATATTTACAAATCAGATAGCTGTATCCACCCCCTATGCCTCTATAGCTCAATATGCTGATGACATTACTATCATATGTGCCGCCCCCAGCCTTAAGCGAACTACAAACAATAATGCAACACAACTTTACATTGGCTGAAGCATGGTTTTCTAGCATTAAACTTATACTCAATCCCAAAAAAACAAACCTAATTCTCTTCACTCCTGGTAGATCTTCTGCACTAAACAATGTTATCAGCATAAACTCCAAAGATAATACCCTAATCACCCCTATATCACACACCAAACTCGTAAGAGTAGTAATTGATAACAATCTTAAATTTGACAAACACATAGCCCAAACAATCAAAAAGTGCACAAAAAGCTTGGTCTATTGTATAGAAACAGACAATTCATGACCAACCATACCAAAGCCACTATTGCTAGAACTCACCTACTATCCACCCTACTGTATGCCTCTCCAGTCCTGACGAATCTTTGCCACAGCAAACAAAACAAAATGACAGCTTGCTATAACAAGATTGCCAGGTTTGCTACAGGTGCCTCTAATGGGGACCATCACTGTCGTTCCATCAAACAGCTCAAATGGCTTGAGTTCCCTCATCTACTTCTTACTACACAGCTTTCCACAGCCCACAAACTGTACTACCTCCCTGACAAACCCCCCATACTACAAAATCTAATACAACCCTACACCACCACCCGAGTTTTAAGATCAACAGACCAAAATCTCATAAATGTCATCAAACATAAAAATGAAGCTGCTAAAACTCTCTTTGCCTCTACAATAGCAAAAACCTGGAATTCACTTCCAAATCACATAACTTCTACCAGCTCTGCCCCACAATTTAAGAAACTACTCAAAACCCACTATTTTAGCAACTGGCTGTGCCCATGTGACTCCCCAGGCTAATCCACTATATTGCAGTCATACAAGGATACTGTCAAGGATGACTCAGTACTGCCTAGCCTCTAGATTTCTTTTCTTTCCTAAAAATGCTTTATTCCAATGGTAGTGACTTATATGTCTGTAACTAATTACTAAATACATTCTTATATGCTAGTTGTTTGCCTTAAAAACACAGCTATGTGATGTACATAAGCATGTTGAAGCAATGTTCAATATTATTTTATAAAAGTGTCTATTAAGAATACAGGGCTGTTTCTTATAAATTTATCTGTTTAACAATTGTTTTAAGTGGAGCTTTTCTCCCCGGGCCTTCGCTGGAAATGGGCCTGTGTCCAGTCGAACTTTCCCAGTCATTAAATGTAAAATAAAATAAAAATAAAATAAATAAAATAAAAAATGATGTACAGATACAGCAAGGAAAATAAGGCTGGCACTATCCATTGCTTGCTCACACATGTCATACTCTGCAGTGTTCAAACATACTAAGTGTGTGGATATAACTAAGATAGTAGCAATAGTCAGGTATTCCCGTGTGTGCCATGACATATACTGCTGTATGATCCTGCACCCAACACTCAAATCTACTGTGGTGTGTCCCTTATGGTTACCCCCCCCCCCCCGGTAATACATCATAGAAGCAGTGCCACACAATTAGCAATGTGCTATTACAACCACTATAAAGGGACAGTCCAATGAGACCAGTGTGCCACAATGACAACAGACAATGCACCCTTGATGTATAGTATACGACAAGCTGTATTCCCTGTTCACTGTATGTCTATTCACCCATCTGCATCCTGTTGTACACAAAATCAGTTGCATACCTGATGGAGTGTAGTACTCCTCTGTCGATTTGTGGTGATAGTGAAGTTTTCACAAAGACGTGCTGTGTGTAAGGAAAGTCCCATACAGACGGGTTCCCCATAACCAGCTGCTTGCCTTATAAACATGCTTCTCATCAGCAGGTGATTGCCTCTAAACCAATCTGTGGGTCTGCAATGCTAATTGCAGCTAACACAGCTGATTTGCACTATCATCAGCCAATGACATGGAACCACTGTAAAATATATAAGATCATCATGTAGGTTAGACCCACCTTTTTGATATGTTGTGCTGGACATTACTGGGTTTTGGAGACTACATCATTGCAGAGGGAGGGTCTGTAGCAGAAACCTTACCATAGTGATGTGTGTGCTACAGGCTGCAGCAGCTGCTGCTGGTAATAAACATAAGCAAAGAGTGTGAACACTGTGGAGGACAACAACCTGTAGGAGTAACTGTGGGAGCTGTATCAGCCTTGTTGTAGAGGCAAAAGCAGAGTGAGGCTATCCTTTCAACTACAAATAAGGCATGTGTTTAAGGTAAGTATGTTAGGCAGTGGCATCACTAACAGAGTACTATGCAACATGTTTGGTGTGTCTTTGGGTAAGATGGGGTATAAAAATAAGAATATGTCCACCATTTGGGCAACTGTCAGGGCATGTGTTACAGTCTTGCAGTAATTTGCAGCGTGTATGAGGGCAGGCCTTGTTACAAGCAGGGACTTTCAATGAGCAGCTGTGATAATCTGTACAGTGGCTTTGGAAGGATTGTGTGGTGAGTCTCATATTAGTGGCCCTCATTTGCAGTACCTGTGTTGACATTCTGTGTGAATGCATATTAATGCATAACTTGACACTTTATGTACATATAAGTTTTGCTATAGGGATATGTGAAGTATGCTCCTACCTGCAGGCCTGTGACCTCCATCAGTGAAAAGCAGACATGTCATTTGAAATTCATTGTGTGGATAAAGAGTGCATGACTCATTCCTTAATTGCTGCCTTCACAATACTGTAAAATCACTTATACACACCACTGGATTTGAACCCAGGACTATGTGTGGCAAAATGTACCATTTGCAATGGCAATTAACAGACTGAGCTACTCTGTCACTGCTGTAGCAGGTGTATTTTCAAGATATATGTGCACACATACAGGCTGTGACATTTGTGTGCATCAGGGTCCCAGGTGAACATGTATTTTGCCATTAATACTTTAGCAGGTGTCTTTCTACATGTTGCTGCTGAAGGGCACATTTACCTGCTGTCACAGGTCTCACTTAAATGCATTATTCTGTCTTTGGAATGCTAGTGGTGTACCAGAGTCCAAGGTGCATTCCTATTTTTAATGTTTTTACTTTAATTACATTTTAATCAAGTTTGCGCGGTGCGGGGAGCAGCTCCGCTGAAACACTCTTAATGACTGTAACTGGCAATTACTATGGTTTCTTTAAACCATCTGCTTTAAGCAAGAGTTGTGTGGTGTGTCAGGTTAATGCAATGGTGTGGAGATGTGATGGCCTTGGGTTCAATATATGGGGCAGGTGTTTATTTTGTAAGTGTGTATTACAATTTTATAAACACATATAGTCAGTATAGCTCTATTTAGCTGCGTTTAGCAAAGCTGCATGATATGGCACGCCACACAGCAACATGCTAAAAAATATAAAGAAAATAAAAATGGGGAGATAGGAAAGTGGTGAAATGGGATGCAAGCAGGGGGAAAACATAGTGAAAGGCAGGTAGGGATGTGCAGGAAGGGTGTAGGAAAGAACCATGGCTATCCATTTCTTGTACAGCAACAACTGTGCACTTTGACAAAACTTGTACATGACTTTGAATTTTCAACCCCAGAGAGAGGAGTGATGACAATATAACTGCATTGTCAAACCCAGTGGACATGTGTGTGAAATGTTGAGCTACATATGGGATAGTTTTTTTTTTTTTTTTGGGACAGGTGCACTTTTTTTAAGTTGAAAGTGGAATTTTGGGGAAGGGGCATGGGTATGTATGGGGGAGGTAAGTTGGGTAGGTGAGGATGTATTTGCAGACTGACAAGATACTCAAAAACAGTAGACTGCCCCAGTGTGTGCCACTTGATGGGGTGAACATCTTGGATAGGGAGGTTGTTATGGAATCCAAGTTCCATGTGCCTCCAGACAGCAGCAGTGTGACTCACATCCCTACCCATGGGACTGTTGGCACTGCTCCTTTAATGACCCAAGGGTGGCACTGCTGGAGGTGGTGCATGGGGGCAAGGCTGCCTCACCAGGTCTGCTAGCATGCCCTCAATCCAGCTCAGGCAGCAGTCAAACCCATGTTAGTCTATCCTGTGCAACAAGACCGGCAACTCATCCTGGGTAACAACACCCTCTCCACCACCACTCCCATGGGGTGGCCGGGCCCTGTCCCTTGAGGAGATACTACCAGACACCGCAGGTATTGCAAGGGCAGCAGTGAGGTCACCACCAGTCTGTTTCCCAGTCCCAGTGCCACAGCCGGTTGAGGCAAGGTAGGGGGATCAGCCAGAACCGGCCTATCTTGACGTGCTGTGGTGATAGAGCTATTGCAATAAGTTAAGGTTATTAATAACCAAACCATTGTTAGTATTAACCAAATAGAACATCATTTTAATTCATACAAATACATATTAATGAATAGCATGTGTAACACAACAGTAAATAACATAACTGTCAGCATGGTAACAGCATGCCAGTAAGAAATAAACCATAAGAGCAACAAAATAGTTAGTTTAACAAAGTATGTTAATAGTGAATCATAATGACACATAACAATATTACATCATATTTTACGAAAACATAGTTTAACAGCATATGTTAAGATTTAATCATAATAATAAATACTAATAAATAAATAAAGCTAAAGGATGGGGAGGGAGGGAGGGAGAGAGAGAGAGGGAGAGAGAGAGAGAGAGAGAGAGAGAGAGAGAAACAATCCATTACTGGCATTGCAGACTATAGCCCTGAAAACACTGCTACTAAATACTCTATAGGTGTATAGTGACAGTTCTGAGTAGAGTGACTACAATTCCTCTATAGCTGATGTAGCATGTACATACCTCTCAAGCTGTTAGCATGGGTCAGTATGGGCCAAGCAATAACTAATGCAGGTGCTCTACTGCACAGAACACTTTCACATAATGTGGACTTCTATAACTATCAAGGTGTTCTGTGAGCAGATTTAGTAATACATTGCATTCCAGGTAATCATTTTTCTGGTATTTCAGTGACAGATGGATTAAGCAGTTTTAATTGTGAAATTGTGACATTTCAGAGGCATGTTTGCGTACAGTACATAATCTAGACATCCGTCATCCGTTAGTTGGCAGGCATGGGAATAGAACCCAGTAGCTGTGACTGCAGGGGACATCTGCAAAAAAAATAACTTTATTGGTATTGCTGATAGCTGTTTGGGAAATGTTAGCACAATCATATCTGCTCATAACATGGGCTACCTCAACCATAAACCATATACCATTTGTTCATGGAGTGGGAAAAAACAGAGCATTATATGACTATATCTGTTTTGCATTCTAGAACTATTACAATACAGTTTTCAGGCCACTACTTTTGCATTCTGCAGCTATTACAGTGTTACATTTCACTGCAGCAACATTACCATAGACAAGTAATGCATACAGCTATACCAGAATGGTTATGATAACACAATCCTGCTGCACACCATTTTGCTTACTGTTATTGTTATTGTTTATTATTTATTGCAACACAGTTGCTATTGTCCATTTATTGTACTACAGCTCTACTTGCCCATTTATTGCACTACAGTTTTTATGGTGTATACTTTATTGCAGTAAACGCTTTACTCTTTCTTACTTATTGTACTACAGTTAGCATAATAAATCTGTGCATACCACGCTCATCGCGCAACCTGGCCAGGCATCTGGCATTGTGAGCCATCTCAGCTGCAGCTGTTGGGAGAGAAGTACACCATTATGCCTAGCAGTTTTGCAGATATTCAGCTTGCATAATGGTAAAACAGAGGAAAAATTACTTACATATATGTGGGGCATTCCCAGCTCTAGCTGCTTGGACCCAGGTATCCAAGGTTCCCCTCTTTCTCCTCTTCAGGTCATCATAATGGTGACAAAACTGCTCAGGTGTGCGGGGGATACCAGTAACACTGGTGAGTTCCCTGGCAAACTGGTCTCAGGCCTCTGCCTTACACTCTGAGCCCTGGAAACCACCCTGCATCAGCCTGGGTTCATGATCTTTAACCAGGCACCCAACAAGGACCCTGGACTCCTGAATATGCCATCTCTTCACCTGAATGCCCGCATCTTCACCAGCACCACCTGCCATATTCACAGTAGATAAGACTCCAAAGACTGTTGCAGAATTCCCACCTATTGCACTTAATATAGGCTGTTTTCCTGTCCTTATACATCACTGAGCAACATTCAAAAAAGTGCTGCATTGGTTAGCAACAGTCATACCAGCTAAGTGCAGCTAAACAGTGCGTAAACTTGCACAACCAGTGGTTTAGCTCATCCTTGCACCACACAAAGAAAATTAGCCAGTAAACATTAACATGTTTAAGCAGTGCTCAGCCCAGTGCAACACTGCCATATTTCACAAATTTGTATTTAAAATTAAACATATATAATGAATTGATTTATAGACATTTTATCATTGTTACTGACTCAAACCCAGTAGGCTGTATCTCAACCCATTTAGCTACTTGGATATTATGAAAAAACTACTATACCTTCACATATACTACTGGGCTACCTGTTAGCATTGCTAAGCACCATGGTGCACTATGCAAACATGCTTAAATAAACCCAGACATAATTAATTACATCCGTTTTCTATTTTTAGATGTCTAGCAACTATTGGCTATGTATGTATGAGTGCCCCTTGCCTCTGAGGTGCTCCGCGCACTGCAAACAACAATTTACAAAAAAAAAAAAAAAAAATTTTAATTACATAAATACACAATTATGATAATTAATGACATCCAGTTTCTATTTTTAGATGTCTGGCAGGAATCAGCTGTCTATATATGAGCACAACTTGGCATTGCTCAGCACCACACCATGCAAACGTGCAAAACAATGGAAAAAAAATATTTCAAATTAAATATTACACATTTTATCCACTTCACAGCATTTCAGCAGTAGCAGGGAGCAGTACACACCATCTGCGACCATGGGTAACCTCTACACTTATCCCTACACAGATTCAATAACCCTTTTCCTATAGTCTCCTTTGGCAGCGTGCCATTATTAATATGCATGGCGCACTGATGAGGGGGAACCATAGCCATGTACATGGATACATTCCATGTAGGCTTTACACAGAGCCTACTCAGATTTTATTAAATCCTGTGAGCTATGTATTTGCATTAGACAAGAGTATTTACTATGGATTTTTAACCGAGTAATTGAAAATATTAATTGTCCACAGCTTGTTCTCTTGTATGCACTGAACATTTTACCAGTAAACAATATGTTTAGCTTTTTATTCAATTATTTTCATATAAAAATGTTTAATTTTGTTAAGAAATGTATTTTTGCTATACTTTGAGTAAATCACTTATAAACACAAAACACTTCACGCATGTATCTAGTATAACTGCTCAGTAGAGTCCTCTTTGAAAACCATTTATCCATCACTAAAATAAATTGCATATATAATTTGCCTTTTTTCTGTCTAGTTACTGGTTTCTTCTTTGATCTTTCTACACAATACCACACATTTTATATGTTTGATGCTTCACTTGGACACTATGCACACAGTCACCTTGCAAACTGACATCCGCACAAATTTTCTTCTAAGCTGTGTGCTTTTACACTTGACCCTTTTGGTTTGGTACTGTACTACTGGACTCTAGAGTTATAATCATCAATATCTTTCAGATAATCTGGATACTGACCAAATTTTATATATTTATTTATTTTATTATTTATTTTTACATTTGTTTACCTGGAAAGTCTGACTGGGCAAGCTGCCCATTTTCAGCAAAGGCCTGGGGAGAAAAGCTCCATTATTAATTGTACAAGATTATAAAAATAAGAATATATCGCAGTATGTGTACAACAAAAAGCTTATCTTAATACATTATAAAATCGTCATACGCAATTCACAGTGGTTACATTTGGTGGTAGTTATATATAGTGATATGTAGCACATTATACAGTGGACCTTGATACATTCAAATATACAAGTGACAGTGATAACACTTTGAGATAAAAAGGAATAAGAACGCTTTGAGATAAGAAAGAATAAAAATAGAAGTGAAAAAGCTGAGTCAGACCTGTATAGGTTAATCTAGAGTAGCATACTATAGTTTTCAAACAAGGTAAGTGAAAACAAGAAGTGTTTCACTTAATACAATATAAATTTGATGTCATATACAATTACAGGATTTGATTTTAGGAGTAGTGAAATATAATAAGATAGTGTACTTACTGCAGTGAAAAAAAGACATTGTTATCAGACATAAGTGATAGGGTTAGCCTTATGTTCATAGATTCATAGGTGTGTACTAGGCTAATGGCCCTGGAGCCTTTACAAGCCTAGCCCATATAAGTGCCCAGGCATCATGCCTCCCGACATTAGTTCCAAGTGCCTCTATCAAGTAGAGCCACTGGAGTGATCCCCGGGGTGAACTTTCTATTACCCATCCACTCATCAAGATTTCTTTTGAAGAGGGTCAGCAAGGTGCTCTGCTTGACATGTATGGGAAGTCTATTCTAGAGCATGGGCAATCTCTGGATGAGGAACCTGTCCCTCCAGCATGTTCTGTTGATTGTGGTAAAGAGGTTGCGGTCTCTGCAGCATGTGGTGTGGAGGGATTGGGATTTCTTTCGATGTAACATTTTTAACAGAGCTGGGTCAGACATGGCTTTGTAAGTCAAGCAGAGATCACCTCTAAGTTGGTGATATGAAACAGAATAGATGTGTTTAATGCCTATGATCCTCTTCATGAGGTACTTCTGTGGCCTCTCCAGCTGTTGTAGGTGTCTAGTGAGGTACATGCCAAATGGGACATTATACTAAATGATTGGTCTAATGAGGGAAGAGTAGAGGGAGACGATGACCTCTTTCTTCCTGGATGCAAAACCCTTGGTAATGAGATGTGCCACATAGAATGACTTTCTGACCACAGTGGCAATGTGCTGGTCAAAGGAGAGGTTGCTGTCAACCTGCATCCCCGGATCTCTTATAATGCCTTCAGTGTTCAGTGGGCTCCCATCGAGGTAATTAGTGGAAACTGAGTTTTTCCCAAAGGAGATGATGACGCATTTTTTGGTGTTAAGCTTAAGGCCATGGTTTTGACACCAGTCATTGGTCTCAGTGAGGCCTTTCTGTAGGATGTCTGCATCACTTGGGGAGTTAATAATGGTTCTCAGCTTGCAGTCATCTGTGAATTTGGTCAGCCATAGTCCCTTTGTGTTGGCCTGGACTTCTGAGAAGTAGATGTTGAACAAGAGAGGACCCAGGACCGATCCCTGTGGGACTCCACTCATGACTGGTCGGCAGTCTGACTTGGAGTCCACTACTTTCACACTGTGTGTTCTATCTGTGAGCCAATTTGCAACCCACCTGGTGATTTAGGGGCTGATTCCTAGTTTGGTGAGTTTATCAATAATTCCCAAGTGAGGAATGGTATCAAAGGCCTTGGCCAGATTGAGGTAGGCAGTATGCACTGCCTTACCTTCATCCACAGCCCTGGTGACTGACTCAAAGAAGTCAACCAGGTTGAGCAGGCATGATCTCTGTTTCACAAAGCCAAATTGTGTGGGGTCTAGTGTTTGGAGATTTCCTATATCTTTGTTAATCAGGTCCATGATGATGCGCTCCATAGCTTTACATATCAGACTCGTCAGGCTAATGGAATAAAATCCTAGGTATGCCTTTCTGTGTAGGACAAGTGTTGCAAAATTGTCTCTATATCTTGTGTAAGTAGTTTAGCCTGGGTCAAAACATGCGCATATCCATGAGCTAGTTAAGTGGGATTTTATTAGGTTCTTGAAGTTGGCTTTGCTGGCTGTATTTCTTATGTTAAGGGGTATGGCATTCCAGATTTTTGCAATGTAAGTTGGGAGTATAGGGAGTCATCTTATGTCCATTAGTGATTTATTACTGGATTGTACTAAGCAGTTATTTGAGTATTGATTTACTAGGCCTTGAAAAGCTGTTTTTTTTTTCAGTTGGTAAAATATTTGATGGGACATAGTAAGTTGGCTAAGGTTGAGCAAGTTGAGTAGTTTTAGCCAAGATAGTTCATCCAAGTGGCGCCTCCAAGTGCATCTGCAGTTAACTTCTACTGCCCCCTCTAGGCGTCAAATATTAATTGATCATATTTGCATCAATAATTCCAAAAATGTACAAGGTTTTAAAAAATTTCATCTTAAAGCTTACACAATGGCAAACTCAACTGCATCATTATTTGATATCTGTCTAGTACAGATAAATAGATATTAACAATTGTTTTTATGATATTAATTTATATAGCTATAATTTTCACATTTTGTCTAAATATCTCAACAAGCAAGTAACACAGACAGAACTCTTTGTCCTCACGTGAAAGCTCTCAGTTAGATGAATGAAATGCTGCTGAAAGTATGTGCGTAACTTGAGTGGTTGCTGAGATATTGTAAGTTTACAAAATATTACAAATGTAATAGTTACTTTGTTTACTGTGACTTACAAAATTCAGTTTAAAACCTAGAACCTGAAAAATATTGCCACTATAAAAATAGTTTGCATTGAAGAGTTTGTAATTTACACTTCTGTCATAACCCCTGTGTTTCCAGAAATACGAACATTTGTTTGAAATGTGAGGACATAATTTGATTATGTCAAAAGGGTTTGGCTCTGCCCATTGGAAGTTACAGTGCAAACTTCCTGAGCTCCATTGGAGTGAATGAGTTAAGGGCCTGGCAGTGATGAGACCTAAAGGTTGAATCAGTTGCAAAGTTTACTATTTTGTTGTAAGAGGTGTTTATTTTGGCTGTCAGATTTGTTGAGATTAATGAATATGGGAGATGCATAGAGAAAGGTGGGGACTCGTGTGTTCTGGCAATAATGGTTTTAGTATTCTTGACAAGGAATTTTTTGCATCAGTATAGAGTTCCAAGTTTTTTTTTGTGAACTTTTTTATTGGTTGGGTAATATATAGGTCAAACTTCATGTTTTGATCTATTATAACACCTAGAGGTTTGGTTTGGGGGACTGGTGTAATAGGGGTTTGTCGCTTGAAATTACTTTGAATGAAGGGATTGGATCTTCGACTTTTGCGGGATGAAATAGGAACAACTTAGTTTTCTTTGGGTTGAGTATGAGTTGTGCATGTGATAGCCATGTTTCGACTGCAGTAAAGTATTCTTGAGTTATTTTTTCAAGTTGTTGGAGGGTTGGAGCAGAACAGATTAGTGTTGAGCCGTCTGCATATTGGATCAATGTAGCATGTACGGTGGTAGTATGAAAGTTGTTGGTGAATAAATTGAAGAGAAGGGGACCAAGGATAAACCCTTGTGGAACTCCTAAAGTAAAAGGTAGAAGAGGAAATAGGTTATTTTGCCATTTTACAGCTTGCCTGTAATGTGATAAGTAGTCCTGGAAGTTGGAACCATGCAAGAGTGGAGTAGCTTAGACTGAGTTCAGATAGTACAGTTAAGAGTTTATTATGAGAGACAGTATTGAAAGCTTTAGAAAGGTCTAGAAGGATAGAAGATACAAGGTTGCCTTTGTTCCAGTGTTAATTAATAGTGTTACTGAAACTAATAAGGGCTTTGTTAGTGCTATGATTAGGGTGGAATCCATGCTGGGTATTTGCTAGAAGCTTATAGAATAAGGGATGGTGTAGGGTTTGCGAATGTATGCTCTTTTCAAGAACTTTGATAAAAGTGATAGGATAGCAATGGGCTGGGAATTTGATAGTTCAGTTGAGTTTCCACCTTGATGTAATGGTATTATTTGTGTTATTTTCCAGACAGGATGGATATGTTGTTTAGAGATAGACGACTGATTAGTAAAAAAACTGGGTACGATATGGCTTTGACTGCAATTCTGAGGTATTCAGCAGGCAGTTTGTCTGCTGCAAGGGTTGTGGACTTTAGTTTATTAAGATATATGTATATAGTACTTTTGGGACTGGTTGTAGAGAAAAGTGGTTGTTTTTATGAGCTAAGGAAGAGAGATTTGGTGGTGGTGTTGGGCAGTTATTATTAGTGTGGGCAGTTATGGATTCAGTGAAATATTTGTTAAACTAGGTGGCGATATTGTCAATGGTGTTACTGGTGGATGGGGTGGGTGTGCTAGTTTGGTCTGGTTGCAGAATTCTGTTAATAGCCAACCTGCATTTTTGTGGATTCTTTTTGTGCTTAGATTGTATATCAGTACAGTGATTTTTTTTTTGTCAAGTCTAATTTGCTATTTAGATTTATTTCTTAGTTCAAGGTATTTCTGTTGATTTGCTGCAGTGTATTATGGAACCAAGTTTCCTAGACATTATCTCTTTCTTTTGGAAGTCATCTTGATTCTTTGATAAGCGAAGGGACATAGGTGGACTTTATTCTTACTGTTCTAGTGGGGGACATGTTATTTAGAATGTTTAGGAGGGTAGTGTTGAAATATTTTACTGTACTGTCTAGGGGGAGGAATTTACGTGGATTCCAATTACAGAGTTTGAGGGTGGACACAAAATCTTGAGATTTTAAGTTTTTTGTGTATCCAATTTGTTGGAATGAGGAAGTTTTTATTAGATTTACTTTATGTCAGAGAACAAATGTTGGGTGGTGGTCACTAACAGAGTCAGGAAGGGTACCAGAGTGATATGATAGTCTAGGTCAGTTAGTAAGGATCCAGTCAAGGATGACCTTCTTTTTGATGTTTTGTCTACTCTAGTTGTAGTTTGGATTATTTGAGTGAAGCCATGGAGGTTAATATGGTCAGTAGGGTGTAGTGATTTACAGGAGGACCAATTGATATTGAAGTCACCCAGTATGATAGTCTCCTGGGGGAGTGTTTTTGTTGTCCATTGCAGTCCATTATCCAAACCTCAGCTACAATGCTGGATCATACTAACAGGTAGGTAGTCTCAGTGTGGATAGCAGCCATTTAATGCAGCCCAAAAAGCAGAAGGCAAACGAGGTAGCATCTTCATTTGCTACAGAGGGTTAAGAATGTGAGCTGTAGTTCTTGTGCTACAAGGTTTGATTCCCTCAACCCTTATGTGCCTGCAGTCTGACCTTGTGCAAATCATGTAAACAGTAAGTGGTTGGGGCATCTAGGAGTTTGGGCTAGGTTTATCAATGGTCCATTTGTCTGCAAGCCCAGAATCTACCTATAATCATGATCATGATAATGAGAAAGTATTGCAAAGGCAATACATTATTAAGTATCACTTCTATACAATTTATATTGGTATAAGTGACCAAGGTTTTCCACCTCTTTGAATACAAAATGTCAAATTATTAAGCCATATGACTTGTGATATAGCTCTATAAGTTAATAAGATTTCAGTCTCAACATTTTTGTACATTGGTGTATGTGTGTGTGTGTGTGTGTGTGTGTGCTTGCATGTGTGTGCATGCGTGTGTGTGTGTGTGTGTGCGCGCACATGTGTGTGTGTGTGTGTGTGTGTGTGTGTGTGCGTGTGTGTGTTTGTGTGTGTGCGTGTGTGTTTGTGTGTGTGTGTGTGTGTGTGTGTGTGTGTGTGTGTGTGTGTGTGTGTGTGTGTGTGTGTGTCTGCACTTTTTAGTGCTTATTCTAGCCTTCATTTTCCATTTACTTCATTTCAGTATCCTATACTGGCTCTCAAGACATACGAGCTCATCCTGAAGGAGGTGCAAACCAATCATAGGGCAACACACACACACACACACACACACACACACACACACTTGCAAACACTTGCAAACAAATATAGGCATATGCAAAGATACATGCAAAAATCTGCAAGCAATTTAGAGGATCACAAATTCGCCTACCATTTCATCAGATTTAGAAGCCTGTTTTGAATCTTACTTTTAATATTGCTTGTTTTCTTGAATGGTGTAGCTCAGGTTATTGCAGGCAGATAACATTCTACCTGTTTAGAAACTGTGGTATCAGATGTATAACTTCAAGGGGTGAACTTGCTCCTAACCATAACATTCTCACCAGGCACCCTACTTAGCAGCCTGTTTCACCATTTTCTCGGCATAACTCCCACCCCACCAGGCCTACTCATGAATGTTAGAAATTCTGCAACTGATTCTTTAAGTAGAAACATTAAATAGTTCCAAATCAGCATTACATAAGTATACTCCTTCCTTCCTTTACTAAATCTGATTTTTGTCTGCAAAATCCCAGTGTTCGAGTGTTCTAGAATGAGCAACCCCAATGAAGAAGCTGCTCTGGCCACGCTGTAGTTAATAAATTCCTATCAGTTTATATCGCTACAACATTGACTGTCCCTTTCCACATAAGTCTAAGGATGATAAATGACCAAATCATTAAAGCTTTTGGAAATTTCTAGGATAAATCCAGCAAATCCTTAAATATCAATGAGAACAATCTGCATTATGGACATTACTTAAATCATTGCCTCGCAAGTGCACAGCAATCACCTTGATTGCACCAGCCAAAGTCCTCTACAACAGGCAAAAGCTGGGTCCACAGCATTCCTCAGTTTACTATCTATAAGAACTCTCATTTAGATGATTCAAGACCCATCAGCTTTCCTCCAGGTGTTACTGTAGCTCTTCTAGCATCGCAGAATATTTAAGAATGGATGAAAATCAAGATGTTCATTTTCCCTGCAAAAGAAAACAAAACAATAACAGCCACAACTATAAAATGAATCACCTCTTCTTCTCTTTCAGCTGTTTCTGTTAGGGGGTCACCACAGTGGATCATATAAAATGAATCGCCATTAAACATTAACTGTCTACCATAAGCCATAAAATTATTAGATGCCCATCTACCTGCTCATTTAATAACATCAATAGACTTACCATCATAAGTGAAATCCAAAGCCCTATCTATAGGAAATGAGCAGTAAGTATACCTGTCCTCAACAATACCTTGGTACCTCAAGGCCATTTTCAAAACTATATCAACATGGTTCAAATCAACAACCCTTTCATACAAAAACTGAAAAAGACATGATAATTTTGCATAAACAATGCCATCTTCTTCCAAGTCCAAGCCTATTTCAGTGGACATAAACAAATGCAAAAAATTAAGAGAACCTCACAATTCCTCTCAAACACCACCTGCTAGCCCATTCCTACACGATCAGTCTTAGACTTCTCAAGCTAAATCAAAACTGTCTCATCGATTATACACAAATCTATCATGTAAAAGTCCATAAACATTCATTAATCTTGAATGTCCCCTTCTACAAAATTGCTGAGAAAGTACTCTACAACCCATACAAGTCAACAGAATGTGATACCTCATCTAAAGTTTTCAACACAACTCTCATTTAGTTTCTGCCAATAGGCAACCTGCTATCAACTGCTAAACATATGATTACTCCCAGACTCTCAATAATCTAACAATCAACCAAGGTGTCATAAAATTTACACAACCAGCAAACTCATCAGCTACACTCAAGGCTGCCAAATGAACACAAATCAGTCTCAAAGAGTCACCAAGCTCCCACCTGAGTACCACATATCTTGCTACCAGTCTTTCTGACTATGCCCTGATCTAAAAAATAACTTACCCATGAAACTGCAATGCCAGTAAAGGTAAACTATAAGACTTCCTAGATGACATAGCTGATAAATGAGACTTGGAGCAGACCCTTTTGTCCTGAGACATCTTCAGTGATGTTGTTAGGTATATGAGATAGGAAGGATTAAAAGAATAAGGGTAGGATAGGGTTAAATGTGAGAGAGGGATGTTAGGAGGAAATGAGGTAAGAATAGGGAGGGGATTAGAGGGTTTTTGTCAAGTGTAATGAAAGTAGGAGTCGCATTTTGGCGTGAACTTGCTACAGGGCAGGTTTATGTCCAAGACGACCTGTAGGTACTGCTGGTCAGGTAGGCCTTGTGGCATGGCAGAGGTAGGTAATGTTAGTTAGTCAAGGTTTTGGGGCTGTGCTTGTTCCTGGTTGTTTACCACTGGTGTTCTTGCCTTTGCATTGTTCAATTACTAGCTGCTCGGGTGGTCAGGTTTGAAGGTTTTCTGATTAGGGACTGTGGGGGGGGGTTGCTTCAGTTTAAAGATTCTGTAAGTTAGTCTTTGGCTAGTAGCAGGGTTGATGGCTGCTGCCGTTTTGGGGATATGGCTTGTTTTGATTGGGGTTAATAGATGGATTGGGAGCGTTTCATGCATCCTGCTATGGTGGGGGTGCTGTTGTGCACTTGGGTGTGTCTGTGTGTGTGTTAGGCCTAGGAGCAAATGGTTTAGTTTTTTGCATTTTGGTTTTGTGCGTGGTGCTTGTCTCAGTGCCTTGCTTGGTGTGGTGTCGCAGAGATGAATTTTCTGGGTTGGGGTGTGGCCTAGGGTTGGCCTGCATTGTTGGGAGGTGCAGTCGTGATCATACTTGAGGCTGTTGTCTGGTGATATCCTACATTCAACCTTTGGTGTCTCTGCTTTCTTCCTAGTGCTTATATTTGCTGGTTGGACTCCATGCGGTTCCGTCCTTGGCTGGTGTGCCGTCGCTTCGCCGAACTCGTGGTTGGAGGTTGTGGTGTTTCGCGTGCTTCCATTTGGCATTGCTCACTGTGCATGCACATTGTCGCTTAACCATTGGATTTTCGCAGAAGTCCAGGTTTGCCTCATTTAAGAAATATAGCTGAAATAAAATGCATTGCAGGAGAGCTTCTGTTATTTTAGCTACTTTCACAGAAGTCCAGATTTTGCCTCATTTAAGAAATATATGTGAAATAAAATGCATTGCAAGAGAGCTTCTTTTATTTTAGCAACTTCGTGTGCCCTTCACATGCTTTAATACTTTGTTTGCTTTGCTTTTGATTTCTGTGTTTGAATCCAGAAAGCCACAGCTCAAAGTGCCTCACTGGACTGGCAGATCCCTCCCCTCTACTGGTTTGCCTTTGGTAGGTATGAAAATGAAAGGTCTTGGTTCTTTACTGTTTCGTGCAGTTATTATTTTTTAATTTAAAGTGGTAATGAGGATTAGCTGCTGTATTTACTGGAATAACAGTAAGTGTTAAGATAGTCTGCGTTTATTCCAGAAATTGCAAAGTTGTTTGTTTCTTTTATTAAACATTTGAGTAGGATAGCTAAAATGTTTTGTGTTTCTTTTGCAGAATGCATAGATGAGTGTAGTCGATTTCTGCATGAGATGTGCATCGTCTGTGCACTGTTGTTAATGCCGTGGATGTACTGTATTCATAAGGCAGCAGGTAAACCAGAGCAGAATGTGGGATCAGCCATTTGGTTATTTTCTGGTGTGGACTGCTATATTTTATAGTGTGAGTTGCAACGAAAGATATTAATCTACATTCTTGGGGTTGTAAGGGGCTTCATGGTTGATGGTTTTGTGGTTATGGAAGGTATTTTCACTGTCAGGTAGTTTTGTGGGGAACTTTGTGTGGGATTCTTGGCTTCCGTAGTATGTCTTCCTGGTTGGTGGCTTTCTTGGGCTTTGTGCAATTCATCAGTATTTGCCACTTTTATAGAGAGATATGCAGATTAACCCATGGGGTAATTTAGTACATCAACATAGGTATCCAATTTCCTTATAACTGCATCATTTTGGGGAGGGATGCATTTCTTAATTGATAGAAGACGAGAATGTTTTTAACAGAGCCACACTACATTTCTTAACATTTGGTTTAAAACCATTGTTTGTTCACCTAGCAGTTGTCATTTTCAAGTACCTGTGTGTTTGAAGGTGAGCTGACAATTGCATACAGTATGCAGTCATCATCAAATATAGGTAACAACAATCCCAGCAACATTAGACTAGATATCAAAGAAACAGATGCTAAAAAGGAAGTAACTCAATGTTGTGTGAGGCCATTGTTAACAGTTTTACTTTCAGAGGAAGCTTCCACTACTTCCATTATATGGTTTCTGTTAGAAAACTAGTTAGCTAACCTACAAATACTGCAGGGATTTGTATTAAATTTAGCAATCTTATCAATAACACATGTATAGCCCAGGTGCATGTTTGATTAAGTGATTTGTTAGGAATGGAATGACAGACAAACAAAGAGAAGAGATTGGGCCCTGTATGCTGGGTGCAGCGTGTGGAACTTCACTACACAGTGCATGTGGTCGCATTTCCCATTGATGTTAAGGGTGTTGTAGTCCATAATTTAGTTTAGTTTAATTATTTTTCCCTAGTGTGATTAGCTTGGCTTTGGGCGAGTGTTTTGTTTTGCATGGGGGGCTTTAGCACTGTGTGCTCGGTTTCGTCTGGGTTTCAGTTTTCATTGGTAGGAACAATCTATTGCGCCCATCTTGTGTGGAATTTTTCAACTGATACAGTCAGCGGTTTTGGCTGGTTCTGAGCCTGGGTTTGGATGGGTGTCACTGCACATGCATGGTTTTTCATGGTCAGTGAAGGGCTGTTATATCTTTCATCTATTATATTTCGTGGAACACTAATGGCTATTCGGGACAATATTTATTTTAAGAGTTAAAGACTAATATGGAATGCAGTTGACTAGTATAATATGTCTCTTTCTGTTCAAAGTAAACATGTTCATAAACTGTCTAACAGTATATAATTGGGAAATATGGTTCACACAGAGGTTGTTTTATTGATGCTAATTGACTAGAGAAATGAGCATTTTTTTGTTTTGTTTACTCCCCAGTCATAAAGGGTAGTTAATGATTTCATGTTAAACTTTTTTTTTTTACAGCTGTGAAGGCTTAGTGGTTCAGTGCTGTGACTATAGTGTAGAGGGTCCTAGGTTCATAACTTGCAAGAGCTGTTTATTCTCATAGGTTCATAGGTTCATAGGTAGATACTAGGCTATCTGCCCTAGGGCATTTATAAGCCTAGCCAGAGTGTGTTTGGCTTTCGCCTCCCTTTTAGATTAGTTAACTGTGCCTCTGTATAGTAGGTCACAGAGGATAGCCCTTTAAGGTTAGTTTACTGTGCCTCTGTCTAGCAGGGACACAGAAGAGATCCCAGGGGTAAACTTATGATCTCCCATCCACTCGTCAAGATTTCTCTTGAAGAGGGTCAGTGAGGGGCTCTGTCTAACATGAATTGGGATTCTGTTCCAGAGTGAGGGGAGCCTCTGGGATATGAATATGTCCCTCCAGCATGTCCTGTTTATTGCTGTGCCGAGGTTTAAGTCCCTGGAGTGTGTAGCTCTAAGGGATTTGGATTTCCTGAGGTGGAGCATGTCCATTAATTCTGGGTTAGACATGGCTTTGTACGTCAGGCATAGATCGCCTCTGAGTAGGCGGTAAAAACTGAGTAGAGCTGGAGTTTCTTTAGACGAACTGCATAGGGCATCTGTTTGAGGCCCATGATCCTCTTGGTGAGGTATTTTTGGGGTCTCTCCAGTTGCTGCAGGTGTCGGGTAAGGTACATCCCAAATGGGGCATTGTATTCAATTATGGGCCTGATGAGTGATGAGTAGAGGGGCACAATGACCTCTCTCGATCTAGATGTGAACCCTTTCGTGATAAGGTGGGCTATATAGAAGGTCTTTCTAACCACATTGGCAACGTGATTGTCAAAGGAGAGATTGCTATCTACTTGGGTCCCCAAATCCCTAATTACTTCTTCCGTACTTAATGGATTACCTCCTATGTGGTAATTTGTGGGCACTTTGTTTTTCCCAAAGGGGATGACTATGCACTTTTTTGCATTTAGCTTGAGGCCGTGGCTCTGACACCAGGTATCCGTCTCTGTGAGACCCTTTTGGAGGATGCTTGCATCAGCTGGTGAGTCAATTATGGCTCCCAGTTTGCAGTCATCTGTGAACTTGGTCAGCCATAGTCCTCCCATGTTAGCCTGTACCTCAGAGAAGTATATACCGAACAAGAGAGGTCCCAGGACTGAGCCTTGTGGGATGCCACTTGTAACTGGTTTAGAGACGGACATGGCACCTGCAATTCTGACCATGTGGGTTCTATCCCTGAGCCAGTTTGCAACCCATCTTGTGACATAGGGGTTGATATTTAAGTTGGTAAGCTTATTTATGATGCCTGAGTGGGGTATTGTGTTGAAGGCTTTTGCGAGGTCCAGGTAGGTTGTGTGAACTACCTTCCCCTCATCTATGGCCTTGGTAACTGTTTCAAAGAAGTCAACTAGGTTTAAGAGGCAAGATCTGCCCTTAACAAAACCGAATTGGGTAGGGTCCAGTGTCTGGAGGTTCCCAATGTCTTTGTTTATGAGTTCCATGATGATACGCTCCATAGCTTTGCAGACCAGGCAAGTCAGGCTTATAGGGCAATAGTTCCTGGGGTCCGTTGTGGCACCACCTTTGTGGAGCAGGACCACTGTTGCTGTACGCCATTCTTTGGGTACATATCCTGTAGTAAGGCTGAGTTTGAACAGTGACTTTATGTGAGGGTTCAGTTCTTCTTGGAGCTCATGTAAGATGCAGCCCGGGACACCGTCCGGTCCCATTGATGCTGTGTTTTTTGCTTTGGAGAGGGCAGACTTCACCTGTGCATCTGTGATGTCTGGGAGGCTACATTCTGTTGGGATAGACATTTGCTCTTTTGGGGGGAAGGGGGGGAGAAGTTTGCACTGAACCTGTCTGCCAGGATGTTGGCAATGTCTGTGGGTTCGGTGTATTTTTTGCCATTTTGTACTAATTCAGAGCATATCTGGGGGTTGTCACCCAGATTTCTGACATAAATAAAGAAGGCCTTGTGATTATCCAAAGCGTCCTGGGCAATTTTTCTTTCGAAGCTGGCCTTTGATGATTATATGAGGGATTGTAGTTTCTTGCTAGTACTGATCAGAGATGCATTCTCTTTTTGGGATTTTGCTCTATCGTGTAGTAGCTTCCTCCTTCTGTTGTATAGCCTATTTATGGCTGGGGTCCACAAGACAGGTCTCCTGCTTTTGGAGGAGTGAGTCTTGGTTTTATTTGGGATAGCACGATCCATGCATTCCTGTAGATGCTCATAGAATGCATTTGAAAAGGATTCTGCGGTTCGGGCAGTATTTTCCACTGGCCCTGGGGCTTTGAAGGATTCCACCTCGGTTTTGAGAAGTGTGAAGTTTGCTTTTGAGAAATTTTTCACAGTGCTTTCCTTGGCTGGGGGTGGGGATGGGATATGGATGTCCAGTGAGATTAGTTTATAGTCTGATCTTACCAATGAGGGGTTTACCTCTGGTGTGGAAC
Organism: Protopterus annectens; assembly: GCF_019279795.1. NCBI lineage: Eukaryota > Metazoa > Chordata > Ceratodontiformes > Protopteridae > Protopterus > Protopterus annectens. The sequence goes on along the minus strand of NC_056751.1, from coordinate 194,926,696 downwards.
ATAGAGTCCCCATGTTGGTGATCACCAGGTCCAACATGTTGTCCCCTCTTGTGGTAGTGGTGACCAGTTGTTCCATAGCGTTTGAGTTTACAAATTCTAGGAACCATTGGGCAAGGGTGTTTGGGCTTGAGTAGTTTTCCCAATCAATGTTTGGGTAGTTGAAGTCACCCAATATTATGGTGTTTGGAGAGACCTTCATAGTCTCCAATGTTCTCAGGAAAGCCGAGTGAGGTTCCTGAGATTGGGAGGGTGATCTATAGTAGGCTACAAACCTTTCATAGTATTTGCTTCCCTGGACACCTGTCTAGCAGGGCAACTGATGTGATCTCTGGGGTGAATTTCCCTGGACCCCTGTCTAGCAGGGTGACTGATGTGATCTCCGGGGTGAATTTCCCTGGACCGCTGTCTTGCTGATGTGATGTGATCTCCAGGGTGAATTTCCTATCTCCCATTCAATCATCAAGGTTCCTTTGAAGAGGGCCAAAGACGTGCTCTGCTTGACATGTATGGGCAGTCTATTCTAGGGTATGGGGAGTCTCTGGGTCAGGAACCTATCCTTCCAGCATGTTTTGTTCATGGTGATGACAAGGTTTAGATCCCGGGAGCATGTGTCATTGAGGGATTGGGACTTCTTTAGGTGTAGCATATTCAACAGCTTTGGTGGTCTGCAATTGTAAAGTTACCTGGTTTGTGGATAGGGATAGGTCCCTTTAGGTGTGGGGTTTACTTTTAATATATTCCACTGGTAGCTAAATTGATCTTGGGTATTTGATAGGGTCATAAGAAGCATTGCTTTAGTTATGTCTGCTTTGTCATAGATGGGAATGTCAGTGGTACATTCCTTCCCAGGTTGGCAGGATATGTTGTCCTTGAAGATGTTTTGGAATGTGTTATGTATTTTGGATGTTTTACATGTCTTTTCTTTCTTGCAGATGGGGTCTTGGAATGCTGTGGCTGTAGTTTAGAATAGGTGGGTATAATGTGGAGCCTTCTCGTTCCTATTAGGGGGTTTAATATTGTCCTTTTCTTTATAGATGATGGTGTGCCGAGTTCCAGTGGTGAGATGCAGTGAGTTCGCAGATGATCATGCTTTGGTGTCAATTAAGCGATGGGGTCATTGGGTGAATAATCAGAAATGGATGGGTGTAAAGGCAAGCACAGTGATCCAGAAGAAGAAGAACCTCATGACTGTCAAGTGATGAATCATAACCAACTTTTTGTTTACTCTAAAATAAGTATTAATGTTTTATGACCTCATTTGATTTGTGATGCAGAATAATGTACGATACATGGTAGAATTAAGAGTTCTATTATTTAAACATCGTGGGATGCAGTGGTGCAGCGGTTTGTGCTTTTCACAGCTAGAAGTTTTCCAGTTCTATTCTCGGGGAGCCAGTTGTGTGGGCTTTGCATGCCCACCTTGTGTTTGTGTGGGTTTTGCCGGTTACTCCTAGGTTTTCATTCCATGCTGCTAAGTTGTTAGTTACTTAATATTGGCTATATTTTTGTACGGAAAGACATATAGATCACATACGGTAGATGGTCGTCATAGTGAGAATGGTTTTGCTGCATGTTTAAATTTGGATGCATGTTTAATTGGATGTCCTGATCACTTGGGTGGGCACATTGAGGTCACAGATGGAGTGCTGAGTGAGTAACAGTCAATGCCCTGATGGAAATGGACTTGAAAGGTAATAGTTTTTGTTTTGTGGATGTTTTGAGTTCTGGAGAGTCTATAGGGTAGTAGGTAATTTTATTCAATGGTCATTAAAACACATTACAGTTGGGAGCAGTGGTGATTTCTTGCAGATGTAGGACATATTTATTTTGGCCAGTTTGAGTGGGTTTCTTAGGTTGGGTTAATAGTTGATGCAGTTTATCAATTTCTGTTGCTTGTGGCTTAGTTCTTTGATACGCCCTTGTGGCGCATGGATAGGGTGGGTTATAGGGATTTGTATTTTGATTATACATTTATAGGTGTGGGGTTTGGGGGTGTATTTGTGGCATTTATTATGGCTGTGGTTAGTCATTACGGAAAGGTGAGGGCCAGCAAGGGCAAGGATGGATCTTAGGTGCTACTCTCGTATTGGATAGTTGGAGGGATGACAGGAAGGTTCGTGATCTGTGATAGGGCTGCTGTTAAGGTTAGTTGGTGATTGCCCTTGTTTGGTTTTAGGGGGCATTGGGTTAACATCAGGGAGGGACTAAGGGTTTTTTTTTAGTCGTTTGGTCTGTTTGTCACTGTGGCTATGTATGTGATAAGGTTTATAAGCTGGAGGGTTGAGTCAGTGGCTTGTGTGAGGAAGGATGATTGAAGGGACGTGAAGTATTTATTTTACTTTTAGTGTTTGTGTTAGCTGGTATAGGAGGTTCATTGGGGTTGTTGGGGGACTATGGTTCAGTGTCAATATGGAATTACAGGGCTGATGGTGTTTGAACAATGCCATGATGGTTGTTTAATCATTTCTTGTTGTAAAGACTAGTTTGTTTAATGTCTGGATTGATATTGCACCTGCGTTAAAGAGATCTCATTGGTATGATGGTATGCAATTGGGTTTAATAACAAAATAGTATAGCTTGTTTTGAGTTGCTAGAATGCCACTATGACTGCTGAGCTGTTTTATTGCTTGTAAGAGATAATTAGTGTGATGGTGGGATTGATAGACAACAGGAGCTGATACTAATTTTGTTGGTAGTGATGGGGAGTCATTAGAATTGTTGTTGCTTTGGCATTAAGGAGAGCTCATTTGGTATTACTGGATTGGGTGATACATAGGGTTGCAATGTGGCATGATGGCATGTAGTTGACTCTCTGCGTGGTTTTATAATGCCCTTGAAGTCATTGCGGAGCTGAATACATCGGTTGCAAGAGATTTTTGGTAATCAGAGTGGTATGCAGTGAGGTGGTAGAGGTCAGTTAGGGGGAGCAATCCTTGCAGTAAACTGAGATGAAAGGTAATGAATTTTGTTGATTGGGTGTGGTATATATTATTTTATCTGGGTTCATTGAAGCACAGTTGATTTTACACTGGTTTGGGATAGTGAGTTTTTCAGGTATTGCATGTATGCAGGTGTTTTAGGGGATACTTCAGGATTTGGGTACTGTCTATGAGGGAGGCTTAAGAAAGACACAGTCTGTTGTTTTGTAGATGAGGGCTGGTCCTTATGATCTAGTTGAAGTTTAGAAATGGGTACACCGAATGATGTTTGGCCTTAGGATGGAAGATTTGGTGAAAAGAGGGGGAACAGCCTGGTCAGGCTGGTGGGTGGAGAAGAGGGGTAGGTTTGCCCTCTTCTGTTCCCCCTCAGGTGATGGATGTGCAATTCAATAAGTTTGGAAGGAAAGTGAGTGGTTGCTCTGGTGGACAAGTTAATAAGCAAGCTGAGCTGCTTATATGGATGGTGGTGTAATTCAATAAATTGAAGGTGAGCGTGAACGCTGCCTGATTAGTACAAGGATAAAGTTAATAAGCAAGCTGAGCTGCTTATATGGATGGTGGTGTAATTCAATAAATTGAAGGTGAGTGTGAATGCTGCCTCGTTTGTGCAAGGATAAGTGAGCAAGTGGGGGACGCTGCTTATAAAGGGTGAGTGGTTGCACTGCCCTTATGGTTATTTCATGTCTTCTTCCATGGGTATTATCACCTGTGTCATGTTTTGGTTGAAATTTATAACTATTGGTTAACGGTCATGTTTATGGAAGTTTAATAAAGGTTGTCAAATGTCATTCGGTGTTGTGTGTTTATTGAAGTGGAACAGGACAAATGAGGTTTGGAACAGACCCTTTTGTCCTGGGACATCTTCAGTGGTGTTAAGTACATGGGATAGGAAGGATTAAAAGAATGAGTAGGATAGGGTTAAATGTGAGGGAGGGATGTTAGGAGGAAATGAGGTAAGAATAGGGAGGGGATTAGAGGGTTTTTGTCAAGTGTAATGAAAGTAGGAGTCGCATTTTGGCATGAACTTGCTGCCCTCCCTCCCTCCCCATTTTTTATTAGCAGGGATTTTGTGTATTTAGTGGGGAAGGCAGAGAAGAGGGGCAAGTTTGCCCTCTTCTATTCCCCCTGTGGTGATGGATGTGCAATTCAATAAGTTTGGAAGGAAAGTGAGCGGTTGCTCTGGTGGACAAGTTAATAAGCAAGCTGAGCTGCTTATATGGATGGTGGTGTAATTCAATAAATTGAAGGTGAGTGTGAACGCTGCCTCGTTAGTGCAAGGATAAGTGAGCAAGTGCGGGATGCTGCTTATAAAGGGTGAGTGGTTGCACTGCCCTTATGGTTATTTCATGTCTTCTTCCATGGGTATTTTCACCTGTGTCATGTTTTGGTTGAAATTTATAACTATTGGTTAACAGTTATGTTTATGCAAGTTTAATAAAGGTCGTCAAATGTCATTCAGTGTTGTGTGTTTATTGAAGTGGAACAGGACAACTGCCAATTAACCACATTGCTGTAGCTTGCCATTCTTCCCAACCACCTCTGATGCTGTTGCTGGTACTTCTTCTTGTGGGTCTATTATCTCAAGAATGAAAAATTACACAAATTATCAACCAGCACATTCTATTTTCAATATCCATGAAATACACTTAGCAGAGAAAGTCAAATTAATTCTAAAGGAATGCAAAGTTAACTTCATCAGCAAAACATTCACAGACCTTTTAACAAAATGATGCACTACTACCTCATAGTTTGAATGGAAAAAAAATTACCCCCTTGTTGCTCAGCTTTCCTTGCCACAGTACCATGGCCATGAAAATGGGCATCAGCTCCAGAACTGTAATAAACTTTCTCCTCTTCAAAGGGAATTTCTGGGGCCAAGCTTCCATAAACCAATTACCTTTGAAATAAGACCCCATCCCTAAATTTCTGCTGCTCCTGTGCACAGCTGCAAATCACCCACTGAAATCCAGAAATCTTGTTACATGGCCAGTCCACTAACATTCACTAAAAGATGATACTAGATTCCTAAATTTTCCTCAACACTTTTATTCACCCCTATTCCCTGATTTTTTTTTCCTGCCACCCCCTACCAGATTTGTCATTGACTTGTTAAATACTCTACATGTCCCTATGGTGGTGCTCACAAAATTCAATAATCCATGCAATTCCGTCAGCTCCTTAACTCCGACATTCAACTTATATAACATTTTTTGATTTTAGCTTGAAATTTACCCAGCTCATCATCCAGAATATGAAAATACTGAGTTAATCCTGGAAAAGTTAGTACCTTCACTAAACCTTCATGATTCTCTTTTGTTAAAGGCATTGTAATTCACCACACTTCATAACAACAATAAACACCCTCTTGCACCTCTTCTTACCTTCTCCAAGCAAATGAAAATCATCTAAATAATTCACTGCCTTTTGATCAGGCACATTATATTCCCAAATCCATTGCAATGCCACAATAAACTTTTCAAAAGTTGTGTATGTTACTGCAAAGCACATGGGCATAGCCTTGTCAAAATAAAATTTACTGCACTAAGTCCTTCCTAACATTAGTTAGTACCCTTCTTTGATTGCTAATAAATGGAAATCAGACTTCAACAATGTTATGAATCACTTTAACTGCATCATCCAATTTTGAACTCTAATATCACACCTGTCTATATGATCATTTACTGAGGAAATGTAATGAATCAGGCGATATTCAACAAAAATTGTTTTGGGAACTAATCCCAAAGGGGAAATACGAAATGGTCAAATAGAGGGCAAAAAGAAAACATCTAAATTTCTACCTGCCACCACCTCTTTATCCGACAATGCCTAATGATTTTCTCTTTATCATGACAGACTACAAGATATTACATCCATGATCATAACCCTGTATATCCAACAATGCCTAATAATTTTCTCTTTATCATTACAGACTACAAGATATTATATCCATGATCACAACCCTGTATTGCTGACTTAATGGAAAAACTCCTTGTAGATTTTTTTATCTCGTGTGTTATCTCCTTATAGGGTAATGCACTAATCATGCCTTCAATAGTTCAATTCTGGTAGGGCAGTGCAATTTCAGAAAGTTCTAGAGATATGAGGAAGCCATGAGTAATGCCCAGGTGACCAAAGTTCAGTTAACGTCTCAGGAAATTTGCAGAGCTTGCATAGAAGGGTCAGGTTGGAACAGGACACTTATAGCAAAAATCAATCAGCAGAAGGGCAGCATTGTGGAGTGTGTCCTAGGAATGGGCTTTCAGCTCACCAAGCCACAGCCTGGTGGTAGCCTTCAATACTACGCAGTGGTGTTGGTAGGTTACACCTTTCAACAGTCCAGATTTTCACAGAATGTACAGACTTTTGCCTCATAACTTTTGCCTGTTCCTCATAAAAGTTGTGGTTTTCTGATAAATCATTGAGTATTGAACTCACTAAATAATAACAAACTTCATATCCATCAGAAAATGCATGCTAACGCAACACATTTTATTCTGAAAACTTTCCAAGTTTATATTAGGAATACTTAAAAATTGCCCCTATTTTTGGAACCTTGCCCTACAATTATTTTTAGCTTTGTCCAGATTTCTTGTGCTGAGAGTTTGAGAGGTATGTGGTAGGTCATAATTCTACCAAGAGGGTGGGGTTAGGCCATGTGCATGCTCTTATTGAGAGATGGAGGGGAAGGCATAAGCAACACTCATGGTTGCATTTATGATGATCCCCTTTAGGTGGACTTTGGCCCATACTTCCTTATGGTAGTTGCATAATATAGGGAAATAAATATCCAGAGTCTATCTGGTGAGCTTTATGGCAGGTAGGCATGATGGCAAAAATCGTTGTTTAGTTTTACCTTCATTCAAAGATAAATTACTCAAGAAGACATTGATATTTATAACCTCCCTCTCTTTCATGCTTCTGTGTGCATCTGCCCCATTATATGTCTGTGCAAAATTCTGTCTTTTAAAAATACCCCTATGTTTGTTATTTAACTTGTCCTATCTTCTACAGTCCATTGCCATCATTCTCTTTCCTTCCTGAGTTTTCTGATCCTATGGAATTTCTCTGTTACTTTGCTTTTTTTTTATTTCATCTTTTTCTACGTTCCTGATTTTTGTCTGTCCACTGACTCAAAGTCACTATTTCCTTTCTTCTTTTTGCATTTGTTTCCTTGCTACACACTTTACTTTCCCTGCCCCTTTCCTCACTAGAAGTTTTTCCTTTCCCACTATTCTCTATTCATTTTCTTTTCATATGTTTATGTCTATGATATAACTAAGCTACATTTCCTTACCTTTCTGCTTTTTCCATTCACATTCAGTTGCTCTGGTCTCTTCCATGAAGTTCATTTCCTTACTTATTTGAAAATTCCATACTTCCTTCATCATGTCATCTTTTAATTCATATCTCATTCTGTTTCGCCTATCATCTTAACACTTATCACTATTTCAAGTTGACTTCAACACATTTATCCTATCTTTCCTTTATTCTTTGTTTTTATTCATTTCTTCCTTGATTATTGTAACAATGTCTACTTTTCTTACTTTTGTTCTTCAGTTGTGTTCCATCTGTTAACAATTTCAAGTTGTTTCAACTAAGCTGCACACATTATCGGGCATAGCTACAGATTACTCTCTCCACTGTCTTCACTCAATGTACCTGCCTTATTGCCCTGCCTTTAATTATCAAACAGTGCATTCTACCATTCTATGAGCTCTCACTGATAGTAAAAGTGTTTTGTTTTGCAGGCTGTTTATCCCTCCCACGCATCCCATTACATCATTTTTTGGTTCTAATTTTCTAAAATAAAATCCTCTTTATCTATAGTGTCTATGTTGTGGCTCTAATGTAATTTTATAGTTGCCTAATATCCACTTCTGTGTCATATCTTTCCTACCATTTCTTAACAAATAATCTGTATAGACAATAATTTTAGTCATTTGACACATACATTTTATTTTTCTTAGTCCTTATCTAAACAGTTCGGACCACTACTTTTCCCACTTTCATTTACCTGGTCAGCTTATACCATCTACAGCTTACTGTCCCCAATGCATTTCAACTTCATTATTTTCAGTGCTCCTACATCTGTCTTTCTCCCTTCCTGTCCTTATGGCTCTCTCTTTTTTCTTCTATTAGGATTAGATATTCCTCCAATATTTCAAAAAAACATTTTCACCTGCCATGTCTTCATTAAATTCCCTCTCCAACATTTGCAATGCTCATCAGGATGCTTACAAACAGCATAGACACAGCACATTTGTTATCAGACTTCAGGGTTTTCAGTGTGACTGCCAAAATGAAATGGAGAAGGTCTGGTAATTAGCACAGAAGTCTAAGAGGTGTTGCTGAGCTGCTTCTTGTAGTCCAGTGCTTGATTACTTCATCCTCTCTTTTTCTATTGCTTGACTCTTAAGAATGTAATTTAACCACACAGTGCTCCCAAGTTGCCCCTAAAAAAGGGATAATTGTGTTAATCAGGCTTACATGGTTAACAAATAAATAAAATTATGAAAGGAACACATGACATGCTCATCCTGTTCTAGTTAAATCAGTTAAATGTGCAACACTATATATTACATCTCTTTTTTTATAAAATATGATATGATTGATATATATATATATATATATATATATATATATATATATATATATATATATATATTAGTGTGTTAGATATTAATTACCTTACAGCATGTATACACACACATAGGTTCATAGGTTCATACTAGGCTATCTGTCCTAGGGCATTTATAAGCCTAGCCAGAGTGTGTGTGGCTTTTGACACCCTTTGGAATGAGAATACTATGCCCATTTAGGGTTTAGTTTACTGTGCCTCTGTCCAGTAGTGACACAGAGATGACCCCTGGGGTAAACCTATGATCTCCCATCCACTCGTCAAGATTTCTCTTGAAGAGAGTCAGTGAGGGGCTCTGCCTAACATGGACTGGGATTCTGTTCCAGAGTGTAGGGAGCCTCTGGGTTATGAATTTGTCCCTCCAGCATGTCCTATTTATTTTTGTGTTGAGGTTCAAATCTCTCACTCTCGTGGTTCTGGTGGATTTGGATTTTCTGAGGTGGAGCATGTCCATTAATTCCAGATTGGACATGGCCTTGTATGTCGGGCATAGATCGCCTCTGAGTAGGCGGTATGCGACTGACTAAAGCTGGAGTTTCTTCAGCCGGGCAGCATATGACATATGTTTGAGACCCTTGATCCTCTTGGTGAGGTACTTTTGGGGTCTTTCTAACTGCTGCAGGTGTCGGGTAAGGTACATCCCAAATGGGGCATTGTACTCAATTATGGGCCTGATAAGGAAAGCATATAGGGGCACAATGACCTCTCTTGATCTAGATGTGAATCCTTTCATGATAAGGTGGGTAATATAGAAGGTCTTCCTAACCACCTTGGCAATGTGAGTGTCAAATGAGAGGTTACCGTCAACTTGGGTCCCCTAGGTCCCTGATTACTTCTTCCGTACTTAATGGATTACCACCTATGTGGTAATTTGTGGGTACTTTGTTTTTCCCAAAGGGTATGACTAAACATTTTTTGGCGTTCAGTTTAAGGCCATGGCTCTGGCACCAGTTTTCCGTTTCTATGAGGCCTTTCTGAAGGATGCTTGTGTTCACTGGAGTATCAATTATGGCGCCCAGTTTGCAGTCATCTGCGAACTTTGTCAGCCACAACCCTCCTATGTTTGCTTGCACCTCGGAAAAATAAATGCCGAACAAGAGGGGTCCCAGGACCGAGCCCTGTGGGACACCGCTTATGACTGGCTTAGAGTCTGACATGGCTCCAGCAATTCTGACCTTGTGGGTTCTGTCCTTGAGCCAGTTTGCAACCCATCTTATGACATATGGGTTTACATTTAAGCTGGTGAGGTTGTCTATGATGCCCGAGTGGGGTATTGTGTTGAAGGCTTTTGCAAGATCAAGGTAGGCTGTGTGAACTGCCTTACCCTCATCAATGGCCTTAGTGACTGTTTCAAAAAAGTCGACCAGGTTCAAAAGGCAGGATCTGCCCTTGACAAAGCCAAATTGGGTAGGATCCAGTGTCTGTAGGTCCCCGATGTCTTTGTTTATGAGTTCCATAATGATCCTCTCCATAGCTTTGCAGACCAGGCTCATCAAGCTTATGGGGCGGTAATTTCCAAGGTCCGTAGAAACACCTCCTTTGTGGAGTGGGACCACTGTTGCTGTACACCATTCTTTGGGTACGTATCCTGTAGTAAGGCTAAGATTAAACAGCAGCCTTATGTGCGGGTTTAGTTCCTCTTGGAGTTCATGTAGCACACAACCCGGGACACCATCTGGTCCCATTGACACTGTGTTTTTAGCTTTGGAGAGGGCGGCTCTCACCTGGGCATCTGAGATGTCAGGGAGGCTACACTCTGCTGGGATAGACATTTCTCTTTCTGGGGGGGAGGGGGGATTTGCACTGACCCTGTCTGCCAGTATGTTGGCAATGTCTGTGGGTTCAGTGTATTTTTTGTCATTTTGGACTAGCTCTGAGCATATCTGGGAGTTTCCACCCAGGTTTCTAACATAACTGAAGAAGGCCTTGTGATTGTCTTTAGCGTCTTTTGCGATTTTTCTCTCAAAGTTGGCCTTGGATGATTTTATGAGTGATCGTAGTTTTTTGCTAGTACTGATCAGAGATGCCTTCCCTTTTGGGGATTTTGCTCTGTCATGTAGTAGCTTCCTCCTCCTGTTGTAAAGCTTGTTAATGGCTGGGGTCCACCAGACAGGACGCCTGCCTTTGGGGGAATGGGTCTTGGTTTTATTTGGGATTGCATGATCCATGCATTCTTGAAGGTGTCCGTAGAAAGCGTTTATAAAGGATTCAGCGGTGTGGGCTGTGGTTTCCACTGGCCCAGGGGCCTTGAAGGAGACCACTTCAGTCTTAAGAAGTGTGAAGTCAGCTTTTGAGAAATTCTTCACTGTGGTCTTTTGTGCTGGGGGTGGGGGCGGGATGTGGATTTCCAGTGAGATTAATTTATGGTCTGATCTCACCAATGAGGGGTATACTTCCGGTGTGGAGCATTGTGTCCCCATGTTTGTGATGATCAGGTCTAGTATATTATCTCCTCTTGTGGGAGTAGTGACTAGTTGTTCCATCGCATTTGAGTTTATGAATTCTAGGAACCTTTGGGCTAGGGTGTTGGGGCTTGAGTAATGCTCCCAGTCTATGTTTTGGTAGTTGAACTCTCCCAATATAATGGTATTTGGAGAGACATTCATACTCTCCAGTGTCTTCAGGAAGGCTGAGTGGGGTTCCTGAGTTTGAGAGGGTGGTCTGTAGCATGCTACAAACTGTAGGGCAGTTTTGCCTATGATTAGTTGTACCTGGATGGTCTCCGATGCTTCGTGCATTGCCACTAACCTGGAGGTGTGGGTATCTTTGATGAATATGGATACTCCCCCTCCTTTTGTGGTTCGGTCCAAGTTTTGAGGCCGAAAAGCATGATATGAGGTATAATCTGGTAGTGCTGGGGTGCTCTCAGGAGCCTTGAACCAGGTTTCAGTCACTGCACAGACATCAATGTTCTCCATACTGAGGAGGGCTTCAAGAGCATGCATCTTGAGGTTTAGACTTCTGGCGTTGAGCAGCATTACCCTTAGTTTTTTTCCACTTGTGTTTTCTAGGGAGGTGGGTTTGTCTTTTGAGCCTTGCCTAAAAAAGGCACTATGGGGGTGGCAAGAGCCTTGACCGATATCCGGAAGCCCAGGGGTGACAGGTGAAAGCCCTCCCTTGTGAAGCAGCGTGGCTTGTCAAGCATGTCATCCCAAGCAGACAGACATTGGATCCCCTTAGAATGGCACCAGTAATTGAGCCAAATGTTAAAGCTGATCATTTTGTCTTTGTACTGTGGCATCATTCTTGTTGAGGGTAAGATGCTTCTCAGGGTCAGGGTCATACCGGCCTGGGCTACATAATCAGAGAGCTCCTCTATGTCTCTTTTCATGTAGTCCAGGGAGGTACGTCTCAGGTCATTCACACCGGCATGGACAATGACGGAGTCATATCTGTACTTGCTTTAGAGTGACCTGAGTGCTTGTGTTATGTGGCGAATTCTAGCGCCCAACAGGCAGCTTATTGTAACCTTTTCCTTGTTCAGTCTGGTGAGCGGGACATCAGTGTGTCTGACTATGGAGTCACCTATTACAAGTGTATCAGGCATGTTGTTTGGCCTTAAGGGCTGTGACTGTTTGGCACACTGACTTTGTGAACTATGTGTTGCATGTGCTATGTTTTTAGGTAGTGGTTGCTTGGATGTCTGCTTTGGAGGCTTCTGTTGTTTTGGTAAATTTTTAATTAGAGCCTCCGAGTATGTTTTTGTGTGTTTATGTGTTTGGTTTGTAGTTGTGATATGTCTATGTGAGACTGGGTTTGTGGTGTGTGTGGTTACCTTCTCCTCCTGACTGGTTTTGCCAGTACTGAGTCGAGGGAGCTCAGCCTCCAGTTTGGCTATATAGTTGCATCTCTCACATATATTTGTATTTGTTGGGAGGAGGAAAGGGTTGTCTGTGTACATGAGGCAGTTGTAACATTGCCTCAAGATTCCCAGATTCACCAGCTGAACTGGAGAGGACGCCAGTAATTGACCCTTCGACATGCTAGAATAGTGTAAGGGATTGCTGTGTAGCTGAGTCAGAAAGGACCTATAGGGAAATGGGTACTCAAGGGGATTGTAGGTGGATGTAGTGCTTTCTTTTTGTTTAAGAGTGCTTTACCTGTGTAAAAATGCTTTAGGAGCAAGTGCTGGGCTTTTCAGCTAGAGAATAGACTGTTTAGACAGAAAGTAGAGCAGTTCTAAGGGAAAAACTGAAGAGCAGACTTAGCAGAGCCAGAAATAGTTTAAACTTGATTAACTGGCACTGCCCGATGCTGCGCTATGCGCAACTTCACGCAAAATCACTCAAAAGCGTGCTAAAGTTGGCTTTATAGCAGGGGGTTAGAAAGAGCTAGGCAATGGCCCAAAACGGCCAATAAACTGCAAGTCACTGGGCTGGAACCACTCCTTTAGGGACAAATAGGCTGCTCAGTGCTCCCCACTCCCACTGGTGAACAAAGAAGCTTCCTCCTATCCAAATAAGGATATGGACAACACAGGAACTATGACACAGCCCAGAGATCAGCAAAATCTGAAGACTGGACTATTCTAGTTAAGTAAAGGCGGGAAAACAAGGATATTTTTTTTTTGTTTTTTTTGTTTTTTTCACAAACAGATAAAAAATAGATACAGTAACAAACAGTAAATGCTTTCAGCTAGCGCACTTGAGTGTGTAGCCTACCAGTTAATTTAAGCAAAAAATAAACTTTTAACGTGCAAAACAGTTTAGAAACAAACAGAAATACAGTGAATCAGCTTGCAGAGCTAGTTTAGTAATAAAAATTCGCTTTTTAGGCAAAATACAGCAGTCGAAAATAGAAAGCCAGAAAAAATACTTATAAATCAATGGAAAGTCACTCTTTCACTCTCTGCTGCTTGTAGAACTCTGCAGGACACCACGAGGAGCTGTGCTGAGTCGTATACAAGCACAAAAGCACGCTAAAGTGGGCTTTATAGCAGGGGGTTAGAAAGAGCTAGGAAATGGCCCAAAATGGCCAATAAACTACAAGTTGCTGGGCTGGAACCACTCCTTTAGGGACAAATAGGCTGCTCAGTGCTCCCCACTCCCACTGGTGAACAAAGAAGCTTCCTCCTATCCAAATAAGGATATGGACAACACAGGAACTATGACATAGCCCAGAGATCAGCAAAATCTGAAGACTGGACTATTCTAGTTCAGTAAAGGCGGGAAAACAAGGATATTTTTTTTTGTTTTTTTTGTTTTTTTCATAAACAGATAAAAAATAGATACAGTAACAAACAGTAAATGCTTTAAATTGGCTAGCGCACTTGAGTGCATAGCCTACCAGTTAATTTAAGCAAAAAACAAACTTTTAAAGTGCAAAACAGTTTAGAAACAAACAGAAACACAGTGAATCAACTTGCAGAGCTAGTTTAGTAATAAAAATATGCTTTTTAGGCAAAATACAGCAGTCAAAAATAGAAAGCCAGAAAAAATACTTATAAATCAATGGAAAGTCACTCTTCCACTCTCTGCTGCTTGTAGAACTCTGCAGGACACCACGAGGAGCTGTGCTGAGTCGTATACATTTACATTAACAGTGGCATGTAATGGATTTGCTACACATTAGAAAGAACTATCACATTTTATATCTTCTCATGCGGGTTTTCAAAGAGTCTTTAAGCAAACTACAAGAATTGTAAGATCTGGTCAGATCTTCAAACTGCCAACACATATAGCTGGATTTCTAATAATTTGTTCATATTCATGCTTTAAGCCGCCTATTAAAACTATTTTTTGTTACTCTTAGATCTCTTTCTGTGGTAGTTTAAGTTGTATTTCAGTCTGTTGTGGCATGTACATTGGAGGTGTTTACTGCAGCTCTCTATTTTCAAAAATCAATTGTCTTTTTACCACTGTGCTTTGTTTGAATGTGTCACTTCTTGCTGTTTAGACAAATGTCATTTAACAGATGCCTTCTATTCATTTCTATCATATTGCTTTGTTTTTCAATTCACTACTGCTTATGGCTCTTATCGTCTCCATGTCTATTGAATCAAACACAATTTGTCCTGGTCCCCTTCAATAACGCACATCACACCAAATGACATTTGACAACATTTATTAGATTTGCATAACATAGCTTTGATCACCAACTTTATTAATTACAACTATTCATGATATAATTGATACTAAATACAGCAGGTACTAAATACAACAATCCTTGTAATGTTAAACAGGGCAGCGTACCTACTCACCCTGCCCCAGTAAGCAGCGTCCATACCTCTACTCACTTTACTTATGAAGCAGCGTCCTATCTCACTTCATACACCATGCATTGTAATGTTACACAGGGCAGCGTACCTACTCACCCTACCCCAGTAAGCAGCGTCCATACCTCTACTCACTTTACTTATGAAGCAGCGTCCTATCTCACTTCATACACCATGCATTGTAATGTTACACAGGGCAGCGTACCTACTCACCCTGCCCCAGTAAGCAGTGTCCATACCTCTACTCACTTTACTTATGAAGCAGCGTCCTATCTCACTTCATACACCATTCATTGTAATGTTACACAGGGTAGAGTACCTACTCACCCTAGCCCAGTAAGCAGCGTCCATACCTCTACTCACTTTACTTATGAAGCAGCGTCCTATCTCACTTCATACACCATTCATTGTAATGTTACACAGGGTAGAGTACCTACTCACCCTACCCCAGTAAGCAGCGTCCATACCTCTATTCACTTTACTTATGAAGCAGCGTCCCATCTCACTTCATACACCATCCATTGAATTACCATCCACCAAATAAACACCATCCTTACCTCAGCATGCTTATCTATTCAGCAAGCATCCTCTAACTACTCATTTCCTTTCCCCAGATCATTAGACACACTATTTTATGAAAATGACATCACCATGTATGATTTATAGAATTTATAATTGTTTATTTTTTTATTTAATTCTTATTGTTGTTTTTAACTTAGTAATATGTAGATATGTAACAATGAATTAATTAGTTGATATAATTTATTTGTAAAGATTATGGGGTTTTGTATGTATGGGGGTGTGGTTTATGAATTGTTCCAATGAGCTTTGAGTGTTTAATATATAAAGAGCATTTGAATGTAAGATAAATGACTCTGAGGAAGCCAGATTGCTGGCGAAAGCGCTTAGTCGTGGTTCTATTTCAATAAATATACAGTTTTTGTCAACTTGAATGGTTCAGTTTCAGTTTTCAGTTTTAACGTTGCTTACAGTGGATTGGACTGCACTTTGTGGTTGCCGTATATTTTTTTATGTTGATCCTTTCCCCAGATCCTTGAAATGAACATCCAGACATCAGAGGGGGAACAGAAGAGGGCAAGCCTATCCCTCTTCTCTGCCTCCTCCCACTGGTAAAATAACCCTACACCCCACCAATGAAAAGAGGGAGGGTGGGTGGCTAGCATGTTCACGCCAAAATGTGACTGCTTAACCCAACTACACTGGACTAAACCTCTTAAGCCCCTCCCCATCATTATCTCATTTTCTTCCAACCATCCCTGCCTCCACTTAACCCTTTCACCTCCTCAACCCACTTAAATCCCCCTAATATTAACTTAAGCCCCCCATGAAGATGTCCCAGGACAACTTAGTTTGTTCCAAACTTCATTTGTCCCGGTCCCCTTCAAAAATACACATCACACCAAATGACATTTGACAACATTTATTAGATTTGCATAACATAGCTTTGATCACCAACTTTATTAATTACAACTATTCATGATATAATTGATACTAAATACAGCAGGTACTAAATACAACAATCCTTGTAATGTTAAACAGGGCAGCGTACCTACTCACCCTGCCCCAGTAAGCAGCGTCCATACCTCTACTCACTTTACTTATGAAGCAGCGTCCTATCTCACTTCATACACCATGCATTGTAATGTTACACAGGGCAGCGTACCTACTCACCCTGCCCCAGTAAGCAGCGTCCATACCTCTACTCACTTTACTTATGAAGCCGCGTCCTATCTCACTTCATACACCATTCATTGTAATGTTACACAGGGTAGAGTACCTACTCACCCTACCCCAGTAAGCAGCGTCCATACCTCTACTCACTTTACTTATGAAGCCGCGTCCTATCTCACTTCATACACCATTCATTGTAATGTTACACAGGGTAGAGTACCTACTCACCCTACCCCAGTAAGCAGCGTCCATACCTCTATTCACTTTACTTATGAAGCAGCGTCCCATCTCACTTCATACACCATCCATTGAATTACCATCCACCAAATAAACACCATCCTTACCTCAGCATGCTTATCTATTCAGCAAGCATCCTCTAACTACTCATTTCCTTTCCCAGATCCTTGAAATGAACATCCAGACATCAGAGGGGGAACAGAAGAGGGCAAGCCTATCCCTCTTCTCCACCCACCAGCCTGACCAGGCTGTTCCCCCTCCCTTCTACCCAAAATTGTTCAATCCACTTCCCATAAAGGGAAGGGTCAAGCCAAACATCATTTAGTGTACAATAATTACCCAGACATTACCAGCCCTTGGAATTACCTAATGCTTACCAAAGCCTCACCAGTCACTGGAGCAAGAATACTCAACCCCAATCACCAACACCACCTGACCCCTAGCAAGGAAGACCCCAGCTAACCATACAATGTGAAGTTCAATTCTGATACTCTCCAACAATTTCATGCAACCAGACATTACCTTGTGAGTACATATTCAGCTGTACCGCTGGAAAACCAAACCTGTCTCATCCCCTCCATCAGCTGCCCCATTCCTCAGCCTTCAATCTTGCCGGT
This sequence comes from Protopterus annectens, assembly GCF_019279795.1. Lineage (NCBI taxonomy): Eukaryota > Metazoa > Chordata > Ceratodontiformes > Protopteridae > Protopterus > Protopterus annectens. The sequence goes on along the minus strand of NC_056751.1, from coordinate 194,909,359 downwards.
CGAGTCCACTTTCCTTTAGCCCATCAAGTAAAATCCACTTTGCACCTCCCATCTGCCACCTCAGTGTTGGCCAATGACCCCACCATTTATTTGTCACCAAAGCACGATCATCTGGGAACACTCTATCTCACCACTGGAACTCGTCACACCATCATCTATAAAAAAAAAAAAAAAAAAAAAAAAATATTCCAAACTACTGCCATAACGTCCCAAGATCCCATCTTTCAGATCCCCTTTCCAGGCCACTGCATGATGCCTTCTGCCCTTCAGCAATTTCAGTCAGTAACTGTTGCCACCTTGAGCTCCCCTGGTGCAGCATCTTTACTCGCCACTGCTTTCTCTGCAAACTCACTGTAGTGCCACCACTGGTACTCCTAATGCCACCATCTGCAAAGAAAAGGACAAGTGTGAATCCTCCAAATGTAAAGAGACAATTCCACCTTATACCCACCTATTCCAAATTATCGCAGCAGTGTTCCAAAAACCCCCATCTGCAAGAAAGAAAAGGACATATATCATATAATACACATACCACACATTCAAAGACATCTTCCAAGACAACATCTCCTGCCAACCCAGGAAGGAATGTACCACTACCCAACCCTTACAACAAAGCAGCTTCTAATACCCTATCAAATATCTAATATAAATCTTATTACCAGTCGAGTATGTTACAACTAAACCCCACACATGAAGGGACATATCGATATGCACAACCAGGGTAACCTTGTAATTCCATACCACATCCATCAGTGCACTGTATAAGTCAAGCTAGCTTAGACCGTAAAACCATCTACCTAATTCTCAACCTTCTGTCCCCCAAATGAGGAAGACTAGCCATCATAATGTAGGCCCAAAGTCAAAATGCCGAAAACATAACAGGTTACTAACAGTTTACTTGGAAGATAACTTCACCCAGCCCTGACCTCTGATCTAATTCTCTTGCAGTGTCCCCAAAGGGACACATGGGTCACCCAATTGATAATGTATGAAATAAAAGCACCCACCCAGTCTAAAATGTGAGGCAAGATTTGGCCACCTGGATAAGCGAACAGAAGATACACCCCTGGGATTCCAACTGCGTCCTTGTGGGACAATGGCACTGGGTGCTGACTTGTTGGGAACATGGGCTAAATTCTTGGCTAGGCTTGTAAGGGCCTCAGGGCCAGCCTATTAACTTCCTATGATCTTATGATCTCTCAGCGTCCAGCGTTTGGCCTCATACCCCTGGCCCACTTCTCAAAAACCTGTGCCAGCCATTCTTAACAGCATTCCACAATGATTTGCCAGCAAGCACAACTCTCAAGAGGCACGGACCAAAATCATGAGGCACAAATCTGGGCATTCTGCAAAATTCTTGAGAGTTGAAAGGTATGACAGTGACCTTTCAGGCCTGTCAGCCAATGCTTCAGCCCTCAAAGTTATTACAATGTTCCCAATAAATAGCTAATCTAAAGATAATGGCAATTAGGGAAGCCCACTAATTCTTCCACAAGCCTGCTGAACTGGGGAGATGAAAGCTCAACATCACAGACAAATTCCAACCCTTGCACTCTGCACTCAACTTACTCAGTAGCTAGCATGACAGAAGCTACACTGAATACCCCCTCCCCCAGAAATCCCCTTTATGAAACAAAACACAAAGTCTCTAGAAATACAACATCAATGTCTACATGGAAAAGTTATACACACATTTAGCTTAGTGAAAAGCAGCATGCATCCTTTACGGTGAGTTGACATGAATTTCTATAGTACTCCAAATATAACTGATGCTTTATAATACCATGGCTTCACCACATCATTGAATGCCCCCATAGGAACAGAGCTAGAATTCATGGACAAGCCCAGGCCACCTGAAAGCAGACCAGTAAACCAACTCCCCGCAACTCACAACCCGACTGAAAGCTAACATGATAAGCTGCTACCTGCAGCACTTCCCATCCAAACAAGCATAGCCACTGCTGCTCATTCTAAACCCCACAACCTGTGAAACCAATAGGAAACAAAACTCCGAGCAATGCCAAAGGAAAGGTTTATTTATTTATTTTTTTTTGTTATTGACCTGTAATATAAATAAAATGGGGTACCTTGTGGTGGCTAGCTTCTCTGCCCTGCATCCAGTCAAAGCAATTATGCAACATTGTTAGTGCATCCTCCACAGTGATCACCAACCCTAATGGCTGTAGCAGTCCCATGCTGCCACTGCGCCTGAGTCCAAATCCCTTCCTCCCATGGCCTGGAGAAAACAACATCAACTCCACACAGTGCCTGCAAAACACTAATGACCAAGAAAACCAACTGCAGGGGGCACAACAAAACTCCAAGCCTTTCACAGTCCGCGAGACACCAAACCACAAACAAAACAAACCACAGCAGACCCCAAAACCCAAGGCCTCCCACAAAACAGTCCAACCCAGAGTATCAGGCAGCCAGAAACCACCCACAAGCTGCATGGCTGCTGGAATACAAACAGGAAACAACAGCCCGCGAAATGGCCAGTGGGGCTCCCCCTAGCCCCCACACCCAGACCCGGCGACCCATACAGCATCATGCACCAGCCCCCAGCCTCCACACACCAATCTCTGGACTCAGCACCATCGCTTGAAAAGGCCAAGCTGCACCACAACCGCTCAAACCCTCATGCCACTGCAGAACACTCTTCCAGTGCAGGACAGCCTCTGCACCCATTCTCAGGATTCAAAACTGCAAAGGAAGCAGAACAGAGGCACAGCTCAGGCATCACATGAGAAACTCCAGCCACACGCATGCACCACCACAGCTGCTGACCACCAAATGCACCTCCCCACAAAACGGAGAACCACCGAAGCAGAAGCAAGGCCGCCCCTCCCCGGACCAAGTAAAGCCAAGCCAACACCATGCGACAGGACCAGTACCACAATACAGCGACAAAATATCAGTCAGAACATCAAGTTAGAATTAACTCACACATCTAGTACATCTAAATTTTTAGGGTTATCATCAACAGCACAGGATGGAAACCATAGCAGTCACTCTTCTGCATCTCAAAGAAATCATCCAAGCCGAACCCCTGCTCCATGTTAGTCATTCCTGCTGGACATGTGCTGCACTTTCCAACTGCAAACAAATCTAGTCTACACTCCCAACTGAAAAGCTCCTTGTGATGCACACCCCAACGAATCCCGACCGAGTTTATCCGATGACAACATGCCTGCCCCTCCCATTCTGCACCACCCCCACTGATAAGAAGTTGAACTGTAGTCCACTACCAACTGTCAAAATTTTGCTTTTAAGTGAAACAGTGACATGCATGCATTCTGACAAATCACAGCACCACCAAAACAACACGAGCTACTCTCCAGATTTTTTTTTTCCAGACATCAAGTAGGCAAGTCAGTATGACCACTCAACACTGTCACTGCGTGTCCTTGAAAACTGTTTCAACACCCACATGACACACTTCCATTCAGTTTCAAACACCTCCTTGCATGAACAATGAGAAAAGAACAATAGACAGCCCCGTTCAAAGTCAGCTCTGACAGTTCAACACCTAGGTCATTGTGCTTGCCTTTCACTTACTGGACCGCCAATAGATTCCCTTCATTTGTATGCGACATCGCGAACGACACGCTGAGGCCCCTCCATCACCCCAACACCACTGCTCATGGTCCAATTTCAAGAAGATAGCATTGGAAGCCGCTGGAGCCTCCACCTCCCAACAAAATCCTAGCTGCAGACCAGCAACAGCAATCCTCATGTGGCAGCTCCAACCATCAGCCCCGGTGACACTACAAGTAAATGTGTAACCACGTGTCAGCTTCCTGGCTGCTGGGTACAAAATGTGAAACCGGTGAGATGATGACTGCCGAAGCTTTAGCCTCACATCCAAACAAAACTGTTTAAACATCTCCAGCCTAGAAAATCCCCCAGCCTGCGAAAGGCCATTGCGGCTCCCCACAGCCCCAAAACACCACTGGAAACACCAAGACAGGCAATTTTTTCTTTTTCCTTCTTTGTATCTATTCCACAGAAGCAACTACTGGCCCACTGCTGCACTTGCCCCACCACTCAACACTGAAGGAAGCCGGATCCAGGTGGAAGACAAAAGGCAACCAACACGATCCATTCCCCACGGAGCCCTCCCCAAAAGTCCATCGCACACCCACAAATACCAAATGCAGCTCTGACAGACTCAAGCATGCCAAATTACCCAACAATCAACAATTTAAGCTGCTAGTCAGTACCTTAAAGGATCTGCAGTAGCATTCTCTGTAGGACTCAAAACGCTACCTTCCTAAAGTACCATGGCTTAAAACTATACACTAGAACTGCCCTTAAAAACAGAAACTACTACTGCTATTAACCAAAACCAGATACTGAACCTAACCCCCTCTTCCATAGCCCACTAGTCTAATGCCTACCTGACCACACCAACACCTACAGGTCGTCGTGGACGTAGAACTTGCTGTAACAAGTTCACACCAAAATGTGACTGCTTAACCCAAATACACTGGACTAAACCTCTTAAGCACCTCCCCATCATTATCTCACTTCCTTCCAAACATTCCTGCCTCCACTTAACCCTTTCACCTACCCAACCCACTTAACTCCCCTTAATATTAACCTAACCCCCCCCCCCATGAAGATGTCCCGGGACAACTTAGTTTGTTCCAAACTTCATTTTCTGCTTAAAGATCAGATTACACCACACAGTGACAATGATAATAAAAATGTTTATCTTTGTCGATTCCTTTTCCACATATTTGAAACACTAGCTTTACTGTATGGCATTAACCATATAGTCACATGTTGGAAGATTAATTTTAAACTTCTAACTATCAGCAAGTTGTTTAGAGACCGAATACTTGCAGTAAAATATACTTAAATTATTTCCCACCAGATTTTTTTCCAACTTGAATAGCTCCATACTCTTGCCAACTTAGCCATTGGAACCAGCATAGACTTGCTTAAATTCTTATTAATGTTCAGACTTTTTGAACTTTTGTCTTGTATACTGTGGATCATTAGCTAATAAAATGAATAATTATAATTAATAATAATAAAATAACATTGGATATGCTTAGTCTTGAAGACATGACATTCAGTGCACTCAGCACACCAGTATTTGAGGTTTGCGCAGCTTAATCACTTCTGCATGTTTAAAGTAATAATCTACGTATATGAGATACATTGCTTCTTTAAAATGAAACAAATCTGCGCTCAAACAACCCCGAGTTTTTTTTCCCCAGGAACTGCACAGGCTTCCTAGCATTTTTGATCTCTGCTTTCTATAATGATATAGATTGCAAAAGGAGCAATTTTGTATATTTTGGTCTATCTGAGCTGACAATGAAGGTTACAATATTATATCTCAGTGTATCATCTTGCATTTCTCTATTCCAAATGTGATTCATTTATCAACTCAGGCATCTGTTTTTCAGCTGATTAGCTTCAGCTTTGAACATTAAGCCTTTGGCAAAATGTATTCCATTGTTTCTTACTGGTTACTTTTTGCACTGATCAGCTTTTCAGTATGATTAATTTTAGTAAGTGCATTTTTAAATCAGTGTCTTTAAGTGATTGAAATTCCTTACTTTTTATTCTATCATTGTTTAATACATTACTGCTCAAAGTAGCTATAATTCTTCAAGCAAATTTGCATGTTGATCTGGAAAATATGCTGTACTCATTATTTTGTAGTTCATTCCTTATTCTGTATTTCATTTTAAGATCATACTATTGGAGAATAAATAACATTCTCTGCAAACTTTAAAGTACCTTGTTTCAAAAAAACTTTTGAAATATGATTTGCAAAAGTTTATAGTGTAACATTATTTGTACCTTTTTTCCATAAAAATATCAGTGGCATTTCTCAAATCTGCTAAGTGTTGCTGGCAGTTCATTTTCTGTTTGACCATACATTCTCTGTGCTTTGGTAAATGCTTTTGAAGCACAGGCAGCTGTTCTTTCTCTTGCAAGAACAAAACTCCTATATAATTCTGAATTGTATTCATTGGCAGCACAACTATATTATTCTCATCATTTTGTGGTTTAATTTATTGAACAGTTTAATCTTTTCTATTTTAATCTCTACAATCAGATTGCAGTTTGCTCCAGGAGTTTCTTAAGAGCCATAGTTATCTCAGATATACTACACCTCTTAGGCATAATTGTCTCAGATATATTAGGTATAAGCTTCACAATATAAATCCTAGATTTTTGATTAATGTCTGCCTTTCCACTAGCTTAAGTAACTACACTGCTGGCCTGAATTGTTCCATCTGACTTCAGTTCTTCTATGTTGAAATATGACCTGCATGTTTTAGATCTGCCACTCTGAGTTTATGGCTGTTCTGATTTACTTTGAAATGTTGCTGTCTCAGTACATTCACATAGATTTTAAATCATAATTCTCTTGTGTTTGTGCCCACACTAATAGAAGATCCAATTATGTTTGCAGCATTTTCTAACAACTGAACTTCATGTGGATTTCCTCTTTGAAATTCTTCTTGTAATGACAAAATACTAAATGGAAATCATAAGAATCTCTAATGTATCAGTGGCTTATTAAATGCACAGAACTAAGAGGTTCATTCATCTAACCTCAGCTGCTAGAATGACAATGCTACTTACATATTGGTTGGGGTCTAACAGCTTCTTAATGACACTTACGTTTTGATATTAATTCAGTTCTGGTTTATTTATTCCTCTAGAAGCCACCAGCATTTTCCTAGGAGCATGCATTATTGGTACAGCATCTGGACTTATATGATAAGATATTTAGATCACTAATTTCCCAAGCCTGCAATTAAATTATAATAATCATGAAAGATATTGACCCGCGGTGGTGGTGCTGCGGTAACATTGTCACCTCACAGTAAGACGCTGTCCGGTTCGATTCTCAGTTAGAGCGTCTTCTGCGTGGAGACATGCTTGAATGGGCGTACCTTCATTGAAGGTTGTGCATCAGGCCTGGAAAGCCGGTATGTAAAAATCAACTGCCAGTCATTAGCAGACCGGAGTTCCACTGTGGCGACCCCTAACCGGGAAAAGCCGAAAGACACAAACAAACAGTCATGAAAGATATTATTGATATGGCTCTTTGCCTTACTTAAGATGACTGTGCCACTGAGCAATTGCTCATGCGTTCATTTACTTGGTACTTTTACACTGTGAATTTCTCTTAAAATTCTTAGCTTCTCTCAAACCAAATAAGTCAAAAGACTAATAGAAGTAGGTGCAAATTACATTTCCTTGCTCATCAACCCTATTTCAGGAAGGATCTTGTTCTTCTTATTTTTATATTCACAAGTTAGCAAGTTGTGATGCAAGGTTTAACTTGGTGCTTAAGTGCATTCATAATGTGTATACATCTCTCATCTCTGTGCCTTTTAGCCCTAGCACTTCAAACTCATATTAAGACACAATGGGAATTCAGCCCTGAACACATTGTGTAAAGAGATAAAACCTTCCCTGTGCTCAGTTGACCCATGTTTAACTAGTAGCATGGGGGGGGGGGTCTATATTATATTCTTGAAAATCAACAATGTCAAATCTGACATTGTCGACATGAGAATATCGAATGCTCAGAATCTCGAGCGTATAAATAGAAATCTCCATAAGGGGAGATTTATGTTTACTGCAATGTAGTGCGGTCACAGAGTTGGTTTATTTAAGTAGCGGGGGTGTGGGGGGTGCAGGGGGACTTGCCCCCCTGCTTAAACCTGTTAGGGTACTTTTTTGTTTTTTTGTTTTTGTCTTTTTATAAGGTCGATGTTTGAAGACATCGACCATATGGTGTTGACCATATGTTTGATGTTTTCAACCACCGACCTTATAATATAGACCCAACATGGGTGATGGAGAGACCAGGTGAGGGAGGATGGGAATGAGTGGCTGATGCAGGCTTACCCATATTGGGATGACAGAGGCTGCTTAAACTCAATGTAAATAACAGCATTAAGAGCATAGCAAGCTCCATGCTACAATCTGTATACCACTTGGTCAGAAGTTTGTACAAGAGTAGAAGTTCATATGCATTTCAAGAAGGCAACCATTGCACAGAATGCAAAACTGCTTCAGCGTGGTGTGGGTTGAATCATAATCCATGGCAACAGTATGTACTACAACAGCATCCTTGATGCTCTCACTAGCCTCAACATGGGTTGAATTAAGCCCAGAGGAAGACATAGCATGTTTAGTAAATCTAATGAATGAGGAGAGTTGCTGTTGGCAATTGATTGTCAACTGCATGGAGGTCAGGGAAAAAAATACATGCTGAGTATTCAGAAACACATGCTATACTATACTGCACAATCCCATTTCTAGAGGGACTTCTCAGTGCATTATGAGGGAGTAACTAAAGGACTAGTTACAGTATTAAGAAGGTCCTAGTATGACATGTTACATATTACATCTATCTCAATGGAGAAAAATGTAAACAAATACAGCAGTCCAGATGTGCAGCTAATGCAAAAAAAGGTAGCATGTATACTTCTCTGGTGCATTCTGCTGGGATTAGAATAACATAATAGTTGGATTCAAGGAAAAGTTCTACAAGGATATTTGCACAGCACAGCAATACACTGGATGATATCTATGGCAGGAGATGGTATGCTAACACTGTGGAGTCAAGAACTTCATTATGGTATTCAAACCAAAGACTGTCTCATTGCTTGGATACCAGCACGAGCACCAAACTCCTTTAGGTTTCCTGGATGATAGCACCTCTAGATGGCCCTTTTTTTTCTAGGCAATTTCATGAGAACTCCTCACAACTGGGGATTACTTGTTTTCAGCCCTATATGGGGTCATTCAATAGTGATGAGGCAGAGGTTTGGAAACACATAGTTAACAATATATTCATAGTCACTGCATGGAACTGTGTAAAGCTGATAGGCAAATAAATAAATAAATAAATAAATAAATACATACATACATAAAAAATACATACTGCAGCCCTACTCAATTCAAAAAATGTAGTTTTATCATAAAGTAAGTATGTACACAACATAAGTATGTACACAACTCCATATCTTAAAGAATACAGAAATGCAGTGTGGCATGCAGCTGGCATAAAAAAATAGTGTTCCTATGCACTACTTTATGTCCAGGATATACAATTCTATGGGAAGAGAACCATGTATCAAGCAAATTAAAAAAAAAAAAAGCTGAAACTCTGATTGATAAAATAAGCTACTGTTAACGCAGCATCAAAGGCTGAGTTGCAGCTTCACCAAATATCCATACAGAAGTAAAAAAGCTTTAACCAAGATAAACTGTATTAAAATGAGTTATGAACTCAAAGAACAAGAGTACATGTATTCAAGCTAGAATGTATTTTTAAGCATTTTTGTTTATCTTACATATAAGACTTCATCAGAACAAACAATAAACTCACCGACAATACTTACATGTACACAATTGTGTTAATATCAACCAATAAACAAGCTTTCATTTCTAATTTAAATTATCAAATCTCATAAATTTTAACATGTAATAAATCAACGTAAAAATATAAATATTAAAAATTAGTGTATTCATCTGCCTTATACTGTGGTGGTGGTGCTGCGGTAGCGTTGTCGCCTCACAGTTAGACGTTGCCCATTCGATTCTCAGTTAGAGCGTCTTCTGTGTGGCGACGTGCGTGAATGGGCGTTCCTTCATTGAAGGTTGTGCATTAGGCCTGGCAAGCCAGCACGTAAAACTCTACTGTCAATCATTAGCGGACTGGAGTTCCGCTGTGGCGACCCCTAACCGGGAAAAGCCGAAAGACACAAACAAGTGTATTCATCTGCCTTAAATGACATATTCCTATAAGTTTTATAAAGATTCTAAAGTAAATGAAATATTATAGCCAAGATAGAATATTAGGAGCTACACTGGTAACTTAAATTGGCAGCAAGATTCTACCCCCCCGCCAGGTCTGAATGACAACATCTTAGTTATGAGCATGCTGAAGTTGAGATTTAAAAAAAAACTGCAGTTTGACTGTCTTCCACTTAAGAAACAAAATCCTCTCACAAGTTATGTGAGTGAAAAAAAACCAACAGTGATGACGTTTTTTGTTACTACAGTTTACGGCACTCTCCTCCTGCTCTTCCTGATCTTGTATTGTATACCAAACCTTTAACTGTTCCACCCAGATTGAAATTATAATATCCATGTGCACATCGCAAGCCCCACCCAGTCATCCTGGGTTAAGATAACTTTATTAACCTTCCATCTACAATCATTTTCCCAGTGCTCTTTTGTATTCATCCTTCACTTATGCCATTGTAGAGTTGCCAGCTTACTGTCCATATTACCCCCTTGCTATCCAAGATTCTCTTTCCTCACTCTTTAAACCCCGTTTTCTTCCTTTAACCTTCTATTAGTCTTCATTTTGCTTTGTACCATTTTCCTTCTTTAAATAATGTTTCTAGTCATTTCCTGTTTATTGTTTCCATAAGTGAGATTACTGTATAGATGAATAGTTGAAATGTACAAAACATTCATTATACATATGCTACATTCATAAACACTGCAATAACCTGCAGATTACAACACATTTAAAGATGTTTATATTTTAGTATTCTTTTCTGAGAGAAATTCCTTAAGTTTCTTAAAAAATACTGGAAGAAGAATTATTTTTTGGACCAGCTAAGCAGAATCTAAAATTAATATATAACTTCTATAGGCATTTGACACCATCTCCAAACCTCACCTCTTAGACACTCTCCAAACTAAACCTATCTACCCCTACTGTCTCCTGGTTCTCTAGTTACCTCAGCAATCATTTTCAGTCTGTCAAGTGGCTCTCTGCTATCTCCCCCGAACTCCCTATAAAGATGGGAGTACCCCAAGGTTCAATTTTGGGATGACTGCTGTTTAATATCTTTACTAATCGATTATCTAACTCTACCCCACAGTCATCACTAGTACTATATACAGATGACTCCACAATCATCTCCATTGTTGATTCCATCCCCGAGATCCATACTACAACACAGAACTCCTTCTTGTCTATTGAAAACTGGCTCAACCAAAACCATTGAATCCTAAACCCAAAGAAAACCAACCTCTTACTCTTCGTACCAAAAACAATGAACCAGCTGAAACCATCCTTCTCAATCACTTCCCACAATGACACACCTATCACAGTGGAAAGCCATATCAAACTACTCAGGGTCATTATTGATGACCAGCTAAAATTTGACCTGCATGTACTAAGTAACATTAAGAAAACCCACCAAAAACTTGGAGTTCTTTATAAAACAAAAACTTTCTTTCCAGTAAAGCTAAGACAGCCATATGACAAGCTTATAAACACAAAAGCCAGAAGAAGTAGCTGGATTGAACCCACTCAAAATAATGCAGGCTACAAATCACCACACAGTTGTAGAATGCAGAATCCACTTTATTAAATTCAGACCAAAAAAAAAAAAAATCCAAGGATGAGTGCTTTCATCCAGAAAGATCTAGACTTCATCAGGCAGGTCTGATGAAGTCTAGATCTTTCTGGCTGAAAGCGCTCATCCTTGGATTATTTATTTATTTTTTTGGTCTGAAGTTAATGAAGTGGATTCTGCATTCTACAACTGTGTGGTGATTTGCAGCCTGCATTACTTTGAGTGGGTTCAGTCCAACGACTTCTTTTGGCTTTTGTGTATATCACAAGCTTAACTATTACCAACCCTTCTTAATGGCTGTCAAATCCTAACCAACTTACAAACCTCACTTACTACTAAACTAGAGTCCATCTACAACAAGGTAGCCAAATTTGCTGATGAACTAACATACTCTTCTCATCACTGCATAGCACTCAGAAAACTGAAATGGTTGTAATTCCCCCATATCCTTAACAGCTTCAGATAATGCATTCTATTCTATACCAGCCCACTTTCTGCCCCAGCATCTCATCTATTATCTCCCCATACACACCAGCTAGAACACTTCAGAACTCTGAACAACATCTCCTTTCCATACACAAACCTAAGATTAACACTGGTAAAAACCTTTACAGATATTCCCCTGCTGAAAGCTGGAATAAACTTCCACTTGACATTATACACATTGCATCCAAATACCAATTCAAAAAGGCTGTAAAAAATCACTTAAGCAATATAAAACTATGTCAGTGTCGTCACACTCCTGACTGACCCATGTCTTCTTGGCCTACCAGTAGCTCTCCTTTCTCCCACACCTGTGTAACTCAACTATCTTTCTAATTTTCTATATTTCAACTCAACATTCCTACATCCCTCTCTTTCTACCTTATACCTACATGCTGTTGAATCTTTCTTACCTGACCACTTCCCTCTCACTATGGCTATTTGTATTCATACTTTTGTTTAAGGATGTAAACTTATATTAATCTACCCTACTGTGGAAAAAAAAAATATTACACTGTACCTAATGTACTTTGCCTTGACTATATTGTAAATGTTATATGTTCTACACTTTTGGTGATTTGTCCATTCAAATTGCTATACATGTTAAACCCACTTGTTGTGGATATGACTATTGGAGACATTGTATAATAACCTATGTACTATGTATAATTAATTCTTGTTTGAACTGTGGAGTTTTTCTCACTGGGACTGACTGAAAAAAGGGCTCTGACCCAGTTGGACTAACCTGGTCAACAAATATTAAATAAATAAATAAATATAGGGATGAATCTATAAAAACAGCAAAGTATTTTCTCCTTCCTACAGAAGCAAACAGCTTTCAACCTGTACTTCTGAGTCTGGTACAATTCTTTTACTGACTACTAAACTCTGAGACATACAGTAAGTCTCTAAAGACCGTTAGAGCCTCCACTGATGTCAATGCCATTTAAGATATGTTGCTATATGGAACTCATACTGGACATAAAAGTGGTAGGTGAGTCAGATGTCTCTACCAAAGAGAAGCCAACAGATTGTTCTGGTTCTCCAGGAAGACTTTTTGTTTATAAAAAGATCCATCTCCATTTATCTAGCTGTGTGTATACATTGGCTGAAAAAATTGCATCCACTTCCTTTGGAAAAATGCAGGCTTGAGCTTTGAACTTTTTGAGGACCGATTTATGTCTTAAGTTCTGATTTTATTAAAGCAGGTATATGTCAGTAGGAATTAATGCCCAAGAGAAAAAATAAAGGGTAGGAAGCTCTTCTGTTCCTCAACTGAAGATGGTGAATATTGTTATTCTTTGCAATATTATTGTCCTAAATTTATTCACTTGGATCATAAAGCATTTTTTCACAATTTTAGATGATCCTCTTCTTGCATCCTTAAGACATAACAATTTATGAGATGCTAAATATTTTTTTCTGAGTTGATAAATAATATGAGTGAAAAATTCAAATGACTTTTAAGAGAACTGCCTTCTCTTAAAATGAGATATTTACAAATGCTTACAGTTCTGGATTTGTTGGAATACATACACTGATGTTTAAGAACTTTGAAGGTCTGAGACAGCAAATTACCTCACACCCAGATACTGAGGCACAAATGTGCAGGTCAGCAGATCTCTCTCTCTCTCTCTATATATATATATATATATATATATATATGTATCTAGAGAGAGAGAGAGAGAGAGAGATAAAGTCTGATATTTAAAACACTCCCCAGGATTTAATAAATTCCATGCAGGTATCGTGTAGAGCCTACATGGAATGTATCTGTGTACATTGCCATGGTTCCCCCTTAGCAGCATGCCTTGCATATTAATAATAACGAGCTGCTGAGGGAAGACCATAAGAACAGGGATATTGAATCAGTGTAGGGAGAAGTGTAGAGGCTATCCAGTGCTGTGGATGTCTGGTCAGATGTTACGTACAAGATGAGGCTTCCTGTAAAGTTCCCCGCTACTGTTGAAATGCTGTCAAGTGTCTTAAATGTGGAATATTTTATTTTCATGGATTTTTTTTTTAATTGCTGTATGTTTGTGTGGCGCAGTGTGGAGACCAGCAATTCCAAGCCGTGCTTACATATAGACAGCTGACACTTGTTACACATCTAAAAATAGAAACTGGATGTAATTAATTATCATAATTACAATTTTTATTTTTATTTATTTTTTTTTAATTGCCATTTGCGCAGCATGGTGGGGAGCACAACAAAGCTGAGAGGTGCTTATAATACATAGACGACACCTGCCAGATATCTAAAAATAGAAACCAGATGTAATTCATTATTTATTTCTAGGTCTGTTTAAGCATGTTTACTCAGTGTGGCATGGTTTTCAGCAATGCTAACAGGTAGCCTAGTAGTATATGTGAAGGTATAATAGTTTTCACAATATCCAAGTAGCTAAATGGGTAGAGTTGTGGTCTAATATGTATTAGGTTCTGGGATTGAGGCTGTAGCACTCATAACATATCTGTAATGTACTTTTTAGATTAATTTAAACAGAAAATTGTTATATTTGGCAGTGCTGTGTGGTGCTAAGCACTGCTTAAACATGCTAATGGCTGCTACTGTTTCCACAGTGCTAAGCTTGGCTAAAACCAAAGTTGTGTGAGTGTATGTGTTGCTCAGCTTTGCTTATCTAGTTTGTGCAATGCTAAGCAATGCAGTATTTTTTGAATGTTGCTCAATGATGTGTAAGGGCAGGAAAACAGCCTATATTAAGGCCAATATGTGGGAATTCTGCACCATTCCTTGGAGTCTTATCATCTGTTGATATGGCAGGTGGTGCTGGTGAAGGTGTGCACTTTCAGGCACAGAGATGGGGTGTATAGGAGTCCAGGGTTTTTGTTGGGATCAGAATATAAGGCAGAGGCCTGAGACAGGTTTGCCAAGGAACTCACCAGTACTACTGGTAACCCCCACACAGGTGAGCAGTGTTACCACCATTATGAAGACCTGAAGAGCATAAAGACGGGAACCTTCGACACCTGGGGTCAAAGAGGCAAGAGATGGGCATGCCTCATAATTATGCAAGTATGTTTTCCACTGTTTTGCCAAAATGCAAGCTGAATGTATGCAAAACTGGTATGCATAATGGTGTGTTTCTCTCCCAACAGATGCAGCTGAAAAAGCTGGCAATGTTGAGTCCCATGCTGGGCGCCTGACTAGGTTGCACCGGGAGTGTGGTAAGTATGAATTTATTATGCTAACTGTCGTGCAATAAGAACGAAAGAGTAAAGCATTTGCTGCAATAAAGTATACACAATGAAAACTGTAGTGTAATAAATGGGCAAGTAGAGCTGTAGTGCAATAATTGGGCAATTAGAGCTGTAGTGCAATAAATAAACAAAACAACTGCATTGCAATAAACAATAAACAATACCAATAACAGCAAGCAAAATGGTGTACAGCAGGATTGTGTTGTCATAACCATTGCAGTATAGCTGTATGCATTGCTTGTCTATGTTAAGATTGCTGCAGTTAAGTGTAACACTGTAATAGCTGTAGAGTGCAAAACTAATATCAGTCACATAATGCTCTCTTTTCCTCCTACTGAAGGTAATAAAGGTATATGGGTGAGGTAGCCCACTCTAGGGGAAGATATTCCTGTGACTTAACAGGGATTTAGCAGCAATATCAATAAAGTGTTAAGCAGTATTGTTAATTCCTAAATAAATCTGTCTTAATATATGCAGTACAGGTGTATTCCATGCATGTGTGTTCTACTGTCACTGCAGTCAAGTATAACACTGTAATAGTTCTAGAATGCAAAACGAAAGTCCTATAACATGTATAGCTCAACCCATAGTATGGTTCAAGGTTCTCTGCAGGCCAATATCTGTCACATAATGCTGTCATTTTCTCCCACTCCAGGAACAAAAGATATATGTTTGAGGTAGCCCATGTCATGAGCATATATTGAGTTTAGATTTCACAGACACTTATCAGCAATACCAATAAAGTGTTAAACAGCCTTGTTGATTCCTAAATATATCTGTCTAAATATCTCCAGTACTGGTGTATTCCTTGCATGTCTGTACTAAGTCGTTACATTATTTTCAGATGTCCCCTGCAGTCACAGCTACTGGGTTCTATTCCCATGCCTGCCAACTAAGGCATGACAGCTGTGTATTTTATGTACTGCACACAAACATGCCTCTCAAGTGTCATGACTTCTTGTTATGTAATTAAAACTGCATAATCCATCTCTTACAGGAATACCATAAAAATGATTACCTGGAATGCAATGTATTACCAAATCCACTTACAGAACACCTTGGTAGTTATATAAGTCTACATTATGTGAAACTGTTCTGTGTAGTTGTGTACCTACATTTGTTAATGCTTGGCCCATAATGACTCAAGATAACAGATTGAGAGGTATGTACGTGCTACATCAGCTATATGAGAACTGCAGTCACTGTACTCAAAACTGACACTACACACCTGTAGAGTATTTATTATCAGTGTTTTCAGGGATATACTCTGCATTGTTAGTAATGGAGTGTTTTTCTCTATCTCCCCACCTCTTATCTTCATTTATTTATTATTGTTATTTATTATTATGATTTAATGTTAATATATTTTGTTACACTAACTATTGTTTGATACACATGTGATTTATTAGGATGTGCTATTATGATTCAATATTAACATATATTTTGTTGCACTAACTGTTTTGTTGGCCTTATGGTTTAATTCTTACTGGCATGCTGTTAACATACTGACTGTTATGTTACTTAATGTTATGTTACACATAATATACATTAATATGTAACTGAATTAATAAATATGATGTTCCATTCTGTTAATACTAGGAATGGTTTGGTTATTACTAAACTTAACGTATTGCTATACTGCATTTACCACAGCACGTCAAGGTAGGCCAGTTCTGGCTGATCTGCCTGCTTTGTCTCCTCTGGCCATGCACTGGGTCACAGCATGTGGCTCCTCTGTTCACCCCTGCACTACTTGCAGCATCGGGTAGTACTGCCCCACGGGATGGGGTCTGTTGACCCCCCCTCTAGGAGTGGTGGTGGAGGGGGAGTTGTTACCCGGGCTGAACTGCCAGCTTTGGTGTGCAGGATTGTCTACTGTGGGTTTAACCACTGCCTCCTCAGGATTGATGACTTGCTGGCCAGCCTGGTGGGGCAGCCGCAACCCGCTGCCTATCCTTCACCACTGCCACCACTGGGGCAGTGATGAAGCAGTGCTGACAGTCCCATGGGTGGGGATGTCAGTCACACTGCTAGCTTGTGGAAGACATGGGACTTTGATTCCACAACACCCTCCCTATCTAAGGTGTTCACCCCCCCTTATGTGTCACACACCGCCCCTGTCTACTGTCTTGTCTGTCTTGTCTGTCTGCAAATGCATTTTCACCTACCCAACCTACTTCCCCACAGGTACCTATGACCCTTCCTCAACATTCCACTCTCACCTTAAAAACAAAGGGGGCACCTGTCCCAAAAAAATATATATCGTCCCATACATAGTTCTCCATTTTGCACACATGTCCACTGGACACATGTAATTTGGACCAATTGGCATAACAATGCAGTTATGTTATCCACACCCCTCTCTCTGCTGTTGAGAGTTCAAAATCATGTACAAATTCTGTCAAAGTGCACAGTTGTTGCTGTACATGAAATGGATAGCTATGGTTCTTTCCTACAACCTTCCTGCACATCCCTACCCAACTTTCACTACATTTTCCCCATGCTTGCACCCCATTTCACTACTTTCCTTTCTTCCCATTTTTCTTTTTTTTAAGTATTTTTTAGCATAACGCTAAGCTCAGCTAAATAAAGCTGTATTGACTATATGTGTTTTTAAAATTGTAATACACAGTTACAAAATAAACACCTGTCCTATATTTCGAACCCAAGGCCATCTCACCTGCAGACTACTGCATTAATCTGCAACTCCACACAACTCTTAATTAAACAGGTGGTTTAAACAAAACATAGTAATTGCCAATTACAGTAATTAAGTGTGTTTCAGCGGAGCTGTGCGCTGTGCCTCATCATGCAAACTTGATTAATGAGAGTGTACCTTGGACTTTGGTGCAATAGTACACCACTAGAAAGCAAAAGACATAATAATGGATGTAAGTGAGACCTGTGATAGCAGGTAAATGTGCCTTTTATCAGCAATATATAGAAAGGCACCTGCTAAGGCATTAATGGTAACACACATGTTCAACTGGGACCCTGGTGCAGAAATACATCCATATAAAGCCATGCACATACTGATGGATGAAGAAAATGCTTGTCATAGCCTATGCACACATATCTTGCAAATACACCTACTATAGCAATGACTCAGAAGTTCATTCTGTTAAATGCCTTGCAAACAGTACATTTTGCCACACACAGTTCTGCGTTTAAATACAGTGGTGTGTAGCAGTGGAATTATAGTATTGTGAGGCTAGCAAATAATGACTGAGACATGCACTCTTTATCCACACAATGCATATAAAATGAAATGCTTGCATTTCACTGATGGAAGTGACAGGCCTGCAGATAGAAACACACTTCACATATCCCTATAGCAGAAGTAAAACTGCATAAAGTGTCACGTCATGCATTCATATGCATTCACAGACAAATTCAACTTGGGTACTGCAAATGAAGGTCACTAATATCAGAGTGCACCACACAATCCTTTCAAACTCACAGCGCCAGTTAGTACAGCTGCATACCTAACATACACATTTGAAGTACCTGCTTGAAACATGGACTGCCCTCATACATGCTCCAAATTACTACCAGACTATAACACATGGCCTGACAGTTACCCAAATGGTGGGCATATTGGCATATTAACCCCCCATGTTGTTCAAGGACACAACACACATGGCCTACCACTCTGTTAGTGATACCATTGCCTAACATACGTATCTTAAACACATGCCTTAATTGGACTGGAAAGGGTAGCCTCACTCTGGATCTGCCTCTACAACAAGGCTAACACAGCTCCTACAGTTACTCCTATGGCTTGTTGTCCTCCAAAGTGTTCACACTCTCTACCTATGCCTATTACCTATGGCAGCAGCTGCAGCCCACAGCACACCCATCTCTGTGTAAAAGTTGCTTCTACAGAGCTACCCTCTGTGATGAAGTAGTCTCCTCACTCCAGTAATGTCCAGCATAACATATCAGAAAGAGACCCTAATCTACATGAAGGATTTATATATTGTACTGTGGTTGCATGTGATTGGCTGATGATAGTGCAAATCAACTGTGTTGACTGCAATTAGCATTTCAGAACCACAAATTGGTTAAGAGGGAATCACCTGCTGATGAGAAGCATGTTAAAAAGACAAGCACCTGGGTATGGGGAACCATTCTGTATGAAACTTTCCTCACACAGACCATGTGTACACAAAGTATTAACTATCAGCACATATCAACAGAGGAGTACTGCACTCCATCAGGTATGTAACCATCTTGTTTACATCAGGATGCAGATGTCTGACTATACTTACAGGGAATAGGGATTACACCATTAAGCCTTTCTTAGAACTGTGATAATGACATGTTAATGCTCTCCATATATGTTACACATACAGAGGATGTGTAAGACATCAAGGGTGGAATGCATATTGTCAATGTGGAACACTGGGCTTGTGGAACTTTCCCTTTACAGTGGTTGTAATAGCACACTGCTATTTGTTTGGCACAGTTGGTTTGTCATATTATCAAGGTGGGGTTGCCTCTTGGGGACACACTACAATAGACTCCAGTGTCAGCTGTATGAACATACAGCAGTATCTGTCATGGCACACATGGGAATACCTGACTATTGCCAGTATCCTAGCTATATCCACATGTTTAGTATACGTGTACACTGCAGAATATGACATGTGTGATCAAGCAGTGGATATTGCTAGCCATTCTGTCCTTGCTGTATTCTCTACATAGTGTACTTCCACGTATGTGATCCTGACATGTGTTCCCATGTGGATATCTTTCGGAGAACATATATGTAAGATGCCGTGCAGGTTTCACTGATGCAGCGAATGAGTTAATAGTGGAATTGCTCCATCAACACTATGAAGTTCTACTTTCCAGGGGGAGACACAACAAGGAACAGCTGGTGGCATTGTCAGCTGACCTTGTCCAAAATGTCAGTGCCACTGGTTATCAGGGTAGGACATATGAGCAGGTTTGACACTGTGCAATGGACATGATCAATGCCCCAGGCAGAATAGTGGCAAATGTAACCAGGGATCGTGGCACCATTGGTGGTAAAACTGCAGCAGAACAACCACTCTCAGCCACTGAGGAATTCCTGGCAAATCTAGGCACATGCAACAGCTCCCAGACATCTATCACACCCTACACCGTGGATGTGGGTGTCACAGTGTCCATGGCAGAGGAGCGTGCAGGTAAGCTTAGTTTGATCAGCATTGCAATCTGTAGCATTCAGTGTGTCATTGTGTACAAAGCCTTATGTGAGTGTCAGGTCTGTCTGCTTTTCGGGGGGGGGGGGGCTCACTGTAGTTTGACTGTCATGCTCAGATTTTGACCAATCTAACAATTAACACAGTAACTACTGTAAATATGGGGATGTATTACTTTGTGGTGGAGGAACATGCGGTGGTACTGATGTTACCTCTCCCTCAACTTTTCACACATCTGTCAGGTATTGTCCAACCTTGAGGTCTTCCTCTTGGTAAGCATGACACTGTTTTGTTGTAGATGTAGGTTAAGTAGGTTTATGGCATTGTAATCCCTAGACTGTCATCCCAGGCCTATTACCTGCATTGCTCTACTGTTGGCATGATTGCCAACTGCACACATATATTCTGACTGTATACATGTTAGACTCATATCTATATATGTAGGTGTGACCACACTGATAGATGTGACTGTATTGTCAGGACACTACTGAGTGTCATATGTGTCAACTGTGCAGAGTCTACACAAATGTAAACAGTGTACCTCACTGTTGCTGATGAGATTGCAGTGTAATGAGATGTTATTTTCAAGTAACTACAGCTGTTAGAGGGAAGCATACTGTCCTTATGTCCTACTATACGAGGTTGGGTTTTAGACAGGTCTGTCATAGTGACAACAATGTATAGACCCTTACATATTTCACAACATAGGACTTCAGAGCATAATAGTGCAGGTATTAATGTACTGCTTTTTCCTTTCTTATCACAGGTAACAGGGGGTGTTGCTGTCTGTCCCCTACACAACCTGATGTCAGTGTTTCTTCAGACTTTAATGATGACGGTTGCCAGAGTGTGGCAAACGTGGGGCCTTTGGGGGCTGAATCTGTCCCAGAGGTTAGCATCCCTCTTCTGCCCTCATTGTCACCACACACAGTCAGTATGCCCACACATACCCAGTCCACAAAGGCCAGAGATATTGAACAGTCAGAGGGTGGGACATTGAACAGGAAAGTGTGGCAACTATGGCTTCAGTGAGTGTAGACACTGGCCATAGTCAGAGACCTGGCAAAGTTCCACACAGATGGATTGACAGGGGTGCTTGTAGGAGGCCTGCTGTCCTTCCACCACCTGTTGCAGGTGTCACATCACAGGTCACTTGGTACATGTTTCGGGCCATCATGGAGGCACAGGCACGTTTAGAGCAGAACACCAGATGTATCCTTAAAGTTACGAATGCAGCACAGTTTGACATCCATGACTTCCTCCACCACATTGGGGACACACTGGATCTGTTCACTGATGCAGTGGACAGAAGGTGGGCTGAGACACTGTCTGCCTTGGACTGCATATTGTATGTGCTGGAACGTGTTGTTGAAGTTGAGTGTCAGACTCATGGACATAGGTCAGCAACCCCATCTGCTGAGAGTCCACTTGGCCATGCACAATCACGATCCTGTAGTGGCAGTACATCCAGCACCACACAGGGGATTGTGCTGTTCACACCATGACATGGCAGGCCATGGGCTCATGGTCCTGGGCATTTCAGTGGGGGTGCAGTCCCAGCAGACAGCAGGCATTGTCAGGTACTAAAACTGCTTCTGACCTTGGGCATGGAGGTGCCAGTGCAACTCCTGGCAGAGCCAGCTCCTGTGTTTGGGCCTGGAGACAGTGGGCATGGAGGTCCCAGTGCAATTCAGGCCACAGCCAGTTCCCAAGTTTGGGGCTGGAGACGGTGAACTGTCATCTCTACCATGTATAGTCCAAAGCTGTCCAACATACACACATATAGGGCTAGAACTGAGGTTGACTGTCTACACGCACACATTCACACACCACTGTCAAATGCAGGTCACCTACAGGAACACATGGCACCTTTCCATGGTCCATCTTACCAGCTTCCCTTCCTGACTCAACCATTTGGGTCAGCCTAGGCCTCCTGCACCCTCACACAACATCCTGTACAAGTGATGATACCTGTGCCACATCCCTGTCATCCTCTCCATCAATTCAGGGAAATGAAGATATGTGTCTGATGCACATGGTGACTGTATTAGTTAACATGCAATTGTGTAATGCAGTGTTGTTTTGCCATGCCACTTGTAGTGGCTAATGATAGACACAGTATGCTGGCATTTGTCATGAGTACACCACACATACATCTCAACTGTGCAGAGTTTCGCAGAATGTCCAGATTTTTGTTTAATATTTTTGGTTTATTTCTCATAAAATTGTGTTTTTTCTGGCAAATTTTTGAGGGATGAAGTAAAAAAATAATAACATTTGAGTTTCAGACTTCATAACTGTCAGGAAATGTATGGCAATGCAAACCCTATTATTCTATCAACTTTCTAAGTTTGTAAGAGCAATAATTACAAATTGTCCCTATTTTTGGGCCTTTGTACCCCCATTATGTATGGCTTTGTCCAGATTTCTTGCTCTAAGAGGATGAGATTTATGACACCACATACCTTTGTGTACCTTATGTTGCATGATGTTGTAATGGCTGTGTAGTTACACAATGACTGGTTTATCATAGACCTGTTTATGTTTCTGTTTCAGGAGTCAGTTGAGATAACCTATGGATGCACAGTGGCAATAAAGCATCACAAGATGGCATGTCAAAACAATAGAAAAATGTCTTCAGTAAGGTACAGCACTATAAGTGCATAGCTCCATAGGTTCATATGTGTATAACAGGTTGACAAGGGCAATGGCGGCATTCAGCGTACTCATACATCCCTAATCTGTGAAAAGGTCTGCTACCCTTGATAAGTGTCACCAGGGTTTTGGGAACTCACACATCTACAAGCTGTGGTTATGGTGATGACCCATCTACAAACATCCTGTGTCCAGTACAGGCAGTTGCCCAACAGCAGTTATGATTGTCATGTTCTGCATCCCATTGTATAACCTGCACATGATGTGTGTGACAGCAGTTGTGTGCTTCACATGCATGGGGTACTTTTTTTCTGTAGGGTGTACTGTCTGTGTTACATACCTGTCTCTCCAAGTATGTACTATGTATACCACAGTGATGTTGTAAGCATGTAGAATAGGTGAGACATGTGCCACCTTCCTCTATGAAGCCATACACATCTCCTCCAAAGCATTTAGGAGACAGACTACACATGTATGGTTATGACACGGACCCCATAGGACATGTTGCCTACACTGTGTATTGGTGTACCATGGAACCTGTGTGGCTGCTACAGTTGCACGATACACCTGTGTAGTGACATAGCAAGGATGCCACTGCACACAGTGATAGGTGAGATGACTGCCGCATTCAGTATAACAGTGACAGTCTGGGATTTGCATCCCAAACCTGTCAGTATAGGTTATACAACAGTGAATGCATCCCCACATCTTACTGATCTGTGAAAGTCAAAGGCTACATTACCCTGTGTCCATAACTCCATTTGTAATGGCTCAACTGTGTGCAGTGTACAGACACTACAATATTTTGCAGGGGTGGATGATTTCACATAGGATATTACTGTGTAGTCACTGGCATTTAGTCTTTGTCAGTGGCTCAGAGAACAGCTGACTGTGTATTACGCCATCCTGGATAACTTTTGACTCTGTGTGGGATTCTGTCACAGCTCCCAATATGCAATCGCCTGCTAATGTACTTAGTCAGAGGTCAGTGGCGGTGACTGCAGAAAAGGAATTGGTAGATGGGGTACACCAATAATGGAGGATGGTGAACTCCACTGGTGACTAGCATCATTGCAGTGTAGGTCTCCCAATGCTATTTTCCCAGAGTATGACTGTCAGAAACTTGCCTATCCACCAGCTGACATAACACTCTGTACATGACATACACAGCTTACAGCAAGGCCTGCTGGCCTAATATTTTCATAAACCTTGTCAGGCCGCAACACTCAATGTGCTCCGCCAGTTACAGTTGGTAGGCATGATCTGGCCTTGAGCCAAAGTAACAGTGTTTGGTCCATTGTCAGTAGGTGTATGACAGTGTTAGTGCTCATATCTCTGCTAACTCCTATCATGGCATTTCAGGTGACATGACTCAGAGATATGGGATCACCACTTGGCACTATATGCTAGTTGTTCTCTTGTCAAGTAAGTATTGCAGTTACTTTCAGCATGTTGCAAGAAGAGAATCATGCAATGTGTCTGTACAGAGCACAGATAAACACATTAGGTAAGTGTAATATGTACACACTGTGTTGCTTAGTCATGCTGAGGCTCATTTGCCCAAAGGATGGTCCAGGTCCATACCTACAATGCCTTACTGCAGTGCTGTGACATCCTCACATGGGGAATCAATGTATTTCATCAAGTGTTTACCAATATGGGTGACCAGTACAGCCCTGCCCAATGTGAGGTCCTCCCTGGTGGGATCTGGCCACAGATCAGTCTCCTTAGAACTACCAGCACATACCCCCCTTGCAGACAATACAGACATATATGTCAAGAAATTCATTTATTACCTCTTGTGGGATGGTTGACAAAGTGTGACTGCATCTTCCCCATCAGGTGGGACAGGCTAGTATGCAGAGCTCTTCACCCATGCATTATGTCAGAAACATTACAACTGCGTTAAACCACCTGTATGTGATAGGAGGAACACAGGCTCATCATGGATCAGCAACCCTGACTGATAGGCAACTGCCATTAGCTGGCTGTACAATAACAGATGGACAGTGCTGTATGACAGTTGGGGTGAGGGTGCCTCCCTAACATGGAGGCACTCCTTCCTCAGTTAAAAGAAGCACTTAGTGATGTTGTGATGCTGTATAAACACAGTAAGTGACAAAAGTAGCCACCCACACAAAGCACAACCACAATACATAGTGTAGCTACATGTGTGGCCTCAAAGGAGAGGCCCAGATTTTCGGTAACCTCATACGTCATGATGCCATATATGATGGGCCTGTACACATACTTAACCTGTAATTCCACACTATCTGCATCAACTACATTCCCTTGTCCCCACCACGTGACACATGACATTCCTACAACCTGTCCCATAACTTCCTTATTTACAGAGCAGTTCATAACTGGCTTCTCATTGGAAGATACCCAGGATTTATTGCACATGCTAGCATTCCAGGCTGCATCCCACATTTGATCTGACAAGGATTACTAACACCACTGGGAAACCCTTGAAATCATACTGACACCACTGGCTGCACACCAGATGAGTGGACAACGGCAACTGTTATACCCTTGCACAGAGGTGGTGCATCCACTGACCAACATAACTATACACCTTTTTGTCTAAGTATCCATATCTGTATGCTCATAGGGGCAATCAACATGGAGTTGATTGGCATTCATATATGTGTTCTACACACAGATGACTGTACACAGTTTGAATGTGTCTCAGGGGAGCATGACTATTACATGTGGTGGACATTTCTTAGGCAGTCACCAAGGACCAGGGTGAGGGTACATCAAGGCATACAACCCCCTAGAATGAGCCAAACCATCTGACTTTATCCCCCACTCAGGAAAAATTTGCAAAGCAACTACTTAAGCATCCACAATACTGTCATTGTAGGGGTTACTAAGTGGCCCATTGATGGCACACATATGCAGCATAGGGACATCCACCTCCAATAGCTGATCTGTAAGCAGCAGTGCTCAACAGGGTGCAGTCCTGGGTCGTCTACTGCTTGGAATCCATTTAACCATGATACACATGACTACTGACTGATGGTGGCTAACAATGTTGGCTGATGCTTGCAAATTGTGAGCACTCATAGAGTCTCTGTGGTATGTCACTATCCCGCAAGAGGGTATTGTGAACACATACCTGTTGACATACTAATGGCCATAAGCTCCATGCAAATATATATGTAGCATCATTTCCATCAGTTAGACCTATGCACCTGTTAAATAGCACATCAGTCGCAACATGTGATGCTCATACTCAGGGGTGAAAGAACTAAGCACACAGACCTGGCTACACAGGTTTACACCTAATGTGCCTTAGATCACCATGTCTCTACAGTGGTATGGCAGGAATTATATGGCATAGTTGAGGCCACAGTCACCTGTAAGTGACATATTCATAACCTCTAAGTACTCATCCTTCAGCATGCCAGTATCACAAGGAAACTTCACGTCTTCAGTATGTGTTCAATGAGGATCATCTGCAATGAGTGTCATTGTCACCTGTGGCATATAGATTACTCAGAGGTGTTCTGTGTCTTGCATATGGGACAATGTATGACCCTGCTTGATTGCATATGCTGCCTATCTGTAGGAAGCATTGTAGATGGATAACTCACTGTAAGGACATTGACCTTTTATGTGACATTAGTACTGCATGCTTGTGGGAGAGATTTGTCTAACAGACTTGAACACACCCTTGAAACAGAACTCTGCCTAATGGCACACAGAGCACCTCAGTGCACCTCACCACATGCCATCTGTATGATTGGCTCTACGACTGTCATCTCACCACAGGGTGTCTGCCTGTGTCCCTCTTGGACTGGGGCAATATGTGCTGATCCTATAACTATGGGTATAAAGATGTCTATGATTGTGAGGGCTGTATGGCTATTATGCTAGTGAAGTTCAAACATCCTATGCTTCCATAAAGTGATGTAAAATGCTCTAATAGGCTCACACACAAACATGGCTATACTGAGGCTAGCACCGCTTCCAGTCACTGAGTACAGGACATGCCAAGGCACACACATAGTGCAAGTTGGCTGTATGTAGATGACAACACTTACCTATGTAATGGTACACACTAAAGATCACAGTATGTGATGCATGCAACACACCTCCTGTCTGCTAGTAGTATCAGTTCAGGACATATTATGCTTGATGACATCAGCAGGCCTTGGTGTGGTCAGTCCTTTGGAGGGACCACATCACACACTACAAATAAAATACTGCAAAACCTTACCTATTTCTAAGTTACCAAGGTGATCATATTTATGCCATATAGACATACACACACACCAACCATCCTGGAGTGAGGTTAGAACCCCTACCTTGCCAGCCTTACACACTATAGTTCACAGTACTTATCTCACACACTATTGCTTAAGTCTGATACTGCATTGTCAGCTGGTAGTCTTAAAGTGGATGTCATCATCAGGCCTTGTAGAAGAGGACAGTTTGGAAGCCAGCAGCAGGTTACAGGGCAAAACAGTGCATGAACATTGCAGGTAGATAGCCCAAGAAGGCATGCCAGTTGCTTTTCAGGGGTATACACACACACACATGCACACCAAGTAACCTAGAGTGAGATTAGAACCCCTACAATCTAGTTTTATACTCTATAGATCATAGTACTTATTACACGTGCCACAGGTTAAGTCTGTTGTGTATGGGACTGCAGACACAGTACTTGAGCATTACACAAACTAGGCTTGTGTTGAACAGCAAATGTGGCCTGTAGAGAGATATTGCTTCATACTATTATCTGCATCTAGTATCCTAGCAGTCAGATAACTGTTATTATCCTAGCTATGTGTGTACAGTTACCAGTATGGTCATATGTGGCTGTTTGCACTTATATAGGCAAACCTGTGGGTAGGAACGTGTCCTGTCCATGTGTGCGTTGCAACATTATACATTACACCACCTGCTCACCTGTGTCTGTCTTCATGGTGTCTGTAAGTAAGTGGATTATGTACTGTTGTGCCCTTAGTTTGGCTCCTTTGAGCAACAGTATGGATGCTTGATAGTGCAGATTCACTCACCATTATTAAGGTATATAGGACAATATGGACATCCACACACATATTTATATATATAACAGGGATGTATATATAAATGTAGCTGTGTGTGTGTATGATATGTATATGTGTACTGTAGATATATTGAGAGAGTTTATGTATCATTTTAATATATATATAGCTATATATATATATATATATATATATATATATATATATATATATATATATAGATATATATATATTTGACAATACAAAGAGATAGATATACTATGTATGTGAGAGACAGAGATAGTTACAGATGGATATGTACATGTATATGTCTGTATGTATAGACATATCTACACGTAACAGGTCATTTTGATGAAGAGGTAACAGAATTGCGCTCTGTTTAACTAAATGTATGGGCATGCTGAGTGGGACTGTCACTACTTATAAAGTGACTCTGGGCCACACCTACCTGTCCTCCAGTCCGGAATTTTGTGTGTTACAGACAATGACATCTGTCCCTATTTCTGCGGTACTGAACTTCACTCAAAATGTCCATGGCATTCCGCAGCTGTCTTCTGTGCTTAATATGTGACTGAGGTTCATAATGTTACACCACACACAGACTGACAGTTTGTGAAAACACCAGCATAATAATACCTCACATGCAAAAGATGTGACTACTTCCAGATTAGAACCATAAACACCATCACCCATGCTTATTTCCCTAGTCTACTGAGCCATATAGGCAGCCTGACAGAGAGGAGTCCATTCATCACACAATCAACAGCATAAATATGTACGTTGTTATTCCTGCATTATGTGTGACATACAATGTGGAATTGAGTTCTGTGTTACAGCCTTGAGATTGCCTGGTCTGCTGATATACCATTGCTGATTTACTGTTAAAGCAGTTATATGGGTACTGTTGGGGGTGGGGGAACAACAGCACATGATCTGCCGGGATATACAGTAGTCCAAATATCATGTAACCCCACTGTTTAACATTTCCCTTGACTAATGTGGTGAATATTCCAAACATGAGGCCTAGTGACTATTAGGGAACGCATACTATTGGACTGGATATCTGTAGTCCCATGTGGATGTTACTTCTGTCTACATAGCCCACTATATTTCCTTGCATAAATACAGCAGATCAATACATATGATACCATATTATAGTAATCCTTACAAGTAGTGTGTAGGTAAGAGACTTACCTTGTGAATGCAGCACTTGACAGAACTGTACTTCACGGCTCACTCTGTGTGATGCAAGCAGTACATAGCCAATTCATGGATAGGTAGAGGTTCTGTGGGTTGCCTGGCATCAACAATTTTACTATATGTATGTGAGTAGGAGTAAGGTGTCAGTCCCTAGGGCCCTAGGATGCCAGTGAATGTGCTATGCATTGTCTCTTAGCCAAAGCCAGGGTGTACTGGGCACACCTACGTCTGCCTACAGGGACATCATCAGGGGTTCCTCCTCTGAGTGCTCCTGTGACTGTGGTTGTGGAGACCTAGGCACTGGTGGGAGGCTGTGTATCCCTTCCTTTTGCTGATCCTGCTGCCGCTGTTTCCAGAGAATCATATTGTGTAGCATGGCACATACTGTGAACATATGTACACATGTTGCTGGGCAGTACTACAGGGCTTCACTGGATATATCAAGGCATTGAAACCTTGACTTCAGTAGCCCAAACACACTCTATGATGCTCCTAGTTTGTGTGTGTGCCTCTTTATGGCATTCTTCCATGGGTGGGTGCATTTCTGATGGGTATCATTATTCATAGTTCCAGTGGGTAGCCAGCATCCCCCAGTACATGACCGTGTGGGATGTCCCCCTAGCAAACATCTGGTATAGCTGTGATGTGTACCAGATATGGGAGTCATGATAACAGCCAGGGCTGCCAGCACATACATTCATGATACTCCCCTGGGCATTGCACATGACCTGGCAGTTGATGAAGTGGTACCCTTTGCAGTTGACTTAGATTCTACCCTCCTCACTGGGTGGTGACTTGATGTGTACATGAGTGCAATCTGTGGCACCCAGTACTGCAGGGTAGTTTGCTACATGGTAGAAGTGTTGCATATTGCTGGCCCTTACCTTAGGGGAGAGGGGAAAAGAAATGGTAGCATGGCATCCAGGAACTGGTAGAGTACTCTGGAAGCAGATGCCTGTGAGACCCCCATTGTGTCCCCAGTTGGTCTTTGGAAAGTACCTGTAGCTAGTATCATAAGGGCTATACATACCTTTGTTTCCACTGGGATGGGTTTCCTTCTGCTGGCACTGGGTTTGAGTTGATGGTGGCAGAGCTCAGTGGGTTCCCTTTCCACCCTGTAGCTCTCTACAATCTCCAGCTCATGTAGCTCCTGGAAGGTTACCCTGGGCCTGAACACTCTTCTTCTCTGTCTTGGTCTATTGTCAGCAGCAGCAGCATTGACTTTTGCATCTAGCACATAAAGATGTAGCAGACCTGCAACAGCCCCTAGCATTCTCTCAGTTAAAATTCCCAAGTCTGTACTCCAATGGTGCAGATTATGGGTGAAAAATCAGATTGTAGGGTGTATGCATACTTTATAGTGTTCTCCTATAAGTGCTGACTGTGTGATTATGTACCCTTGATGCATTCCATCTCCCTAATATATCATTAACATCATTTAATGGTCCTAGTTTAAGTTAAACAGGGGACACAACTATTTAATATGTCATTGGCTTTTAAATACACTCAGCACTGTGTCGCGCCACACAAATGTGTGCCTTTTAGGTAAACAAAGCTTAGCACTTAGTGTACACCCTCCACAGACTCTCACGCTCAGTATAATGGCACACTATGCAAACATGTGGAAACATGCACCCCTTAGCTAATGAAAACAAGGCTCCACACAAACTGTAATATTCAAAAAGCAGGAGACCAGGATACAATCCACACAAACAACGTTTATTGAGCGCTTTCGTTTCTTGAATATAAACTTCTTCAGAATAACATAGCATATTACCCAACAGCCTTATATATGATATTCCAAAATATCAGTCGTCATCATTAACTAATTAATAAAATGATGTCCTGAAAGGACATAGAAACATTTAAAGAGCAACACACATACATATTGCACTCACAGTAAAAAAGAAAAAATGCGATTAAAAACATATAAAAGATACTTGACAATTAAATATATCCTATAATAAGTTAAAAATAATCAAAGCAACAGATGACAATATTTATGCATATGAAAGTATATATGTATTTGTTGTTTATTAGCATCCTACCCTAATTGTAGGTATCGATGACTGTCATATAAGAAATTGTGCCTTGAGTCTGAGTACAGAGCTGATGGATACTGCACTATTAAGACCCGGTGCTTCAGATGCATTCGTCCTAATTTGCCATCTAAGCTCAGCCATTTCTAGACTAGATAATCGTTGAGTGGCCCACCTCTTTCACCCATCCTAACCTGCTCAATAATAATTAATCTGAACCCATGTCCTTTACTATATGTCCTGCTAATGCATTTTTAACATCTTCCCTACTGACGTCATAGCAGTGTTGGTAAATTCTACTTCTAAACACAATTTTAGTTTTACCAATGTAAAAACTTGGAGATTGGGTACATAGGGTGAGGTACACCACTCCTTTACTGCTGCAGGAGACTTTCTCTCTTATAGTGTGTCTCCCATAATTGGAAATACAAATCTCCTTGGCTTGAATGATATATTGGCATTGTAGGCAATAGCAGCATTTAACCACCCCTGCTCCTATATCAGGATCACATTTCTGCCTTTCCAACATATTTTTGATGCTACATTCCTTTTTATATACAATGTTGGGAACAGGGCCAAACAACTGTGCCTGTTCTACATCAATTCTAAAAATGTTCCAGTTATGTTCAATAATATTCCTGATGCTGTAAAAATGCTGATTAAACTTGAAAATAGCATATTTTTTTATGGAAAGTCTTAGTCTCTTGATTTTCCTTGTTTGATAACCCTTCCCCTGCACCAAGAAAGGGAAAATAATAGCCACTAGCTCTCTTATTTATTACCTTCTGAAGGATGTTGTTTAAATAATTAACTGGATAACCTCTATGTAGTAACATCCCTTTAAGTGTCTCAATTTGCTCTATAAATTGATCATATTCAGATATCATCCTGGCAAGCCGTACTATATGTCCTGCTAATGCATTTTAACATATTTCCTACTGATGTCATAGCAGTGTTGGTAAATTCTACTTCTAAAAGCATTTTTAGTTTTTCCAATGTAAAAACTTGAACATTGGGTACATAGGGCGAGGTACACCACTCCTTTACTGCTGCAGAAGACTTTCCCTCATATAGTGTGTCTCCCATAATTAGGAATACAAATCTCCTTGGCCTCAATGATTTATTGGCATTGTAGTCAATAACAGCATTTAACCTTCCCTGCCCCTATATCATGATCACATTTCTGCCTTTCCAACATATTTTTGATGCTACATTCCTTTTTATATACAATGTTGGGAAGAGGTCCTAACAACTGTGCCTGTTCTGCATCAATTCTAAAAATGTTCCAGTTATGTTCAATAATATTCCTGATGCTGTAAAAATGCTGATCAAATTGTTACATCATCTCCCCCTGGTCCCTGTTGAACAATTCCCTGATATCTTTTTCACATAGCTTTTCAAAAGTTAATACTGAAGGATGTAAAGTTGGGTTGAGATGATGTAACAATCTGAATACTGTGGAAAGGGCACTATTAAGAGAAATTTGTGACAATACTGAAATAAGGGTTATGAAACCCAACAACGGCAGTGGCCTAGTTATCATGAACTATGATTCCTACATAAATAAAATGTTTACCCTATTATATGGTGATACTTACTGTGAAGTTAGTTTGAATGAGAAGAACATTTGCTATAGCAAGGTAGATGTTATGCTGGAAGAATTGCTCATGAAACAACAAATCCAGCCGGAGGAACATCAGTACTTGTTACTTAAACATCCTAAAATACCTACAATATTTGGTGTCTTCAAGTTACATGAAGACCTAGTTGACTCTCCATTTAGACCCATTGTGGATGATCACACATCTGAAACATTTCCCATTGCTAAATACATTGACAGTAAATAAAAAATATTTTGAAGGACTGCCCTTGGATACTTAAAGACTCCTAGGATTTTCTATCTAAAATCAAGAAAGATATGTATACTGATAATCTGATCTTTATCACAATTGATGTTCGGGACTTATTCTCTGTCATACCCCATGACACAGGTATTGATTGGTTTTACCAGTATCTTTGCCAGTACACTACCCTAACTCATAACATCATCTTAACAATTAGAACACTTATGGAACTAGTGTTAGATACCGACATTTTTACCTACAAACAAGTTAAGGGGGTAGAAATAGGGTCAGTCTGTGCCCCCAATTAAAACACATATGGAACTAATGTAGATACCAACATTATTACCTTCAAACAGCAGTTATAGAAACAAGTTAAGGGGTAGCAATGGGGGCAGCTTGTGTCCCCATCTTTAGAACACTTATGGAACTAGTGTTAGATAACAACATTATTACCTTCCAACAGTAGTTTTTTTAAACAAGTTAAAGGGGTAGCAATGGGGGCAGCCTGTGCCTCCATCTTTGCGAACATAGTACTGGCATTTTGGAAAAAAGACACTATTTTTAATTGTCCTTACGCTAACTCATGGACATTTTATGCTTGTTACCTGGATGATATCATCATTTTGTGGAACAGTGATAAGACAGAACTAGAAAGCTTTCTTGAATTCCTGAACACCAGCACAGATTTTCTTGAATTTACACATTCTATTAGTGTTACAGAGGTGAATTACTTAGACATTACCATCAATAAAGATGTGGTCAATAAACATTTCACCTCTACTATTTTCCACAAGCTCGCCTACTCTAATAGCCTTCTACATTTTGATAGTTACCACCCCCTGCACCAAAAGAAGGTTTTAGTAAAAGGACAGGGGGTACGGCTTGCCAGGATGATATCTGAATATGATCAATTATAGAGCAAATGGAGACCCTTAATGGGATGTTACTATATAGAAGTTATCCAGATAATTATTTAAACAACATCCTTCAGGAGTAATAAATAAGAGAGCTAGTGGCTATTTTTTCCCCTCCTTGGTACAGGGGAAGGGTTATCAAACAAGAAAAATCAAGAGACTAAGACTTTTCATAACACATCTGCTATTTTCAAGTTTAATCAGCATTGTTACAGCATCAGGAATATTATTGAACATAATTGGAACATTTTTAGAATTGATGTAGAAAAGGCACAGTTGTTGGGTCCTGTTCCCAACAATGTATGTAAAAAGGAATGTAACATCAAAAATATGTTGGAAATGCAGAAATGTTATCATGATATAGGGGCAGGGATGGTTGAAAACTGTTATTGCCCACAATGCCAATATATCATTGAAGCCAAGGAGATTTGTATTCCTAGTTATAGGTTCATAGGTTCATAGGTTCATACTAGGTTATCTGCCCTAGGGCATTTATAAGCCTAGCCAGAGTGTGTTTGGCTTTCGCCACCCATTTTAAATTAATTTTGCTATGCCTTTTTTTGAGGTTAGTATACTGTGCCTCTGTCTAACAGTGACACAGAAGTGATAGCCGGGGTAAACCTACGATCTCCCATCCACTCATCAAGATTCCTCTTGAAGAGAGTCAATGTGGGACTCTGCCTAACCTGGACTGGGATTTTATTCGAGAGTGAAGGGAGCCTCTGGGTTATGAATCTGTCCATCCAGCATGTCCTATTTATTTCAGAGCTGAGGTTCAAGTCTCTCGAGTGCGTAGCTCGATGGGATTTGGATTTTCTGAGGTGCAGCATGTCCATTAATTCCGGGTTGGACATGGCTTTATACGTCAGGCACAGATCGCCTCTGAGCAGGCGGTATGCCACTGAGTAGAGCTGGAGTTTCTTTAACCGGGCAGCATATGGCATCTGTTTGAGCCCTTTGATCCTCTTGGTGAGGTACTTTTGGGGTCTTTCCAGTTGCTGCAGGTGTCTGGTAAGGTACATCCCAAAAGGGGCATTGTACTCAATTATGGGCCTGATGAGGGATGAGTAAAGAGGTACGATGACCTCCCCTGATCTAGATGTGAATTCCTTCATGATTAGGTGGGCTATATAAAATATTTTTCTAACCACCTTGGCCACGTGGTTGTCAAATGAGAGATTGCTATCAACTTGGATCCCCAGGTCCCTAATTACTTCTTCTGTACTTAATGGATTACCACCTATGTGGTAATTTGTGGGCACTTTGTTTTTGCCAAAGGGGATGACTATACACTTTTTGGCATTTAGCTTGAGGCCATGGCTCTGGCACCAGTTGTCTGTTTCTATGAGGCCCTTTTGGAGGATGCTTGTGTCGGCTGGAGAGTTGATTATCGCGCCCAGTTTGCAGTCATCTGCGAACTTGGTCAGCCACAGTCCTTCCGTGTTGGCCTGTACCACCAAGAAATATATACCGAACAAGAGAGGTCCCAGGACTGAGCCTTGTGGGACACCACTTGTAACTGGTTTGGAGTCTGATATGGCTCCAGCAATTCTAACCATGTGGGTTCTGTCCTTGAGCCAGTTTGCAACCCATCTAGTGACATAGGGGTTTATATTTAAGCTGGTGAGCTTATCTATAATGCCCGAGTGGGGTATTGTATCGAAGGCTTTTGCAAGGTCCCGGTAGGCTGTGTGGACCACCTTCCCCTCGTCAATGGCCTTGGTGACTGTTTCAAAGAAATCGACCAGGTTTATGAGGCAGGATCTGCCCTTAACAAAGCCAAACTGGGTAGGATCCAGTGTCTGTAGGTTCCCAATATCTTTATTTATGAGGTCCATGATGATCCTTTCTATAGCTTTGCAGAGCAAGCTAGTCAGACTTATGGAGCGATAGTTTCCAGGATCCGTTGAGGCACCACCTTTGTGGAGAGGGACCACTGTTGCTGTATGCCACTCTTTGGGTACATATCCTGTAGTAAGGCTAAGATTGAGCAGTAGTTTTATGTTTGGGTTTAACTCTTCTTGGAGTTCATGTAGGATGCAGCCTTGGACACCATCTGGTCCTATTGATGCTGTGTTTTTTGCTTTGGAGAGGGCGGCTCTTCCCTGAGCATCTGAGATGTCAGGGGGGCAGCACTCTGTTGGGATAGATATTTGCCCTTTTGGTGGGGAGAGGGGGGAGAAGTTTGCACTGAACCTGTCAGCTAGGATGTTGGCAATGTCTGTGGGAGACACATTATCTGAGGGAAAGTCTCCTGCAGCAGTAAAGGAGTGGTGTACCTTGCCCTATGTACCCAGTGTCTGTGTGTTTAGATTGGTAAAACTAAAAATGCATTTAGAAGTAGAATTTACTAACACTATTATGACATCAGTAGGAAAGATATCAAAAATGCATTAGCAGGACATATAGCAATCAGTGAAGGCATGGATTGAGATTGATTCATTACTATTAAGCAGGTTAGAATGGGTAAAATAAGTGGGCCACTCAATGATTATCTAGAAATGGTTGAGCTTAGATTACAGATTAGGACAAATGCATCTGAAGCACTGGGTTGTAATAGTGCAGTATCCATCTGCTCTGTTCTCAGGCTCAAGGCACAATTTCTTATATGACAGTCATCGATACCTACTATTAGGGCAGGATGCTAATAAACAACAAATACATATATACTTTCATATGCATACATATTGTCATCTGTTGCATTAATTATTTTTAACTTATTATAGGATATATTTAATTGTCAAGTATCTTTTATATGTTTTTAATCGCATTTTTTCATTTTTACTGTGAGTGCAATATATATATGTGTGTGTTGCTCTTTAAATGTTTCTATGTCCTTTCAGGACATCATTTTATTAATTAGATAATGATGACGACTGCTTTGTTGGAATAGCATATATAAGGCTGTTGGGTAATATGCTGTGTTATTTTGAAGAAGTTTCTATTCAAGAGATGAAAGCGCTTGTGTTTGTGTGGATTGGATCCTGGTCTTCTGCTTTTTGGATATTACAGTTTGTGTGGAGCCTTGTTTTCATTGTTTTCTTCATGGAGGGGACTGAGGCCACTGATTCGCCTTCACTGACTTCACTTGCTCAAGCTCTTCAAATCCTCAACTCGGCAGTGGCGAATCTAGCCAGTCGAGTTGAAAAGATGATCCAACAAGCGAGTTATTTACCTTTATTGGCTAAGTCTTCATGTCCGGGCCCGATTGGGGCAGGAATCAGCAAGTTTACAGACTTCTCTGATGGTTTAAACATTAGTGGCATTTCACCAGCTCAAAGATAAAGACAAGCGGATTCCAGGTGTTCAGGGAGGCTGGATTTGCATATTACTTCAAATACAGGCACTGAAAGGGCAGGAACTTCCTACAATGGCTGCAATACAATTTTACAATTGCTAGAGGGAGAAAAAGAATGGCAAGGTGAATCTAGGCAACAACCAGCACAAAATCATGGGACTCTAAATCAACAAATATTTAAACTTGAAAAAACTAACCACAGACTATCGGAAGCTGCCGTTGGATAGCAGCTATCTGAGAGAATGTGTGCATACAGAATGTATTCCTAAGGGCCTTAGGCACTGGATGTTCCTTACAGGTCTGGTAAGAGACTCTCTTCTACATTTGGAACTGCTTGAACTTTTTAACAAAAATGGCTGTGAACTATTAAAATGTTTAATAAGGGACAATGACCACAAAATGGTTGATTTACTTAGCAAAATCAACATACTGGATCAAAATATCCAAACAGACTTGTTATTTGAAAGAGAAAATCTGATTATTTTAATATGTTTGTAAAAATTGATAGTGCTATGGCTGAATTAAAACAAAGGAAAATTAGTAAACTTAGAAAGGATGAAAGAGAGAATGAGAGCACAGGGCATATCCGCTACCTCCTATGGGGCAGCAAAGTGGTAGTAGAGAAACAGGGTATGATGCACCTAATACTAATAACAATAATAATGCTGTGAACAATGATAACACTCCAGACCCTTTAGAATAACCCCCCTCAGGAGGTCAGAGAGATTAAGAAACCAGAGAGGGGGATACTTATTACACTACAACTAACAATATTCCACATACATGAAGGGGAAATGAAGAGGGAGAGGGAACAGATACTGTACGCCGAATCTAACTATAATTTGGTTGTACTACAGAATAGCAGAGGCAATTTCAAAGTATATAACTACAGTAGTTTTGAATTTAATGATCAAGTAGCAGACTTGTTTGAAAAAGGTTTGACATTTGTACCTGATAAAAAAGCTTCATTAGATCAGGCCATAATTGATTTAAAACTATTTACCAGGAAGTTGAATTTTTAATTTTTATTCAAGGGAACTAGCACTAACATCCCTGAGTACACCATTCATAAAAAAACAATATTTTCAACCCAACTTTGCATTCTTCAGTATTAACTTTTGAAAAACTATGCAAAAAATATATCAGGGAATTGTTCAGCAGGACAGGGGAAGATGAGGTCACAATTTGATCACAGTGGAAAGGGCACTATTAAGAGAAATTTATGACAATACTGAAATAAGGGTTATGAAACCCAACAAAGGCAGTGGCCTAGTTATCATGAACTATGATTCCTACATAAATAAAATGTTTACCCTATTATATGGTGATACCTACTGTGAAGTTAGTTTGAATGAGAAGAACATTTGCTATAGCAAGGTAGATGTTATGGAAGAATTGCTCATGAACCAACAAATCCACCCGGAGGAACATCAGTGCTTGTTAGTTAAACATCCTAAAATAGTTACAATATTTGGGTTCCCAAGTTACACAAAGCCCTAAATGACCTCTCATTTAGACTCATTGTTGATGCTCGAGCATCTAAAACAATTGCTAAATACATTGACAGTAAATTAAAAAATATTTTGAAGGACTACCCTTGGATATTTAAAGACTCCTCAGATTTCCAATCTAAAATCAAGAAAGATATGTATACTGATAATCTGATCTTTTTCCCAATTGATGTTCGGGACTTATTCTCTATCATACCTCATGACACAGGTATTGATTGGTTTTACCAATATCTTTGCCAGTACAGTACCGTAACTCATAACATCATCTTAACAATTAGAACACTTATGGAACTAGTGTTATAGACCAACATTATTACCTTCAAACAAGTAAAAGGGGTAGCAATGGGGGCAGCCTGTTCCCCCATCTTTAGTACTCTTATGGAACTAGTGTTAGATACCAATATTATTACCTTCGAACAGCAGTTATTTAAACAAGTTAAAGGGGGTAGCAATGGGGCCTGCCTGCACCCCCATCTTTGCGAACATTGTACTGACATTTTGGGAAAAAGATATTATTTTTAATTTTCCATACGCTAAGCATGGACATTTTATGGTCGTTACCTGGATGATATCATCTTTTTGTGGAACAGTGATATGACAGAACTAGGAGGCATTCTTGAATTCCTGAGCACCAGCACAGATTTTCTTGAATTTACACATTATATTAGTGTTACAGAGGTGAATTATTTAGTCATTACCATCAAAAAAGATGTGGTCCATAAACATTTCACCTCCACTATTTTCCGCAAGCCCCCCTACTCTAATAGACTCTTACAGTTTGATAGTTATCACCCCTTGCACCAAAAGTAGGCTTTAGTAAAAGGACAGGGTGTATGGCTTGCCAGGATGATATCTGAATATGATCAATTTACAGAGCAAATTGAGACCCTTAAAGGGATGTTACTACATAGAGGTTATCCAGTTAATTATTTAAGCAACATCCTTCAGGAGGTAATAAATAAGAGAGCTAGTGGCTACTATTTTCCCTTTCTTGGTACAGGGGAAGGGTTATCAAATAAGAAAAATCAAGAGACTAAGACTTTCCATACAAAAACCTGCTATTTTCCAGTTTAATCAGCATTTTTACAGCATCAGAAATATTATTGAACATAATTGGAACATTTTAGAATTGATGTAGAACAGGCACAGTTGTTAGGCCCTGTTCCCAACATTGTATGTAAAAAGGAATGTAACATCAAAAATATGTTGGAAATGCAGAAATGTGATTGTGATATAGGGGCAGGGATGGTTAAATGCTGCTATTGCCTACAATGCCAATATATCATTGAAACCAAGGAGATTTGTATTCCGAATTATGGGAGACACACTATACGAGGGAAAGTCTCCTGCAGCAGTAAAGGAGTGGTGTACCTCGCCCTATGTACCCAATGTCCGAGTTTATAGATTGGTAAAACTAAAAATGCATTTAGAAGTAGAATATACCAACACTCCTATGACATCAGTAGGAAAGGTGTTAAAATGCATTAGCAGGACATATAGTAAACAATGAAGGGCATAGGTTCATATTATTATTATTGAGGAGGTTAGGATGGCTGAAAGAGGTGGGCCACTCAGTGATTATCTAGAAATGGCTGAGCTTAGATGGCAAATTAGCACGGATGCATCTGGAGCATCGGGTCTTAATAGTGCAGTATCCATCAGCTCTGTTCTTAGGCTCAAAGCACAATTTCTTACATGACAGTCATCGATACCTACTATTAGGATAGGATGTTTATAAACAACAACTACATATATACTTTCATATGCTTAAATATTGTGTCTGTTGCTTTGATTATTTTTAACTTATTATAGGATATATTTAATTGTCAAGTATCTTTTATATGTTTTTAATCACATTTGTTTCTTTTATACTGTGAGTGCAATATATATATATATATATATATATATATATATATATATATATATATATATATGTGCGCATTGGTCTTTAAATGTTTCTATGTCCTTTCAGGACATTATTTTATTAATTAGTTAATGATGACGACTGATATTTTGGAATAGCATATATAAGGCTGTTAGGTAATATGCTGTGTTATTCTGCAGAAGTTTCTATTCAAGAGACTAAAGTTCTCAATAAACGTTGTTTGTGTGGATTTGATCCTGGTCTCCTGCTTTTTGGATATCACCCCTTAGCTAAACAAAGCTTAGAAGTTAGTGCACACACACTCCCTGAAAAGGCATGCTCAGCACAGTGGTAAACCTCACAAACAGGTGCAGCTAAGCTGAAATAAGCTTAGAAGTCATTGAAGACACCCTCCTCTGATGTCAGCTACATCCTCTGTAAACACCTACATGGCTCTCTGCCTACACAAAAGGTATATTCGGACATAATTCCACCTTTATGCTATCCAATAATTGCACCTCATTTGCATAGGGATCTGTGCTCACAGCCTGGAAACTACACACTTCCTAGCCCTACCATGATAGCAACAGCACCAATGCATCATTGTAGATACTCCACACATGGTCCTGTAATACATTTTGGTCACATAATATTCATTTTTTTTCCAATTTTCTTTTATTATAAAGCATGTTCGCGCATGTAGGCACACTATACAAACATGCCCAGATTATTAAAAAAATTAAAATTAATTTAACTTATTTCCTTTAATTTTTCAGACACACAGGAAGATAGTTTCACTCATATCTGTATGTGGCATGCCATTTCTGTCCATATATCTACATTTTTACAGCCCCTTTTGTCTGTCTACAGTGCTGTACATGGAATTTTTCCTTGTACACTACAGACACTGACATGAGGTCTGAAGAGCTGCCTGTCTACTTGATGGATTACTCTACCAGACTCATCTGCATGAAATTACCCTGCTTATGAGGTGGTTTGCATGCCACCAAACTTCCCATGTTGGCATGTATGTGTGCGCCACTCAGCAGTGTTTACTGAATCTAAAACCTGCTTACTTTTTTGTAAGAAGTGAAGTGCAATGTCTACATGGCAAAAAATGCCATGTAAGCCTTATTAAATTCCCCCAATTGTTTATTGATGTAACAGCTAAATCTTCTGTTTTACTGTATTGCAGTGCTTTTTCCTATATTACATGAAAGGCTAATGCCTTTTCTCTGAGACAAGCTGGCTTCATGATGCAGAGCGATGACATTCAGACTACATCCTGGATGGCCATGATTTATTTAGCAGCCTGGGTACAGGAGAAGCTGACTGAGGAATAAGAGGAATGACAACATTAGTTCACCTTCCTCCCCCCAGGGAAGGACTAGCGACGGGTCTCTTATGCATCCATCTTATTAAGGATCAAAGATCCCTGATGGTACCTGGAGGCTAATGAGGTGCCTCTGCTTGTAGAGTGTCATGGCTGAGGGTACATCACCCACAGAACTGATTTCAACATATTGTACCCATCGCATGCTCATTCTTTAGGTAGACACTTATTGGTGCAATGGAGATGCTTATTGGCACAATGGAGCATGTGTGAAGGAACTGGATAGCGTCTGAGGGGAAAAAATACCTCTGATGAAAACCTGGATGATGGATATGGGGTAGATGAGCATACTATGGGATATTATGACTACAGATTTGGGGGAAGAATAGATGCAAAATTTTTAACAATAATGTTTTTCTTGTGAAAAATTGTTGTAAGCAGCTGAGCATTGCTTTCCACATATCTTCATTCTTACTAGTTTAAAATTCTATCCCTTATAATTATCATTTCCTTCCAAATTTATATTTCTCCATTGCAAAGTCAAATGTTAGAATGTTATTATTCTTTAGCAAGCAAACAGGAAATGCAACCTTATCGGGGTGGACCAATATATTCTGACTGTATGCTTTTAGTTTTTAATGCCTTCTCTATATCATCTGCAATTACTTGCACAGATGCTTGATTAAAGGTATATAGTACTGCTTAGGAATCTGCTCAGGTGTTATGAATTAGTGTTAAATCTTACCTTACCCAAAGAAGAAAAGTATAAGTTTTGGGTAAATTTCACTGCACTAACAACAATCTTATCCTTCTTATTCACTATGGATTTTGTCACTTTTTATTTCCAGTAAGAAATTTTACTAGAATTTTTACTCAGTCTTGCTTGCTGTGTTATTGGCGACCAGCAATTATTTTTTATTAAGAAAAAAAGGAGTAAATGTTAATATTCATTGCAAGTTATTTAAAACTTATAAACTTCTTTAAATATACATTTTCCAACTGTTGTAGCTGTTTGTCTAGGCATTGCTTTGTAAAGGATCTTTTCTTCAAATGATTTTATTCATGTCCAATAGAAAAAGAGAAATTACTGACATTGCTTTCAGCAATGCTATCATATTTGCTAGATGATAAGATGTTCCATTTCTTTTGTGAGTTTGTTGAGATTTCTCTTGTGTGTAACATGTGCTACTATTTTACAAGAACAGATATAGCTAAATTTATATATGTAGGAGGAAGCAACTATTCTGTATTAGATTAACCTGTCTCTTATTCTTTTTAAATATGGATAAAGTAAATAATTTTTCACTAGAAATTTGGGGTGGTATTTATAGATGAAGTTCACAGTTTTGAGGGGCTGGTTGTCATTGTTGTTGTCATCAATCTACTTTTTCCCATTATTACATGAGGTTGGGGTAACATATCAATATTAGTTAATGTGAACAAATCACCTAGAACCAATTATTTACTGGTGTGTTGTTCACTGCTATTTACTACTTGTTTAAAATGTTATACTCAACTCTGGTTTCCCGTTTCAAGTACTCTCCCAAGTAAACGCTTGAATGTGGGATTTACATTAGCTTCCCCAAGGGCTGGTATGAGAGTTGTTTGCTGAGTAAGCTTCAGTTTTGTTTCCCACAACCAATTCGGAATTGATAGACAGCACTATGTGCATGCCTCCACTGTTCAGGCTGCTTTGATTTATACTTACCATCTTCATGTTTTTCCCATTGCGAACGCTCACTAAATAAAGTGTTCTGTAAGCAGACATTGATTTTAGAACTGTCTGATAGTCGTCTCTCAGAGACTATTCTTGCTATAATCAAATTTACCTAGGCAATTCAACTGGGAGAGTCGCTGATGTTAAATTAAAGCAGCACTCAATATATAAGTCATTAGTACGCTGTGATTTCTATATGGGTCATTAGTTCGCTGTGCTTTCTACGTAATGTAGCCCGTAAATCAATGGCTTTCTCCAGCATGCAATTCAAGGCTTAAATTATTGCTTGAGACTGTAAATGTTGTATTTCATGCTCACGGACAACAAAGGGCTGGAAGAAGTATTTAGGGGCCCACTTTGTTAACATAGCTTGCGAACGCATGGTTCACCCTTGCATGTAATTCATGGTTCAATTGGCGTCTGGGACTGTAAATGTTCAATTCAGAGTAGCGTGTAACATGTGGTTCAAAGGGCTATCCGGGGCTTACATTAACTCTCAAACTATTTCCTAGTTGATGTTATCAAACTGTTGCTGTTATTTTCTGCTTGCACTGCTGGTACTCTAAGGTTGTTCTAGCCCCTTCATCTGCTGATTTCCTTCTTGTGTTTGGTGTTATCGGAATCTTTATGTAATCGTTTAATTACACAGCACTTGCATGAGGATTTCTACTGCTGTATCTGCTCATTTAGTTTACATATAGCAATTGTCAGGTTACTGAAACTACCTAGTGCGTATGGAATTGCTATCTCTGTTACCTTTTTAGTTAACTACTTATCTTAGTTCAAGTTTGATGATAAAATTGTAAACAACTGCTTGCTTATAACCTGTGATGTCTGCATTGCCTTCTTGTAACTTTATTTCTCTCTTCTGCATGTTCTAGCTTAAGCTCCTGCCTTCCCTGCCATAAACTCTTGAAAGCACCCACCCGGACATCCTGGCTAAGAACCAACAGTCGGACAATTTCTAACCTAGCTGAATACCATTCTCCGCAAGGGATTTTTTAAATTCTAAAGTATGTGTACTGCTCTAACACTTTGGTAGTAGTTAACTGGATTTCTACTAGGCCGCAGTACGTTTCCCTGCCAGGACAGCCAGCAGCCACAACTCCCCCTCTCTTTATCACTTATTTACCCTACTCTTCCTTCTTTAATTAGTCCCACATTCTGACCGAAGATAACTCCTTTGTTGCCTTACCTGTTACATCTCCTGGGACCCCTACTGCAATAAACTGACCGGCCACTAGGTGGCGCACCTCTTCCCTCCTACTATCTACACTTCTTCATCCATTTTGTCCTA
Source organism: Protopterus annectens (assembly GCF_019279795.1). Classification (NCBI taxonomy): domain Eukaryota; kingdom Metazoa; phylum Chordata; order Ceratodontiformes; family Protopteridae; genus Protopterus; species Protopterus annectens. Next base: position 194,864,406 of record NC_056751.1, on the reverse strand, counting down.
CCTCCCCTTTACATCCCCCCTGACATCTTTCCTCTTCTCTCTCCACTGTCCCTGGACTACCCCCTACTCTTTGCTTCACTAACACCCCCTCTCAACCCTTTATCCACACTCCTTTTCATTTCTTTGTAGTCTCTCTTCATCCTACACATCCCAGCAAAACTTACCTTGTCTATCTCTGTTACTGATTGTCTTCAGCACTCTCTCATCCTTTGGGTCTACCCACTCCGTTCGCCCAGGGGGCTCACTCTGCTCCCCTACCCTGCCCCCAATTACCACCCGCCCCCAACACCTCTACATTTATTCCTACCACACTCCTCCTACCACATCTATTATCCAATCACACTCCTGTTATCCATACCCCTCCCCATTCTGTCATCTAACAAGAATCCTCCTCATACTGCCCCTCCCACTACTACTCCTCCCATTCCAACTCCTACTCCTCTATACACTTAGTCCTTCCCTATCCTTGCCCACTACTACAACTCTCCCCATCCATCTCTGCTCCTTGTCTCTTTCTCTTACCTATTAGCTTTTTTTGTTCATCCCTTCCACTACCCCACCCTTCCTACCATGCCCTGCCAATTGTCCTTCACCATCCTACTCCCCTGCTTCCTTCTCATCTTACTAATACCTCTATACACCGCTTCATCATACTCACATAAAGCTCCCTCACTCTTACCCCCTACCCAAACTACCCCTAACACCCAACTTCAATCTTCCCTACTGTCTCATTTCCACACCATATCCTCCTCCCTTTTCCTTCCCAACCTTCTACAACTGTTCCATCTCAAGTTATTCCCTGACTCCATAGAATCTCTCCCTCTTAAATTTCTGCTAGCCCTACACAAACACTTACCATGCAAACTCAATAGGCCTAAACCTACCTCCTTTAATCCCCTACCCTTATCTGGAGACATTCACCCAAACCCTGGTCCCAGCCTTTGCACAAACTACTCCATCCCTTCCCCTCCTTCTTCAGCCCCTTCACAGAAGACTCCCTCCCCCTTCCTTTCTCCACCCACTTCCCCTCTCAGCACCCTTAAGATCTTCACTATCAATGCCCAAAGCCTTAGCAACAAATCTCACCTTGTCCAAGCTTGGATTTCTCACAACTAACCCGACATCATAGCAATCTCCGAAACCTGGCTAAAACCCCATATTACCGACTCTGAAATTTTACCTCCTGGTTACCACATCCTCAGGAGTGACCGATTAAATAAAAAAGGTGGAGGCTCTGCTCTAATCTACTCCAATCTTCTCTCCCTAATTCCTCTTCAGATCCATACCCGTCAATTAAAAAATGCAGAAATAACAAGTCTTCTCCGATTGAATAAACATAAAAATATCTGCATTATTTCCCTATACATCTCCCCAGGCAACAATATCTCCACCCTTGAAGATATTCTTCACTGGGCCTCAACTGAAATAAAATACAAAACCTATATTCTAGGCGATGTCAACGTTGACTGGAATAAAATTAATACACCACCCCCCTCACTATCCATTAACCTTTATAACTTCACCCAAGTAATCCACTCAACAACTCACCCTAACAAAAAACACCCTCCAGGATCTATCTTAGATTGGATACTAGTCACCCACCCAAACAAAATCTCTCTCTCTGGCACCATCCCTGACACATTCAGTGACCATCTCCCTGCCTTCATCCAACGATCGTCAAGCTCCATCCAACATCAACACATGTATATCCAAACTCGTAACCTAAGCAATTTCAATCCCTCTATTTTTTCTAACATCTTTGAACAAATTAACTGGCACATCCTAAACACTCTCCCTCTTGACAGCACTGTAGAGCATTTCAACTCTATCTTCCTTAATACTCTTAACTCCCTAGCCCCTCTACAAAAAAAACGAATCAAAGCCAATACTGCTCCCTGGCTCACTAAAGAAACAAAACAAATTATGCATCACAGAGACAAATCCTGGAAGCTTTACCAGAAAAGTAAACAGTCCTCTGCCTTGCTCCAATATACTCAACTTCGCAACCAAGTAAAAAAAACTTATTACCAAAGACAAAAAAAATTACTATAATAAACTTCAGTCCAACAACAACAAGAGCCCTAAACAATTCTGGATTTCTGTCAACTCCCTTCTCCATCCTGGATCTAGAAATAACCCATGCCCTGATCCTAGCTTAACTGACAGTGAACTAAGCTCCCATTTCAACACCTTCTTTATTGAATCCATAGCTAACTTAACTAAAACATTCCCAAATAATAACCCACCCAACTCCCTCCACACGACACCCAACTACCTAAATAACAATCCCCTTAAATTCCACCTCAAACCTGTACCCACCAATCTTATAAAAAAGCTTCTATCCAAACTAAGGCCATGCGCTAATGCCCCAGACAACATACCCTCTTCCTTCCTCAAATGTGCAGCCGAAGGAATTGCTCTCCCAATCAACATTCTGATTAACAGATCCTTAACTGAATCATATGTGCCCAAACTCTGGCGTTCAGCCTACATTCTTCCTCTCCACAAAGGAGGCAAAAACACCTCTATTTCTAACTTCCGCCTCATTGCCCTACTCTCACCAATTTCTAAAATTCTAGAAAAATGTGTCCACCACCAGCTTTGGCCTTACCTAATTCAGAATCAACTTCTAACACCCACCCAGCATGGCTTCCGCCCCAGCCATAGTACCATAACTGCCCTACTATCTTTCCTAGACACTATCAATCAAGCCTGGGACTCTGGACTCACCATATCCACTATACTACTAGATCTTTCTAAAGCCTTCGACACCATCTCCCATACTCACTTTTTCCATCATCTCACCAACCTTAATCTCTCCCCTAATACTCTTTCCTGTTTCTCCAGCTACGTATCCAACAGGTCTCAAGCTGTCAAATGGAAGAACTCCTCCTCTTCCTTCTTGCCTACACCTACCGGCGTTCCTCAAGGGTCCATCCTTGGACCAATGCTCTTCAACATCTTTATAAATGACCTTCACACCATCATCCCTGACACTACAGTCATCCAATACGCTGATGACTCTACCTTGGTTTGTGCCGCCCCCAACATTTCTGAACTACTGACCAAAACCCAAATAGCTTTTTCCACTACTGAGAACTGGATGCACCAAAATCACCTTTCCCTCAACTCCAGTAAATCTAAAATTCTAATATTCCTCCCCTCCAAGGTTTCCTCCTTTGACAAAAACACTTTCAATGTCATTAGCCAATCCTCCACTACTATAGAAATAGTCTCCTCTGCAAAACTCCTTGGCCTTACCATAGACGAACACCTCAAATTCGATCTTCACATACAACAAAACATAAAGAAAACTCACCAAAAACTAGGTATGCTATATAGAAGCAATCAATTTCTCTCCAACCCCTCTAGGCTTACCCTGGCAATCTCCTACCTCCTACCTTCTCTTCTATATAGTGCCCCACTATTAACCAATCTGTCCACTTCCAACACCTCTAAACTTGAAGCTTGTTATAATAAAATATCCAGATTTGCCACTAAATCCAAAACTTCAACTCACCACTGCCTCTGCCTTCAATCTCTGAATTGGTTAGAACTACCTAACCACCTAGACTATCTACAACTAACCAACACTCACAAATGAATATTCTCCCCTGATAAATGCCCAGCCTTAAAAAACATTCTTCCCCCTTACACCCCAAATAGATCTCTGTGGTCTGAACACCAAAACCTAATCGTCATTCACAAACCAAAACATCCCGCTGGCCAGCTTCTACTCTCCTTCTGTCTAGGTAAAAAATGGAACTCCCTCCCTCCCTCACTTAGGACAATTCCTAACACTGAATCCTTCAAAAACCAACTCTTCCAATATCTCTCTTCCAAATGGAAATGCTCCTGCTTTCACCTTACATAACTCCCCCCACTAAACTCTCCATACTACTGCTTTACTATACTATCTAGCTTAATCTTAGCTTAATCTAATTTCTCCTATACTCTCAAGCTTCATCTAATTTCTCCAAGAACCTGAACTATCAGACTTAAATAAACTCCATATTTGTAAATATTGTAAAAATCCGGAAAAAAAAAAGAAAAAAATTTAGTTTTTGTTTTATACTGTCTCACAATGAATATTACCATTTTTCATTTGAATGTATGTAATTCCACTGAATGTATGAACCACACTACTGTATCTCATCTCCAAAATTATGTAACCTTTCTCATTGTTTAGTAACCCTTATCATACTACTATTGTACATGGAGCTTTTCTCCCCGGGCCTCCACTGAAAATGGGCACTTCTTGGCCCAGTGGACTTCCCCGGTAATCAAACTGAAATAAATAAATAAATAAAATAAATAAATGTTCACACCGATGAGCGGTTAGCCAAAATAAAATCCATATACCAGAACTATACACAATTCACAAAAGTCCTACTAATGCCAGGTATATCTGCATACACAGATGCATACCTGGAAGAGTCTCACTACAGAGTACGTAGGCAAATGATGTCTCTCAGCTGCAGCCATGATTCATAAAATTATGGATACTGGAGTGCAGAATGTGTTGGAGATTGTCATTTGTGGGGAGACAGCTAATGACTAATTGCAATAAAATCAAAAGTAGGTTCCCTGCTGCATGTTTCAGCAAACTAGAACTATTTATAAAAGTGATATTGCAGAACTGCAGGTTTTGCAATCTAAGGGTTAATATACTTACAGATGCTGGAATGGGCTGGAGTTCACAGCCTCATCCCTCATGAAAAAAATATGTTTTTGCATTACTTTCTTTTAGTCAGTAGTGTTTAATGTTGACCATTCTTTTACAGAAGTTGTTTTAGTGGACATTCTTTTAGTGTTTAGCCATATATCCACCAAAAGACATATCCCTGATGATCTTAGAAGTCAATTGTTGAATACAACAGACTATTTCTGCACAACAACATCTGAAGAAAACTAACTGATGGTGTAAACAGCAATAAATATACATAGTGTTGTACCACCATCTCCAGGTTACCATGTGCAGAGCATAACTTATATAGCTCAGGAACCACATTGTATAGTTACCCAGTAATAGTGACATAACACAGTACCCAGTCATGAAAGATAATACAACACTGGATCCCTTTATTACCATCATATAGAAATGATTCCTGTATGAAAAACATTGCAGATGAGGTAGAATCTTTTATGAATTACTCAGTAGTATGGTAGGAGCAGATAATCTCACAGTACACTGACACCTTTCTGTGCCACTATACATGTCCTGTTTATAGTGGTCACAGCTTCATTAAATTACTCAGTAGCATTGTAGGAGTAGACAAATTGACAGTACACTGCCATCCTTCTGTGCCACTATGTTCCCTGTTTATAATGGTCACAGCTTCATCAAAACACAAAGCACTATGTATGATGCAGACAACCGACATTGCACAGTGCAAGTTATCACTATTAAAAGTCAGGCAAACAGCAAGACAATGACTATCAACACAAACATATCCATATATACAGTGGATATAAAAAGTCTACACACCCCTGTTAAAATGCCAGGTTTTTGTGCTATAAAAAATGAGACCATAATAAATAATTTCAAAACTTTTTTCACCTTTAATGTGACCTATAACCTGTACAATTCAATTGAAAAACAAAACAATCTGTTAGTGGAAAAAATATAAAAATAAAAACATACAATATGCTGATTGCATAAGTGTGCACACCCTTAAACTAATATTTTGTTGTGTGTGCACAACCTTAAATGAATACTTTGTTGAAGCACCTTTTAATTTAATTACAGCATTCAATCTTTTTGGATAGGAGTCTATCAGCATGGTACATCTTGAGTTGGCAATATTTGCCCACTCTTCCTTGCAAAAACACTCCAAATTTGTCAGATTGCAAGGGCATCTCTTGTGCACAGCTCGCTTCAGGTCACCCCAAAGATTTTCTGTTGTATTTTGGTCTGAGCTCTAGGTGGCCATTCCAAAACTTTAATTTTCTTCTAGTGAAGCCATTCTTTTGTTGATTTAGATGTTTGCTTGGGGTCATTGTCATGTTGAAAGGTGAAATTCCTCTTCATCTTCAGCTTTCTAGCAGACGTCTGAAGGTTTTGAGTCAAAAGTGACTATTATTTGGAACTGTTCATAATTCCCTCCACCTTGACTAAAGCCCCAGTTCCAGCTAAAGTAAAGCAACCCCAAAGCATGATACTGCCACCACCATGCTTCACCGTGGGGACTTTGTTCTTTTGGTGATGCAAAGTGTTGTTTTTGGGCCAAAAGTACCTTTTGGAATTGTCCCAAAAAGTTCAACCTTGGTCTCATCACACCATAACACATTTTCCCACATGTTTTTGGGAGACTTAATGTATTGTTTTGCAAATTTTAGCTGGGACTGGATGTTTTTCTGTGTAAGAAAAGGCTTCCGTCTTGCAACCCTACTCCATAGTCCAAACATATGGAGAATATGGGAGAAGGTTGTCACATGTAGTACACAACCAGCACTTGCCAGAAATTCCTGCAGCTCCCTCACTGTTGCTGTAGGTCTCTGGACAGCCTCCCTGACCAGTTTTCATCTTGTCCTTTCATCAATTTTGGAGGGACACCCAGTTCTTTGAAACATCAATGTTGTCCCATATTTCTCCACTTTTTGATGATTGTCTTCACTGTGTTCCATGGTATATCCAATGCTGTGGAAATGTTTTGTACCCTTCTCCTGACTGATACCTTTCAACAATGAGATCCCTTCTTGCTTTGTAAGCACTCTGTGAACCATGACTTTCACTGTAGGAGGCAACTGAGTAAATATCTAGAAAATCCTACTTGGACAGGTGAACTTTGTTTGGGGTTAATCAGAGTCTCTTTAATTAATGGCAGGTGTGTACCCAAGAAAACTGAATCCTGTAATTACATCAAAAAGTGCTTCAAGAAAGTATTAGTTTAAGGGAGTGCACACACAACAAAGTATTAGTTTAAGGGTGTGCACACTTATGCAACCAGCATATTGTACGTTTTTTTTTATTTTTTATATTTTTTCCCCTAAAAGATTTGTTTGGTTTTTAATTGAATTGTACAGGTTATAGATCACTTTAAGGGGGGAAAAGTTTTGAAATGATTTATTGTGGTCTCCTTTTTTATTTCACAAAAACCTGGCATTTTAACATGAGTGTGTAAACTTTTCATATCCACTATATATTTTTTTATTTTTTTATATCCACTATATATATATATATATATATATATGGTTCCCATTCAGAAGCCTGAAACATCATAAGCCTGAAAATCAAAATCCTGAAACCAAAAGCCTGAAAATTCAGAATCCTGAAAACTCAAAATCCTGAAAGCCCAAAATCCTGAAAGACCAAAATCCTGAAACTCAAAATCCTGAAAACACAAATAATGCTAATATGTCACTATAAAGACACTAATATCTACCAACTGACCCTGACTAACCCTAACCCTAAGGTCGCACTATCGCACACTCACCTGACGTGCCCCTAACCTAACTCTAACCCCAATATTTGTCACTATTGCATACATGCCTAACCCTAAAATAACCTAACCAAACGGATGACCTAACACCACAGGGCTAACAATAGCAAAGCCACAATGACATCAGTATGTCTATTTTGTGTTTTCAGGATTTTGAGTTTCAGGATTTTGGTCTTTCAGGATTTTGGGCTTTCAGGATTTTGAGTTTTCAGGATTCTGAATTTTCAGGCTTTTGGTTTCAGGATTTTGATTTTCAGGCTTATGATGTTTCAGGCTTCTGAATGGGAACCATATATATATATATATATATATATATATATATATATATATATATATATAGGTTTACTATCAATCAAAATGTCATACGACAGTAACACGAAACTTGGAAGGTTGAAACCCTTGGTTCCAAGTTTCCATATCATCGATTCGTAAATGTTCGAATCCACAACAGCGAATGCTGGTGTGCATTCACTCTTGTGAGTTTGATGTGCTGATTGGAGATCACACTATAGTGATGATCAGGAAATTTACCATTTTCCTCACTGTATTGCTATCTCAGGGTTTGTATATATAATTAGCGGGGGTGTGGGGGGTGCAGGGGTGTTTGTCCACCTGCAAAACATTAGTAGGAAATCACTGGAAGTCCAAGTAAGTCGAGTAATGTCGATAATGTTGACTTTTGAATTTTTAACATTACCACTGTCATTGTTTTAAGTAGTTGATGTTTGCATTTTTCAATGTTTTTTTTCAGTAAGTTATTACTCACACAAGTGTGTTTCATTACTTTGATAGAGAACCATATATATATATATATATATATATATATATATATATATATATATATATGGCTTACCTTTATTTTGTTGAACGCCGTATGTGTGACATGCAAAACGTCAAAAGTACGGCTGCATAGAACCACAATGCTGATTCACCATGTGTTTGAATGGTAAATAAGTGAATGCTTTTTTGCCATTCAAACACATGGATCAAATGTCAGAAATGGTTTTCCAGCAAACCATTTTCAACATTTGATCCTTCGATGTTGTCCGTATTTCGGCATTACGGTTCACGGAAATGGCCGATCGCAGAAATGGTATTCAATCATTCAAAGGTAAACTATATATATATATATATATAGAATGTTGTGCAACCCTGGAGTTGATATATAATATATATATATATATATATATATATATATATATATATATATATATATATATATATATATACATACACATATATAAAGAGAGAGAGAGATAGCTATATATAGATATGGATAGATATGGATATATGGGGAAGTTTACTAGGATCATAGGTTGTTGCTTAGTTTAATGAGCACTAGGGCATTTACAAGCCTAGCCATTCACCCCAAGCCATTGGGGTCCCAAATATCATATGGAGGGTGTGTTAGTAAGCAGTTATCTAAGGATTTATAGAACAATGTTAGTTAAGATAATACTTTTCTTATCATCATGCTATGTCCTTAAAACACAATTGGGCCAGACCAGAGGTAAATTTATGCTTTTTCAACCAATTGTCAAGGTTTCCTTTGAACAGAATCAGGCATGAAGTCCATTTTACATGGATGGAGAGCATATTCCATATTGCATTTTTGCACCTGTGTAACAGGTCAACCTGGGATGTCTGTGAACGCCCTGTAAGCCAGGCAAAAATATCCTGTCAGCAGCCTGAAGGAGACTGAATACAGATACAGACCCTTTAGACGATCAGTATAAGACAGGGTATTCATTTCCTGAAGTCTCCTGGTGAGAAATCTTTGTGGGTATTCCTACTGTTGCAAGTGGCTGGTTAAATACATGCACAGGGGCACTGTATTTAATGATAAGCCTGATAAGGGTCACATAGAGAGGTACTATAACTTCCTTGGACCCAGATACTATACCCTTACCTGTAAGTTGGGCAATATAGAATGATTTTCTTATTGTCTTAGCTAAATGTTGGTCAAAGGCCAGACTGCTGTCAACATATGTTCCCAGATCCCTTACTACTGGGTAGACACTTAGGGGCATTTTATCCATGGAGTAATTAACTTTGGTTGGCAATTTCTCAAATGGCATTATAATGCATTGTTGCCTTTGAGCTGCAGGCCGTGGCTTTGGCACAGGTCATTTGTCTGTGTTAAACCCATGTGCAAGATGTTTGTCCCTTCGGGGAAGTTATAATATTTCCCAATCTGCAGTCATCTGCGATCTTGGTGAGTCAGATGCCTTTAACATTAGCCTTGACTTCCAAGAAGTAAATGACAGTTGGGGTGGTCACAGCACACAGCCCTGGGTTACTCCACTGGAGAATGGTCTCTTGGTAGAGATGATGTCATCGATCCTGACTTCTTTTACCCTATCTGTGAGCCAGCCATCAATTTCCCAAGTTATGAAAGGGTTTATGCCCAGTTCATACAGCTTGTCAACAATGCTTGAGTGAGGATTGTATCAAATGCTTTTTCCACGTCAAGATACACATTATGCACTGTTTTTCCCTTGTCCATTGCTTGGTGACCCTCTCAAAGATGTTTATCAGGTTAAGTGGGCATGACCTTTCCTGAATAAAGACTAATTGAGATGGGTCCAGCATCTGTAGGTTGCCAATGTCCTTGTTTATCATCCCCATTATAATTTATTTCATGGCTTTGCATATTAGGTTAGTTGGACAAATGTGTCTGTAGTTCTGTGGTCAGTTGATAGTTCACCCTTGTGGAGGAGAATAACTGTTGTGGTCCTCCATTCACTTGGAACATAGCTTGTTTCAAGGCTGTAGTTGATGAATCCCTTAAGTGATCCTGATAGGGCATGTTTTAGACTGTTCAGGAGGCAACCTGAGATGTTGTCAAGACCCATGGAGGTGATGTTCATGGCTTTAGTGAGAGCTATCAGCACATGGTCATTGATGATAGCTGGGGGGAGTATGTTGAAGGGTATTTCACCTGATGGAACTGGGGGGGGGTGTAATTTGAGGTGAATTTATCAGCCAGTAGATTTGCTATGTTACCCTAATCGGTGTAGGTGGTATTGTTCACCACCAGTTCAGCACTCTGTTGTGTTTAACAGACGTAGCTGAAGAAGGCCTTCTGATTTTTCTCAGCCTGCAAGGCTATCCTGATCTCATAGTTGGCCTTTTTTGACTTAATCAGACCTCTTAGGTTCTTGTTTAGTTGTGTAAGACAACACTTGTCTTTAAGGAAATTCGTTTTCCTGATTTTGGCCACGAGATTTCTTCTTCCATTATATACACTGTTTAGGTTAGGATTCCTCCAGTGGTGTTTGCTTTTAAAATTTGTTTTGTGTTTCTTAATGGTAGGTAAAACAGCCTCTCTGCAGCTACTCACATATTTGTATAATGACTATGTGAATAATTCTGCATAGGTAGCTGAGGTCTTGGGAGTGGGAGAAACCTTGACTTGTGACACAGTCACTTAATAGAACATAGTTTGCCACTGAATAGTTACTAAGTGTTTTAGCTGGATCTGGGTTGATTTTACTTCAAATAAGACAGCTTTCTGATCTGACCACACTAGTGAGGATATAACACAGGTGGGGGGGTGCAATGCTTTCCTATGTTGGTGAGTACCAGATCCAACATGTTTGATCCTCTGGTTGGAGGATGCACTATCTGTTCCAGGGTGCTTATTTTAATAAAGACCAGGAAATATTGTGCCTGGAAGTTTGAAGCAATTTACTTTTGCCAGACCATAGAGGGGTAGTTAAATTCACCCATGAATAGGGTGTTTGGATGGTGAGGACCTCTGTATGTTTAGTTAAGACTAGTGAGACTCTAGGGGCATAGATGGTGACCTGTAGCTAGCCATGATATGGTTGGGACCTTATCTACGGTGACTTGCACATGAATGAGCTCCATGGTAGCATACTTTCTAACCAATCTGGAGGTATGTTTGTCACTATTGTAGATCAAGACACCTCCACATTTGGCCTAGTCTGTGCTGTTGTTGGTCTAAATGTGTGGAATGCACTGCAGCTTTGTACTTCCAGAGTGCTTTTTATGTTTTTAAACCAAGTCTTAGTTACAGCACAGATGTCTAGATTCTCCAGAGTGAGCAGGGTTTCAAGGATGTGGAGTTTTTTTGTTTAGGCTCCGAGTATGGAGCAGTAACACTTTAAGTTAAGTTGTACATGTTTTCACCATGTTGGTAGTCTTGTCTTTTTGGCATTGTATAAAAAAGTGTCTAAGGGGGTGGATAAAGTTTTAACCAATATCCAAACGCATATGAGGACAGATGCAGACCATCCTTGTCAAAGCAATGTGTTCTCTTGACTATGTTTTCCCATACTGACAGATATTGGATTCTCCTGTAGTGATACCAGAAACTAAAACAATTATTAAAGTAGATCATTTTATGCTCATACTGTGGATAATCTCAGGTGAATGTAAAATGCTACTCAGTGCAAGGCTCATACCTATCTGTGACGCATATGTGATGCCCATGCCCTGGCCCAGCAATCAAGGAGCCTCAGTCCTCACCACTAACACCAGTGAGGGGCATCCATATTGGCAAAGGATAGTAAATACACACACAGTAAAGCACAATTTCCCTTAAGAGCACACAGAGATCACATTCAGTCTGGGGCTGGTTTCTCCCGTTCTCTCCAGGTCCCCAATAAGACTCCCCACTGGCACAGCTATAGGGTCCAGATCTCAGCCTATTGGGCAAGCTAAAACCTCCCAGCATCCTCTGTGTCCAACCAGTGCTTTGTGTCCCTGCCCAAGTAGTTGACACACATGCACTTTGAGATAAGTTTTATACAACCACACAGACACTCCTGGGGAAGGCAGGCACAGGTTCTCCACCTGTGCCCCTTTTCTGCTCAGTCTAAAAGGTAGTACCAGCTGCCACCACCCACTAATATTTATCAGCTACTCACAGGCTCTTAAAAGGGTGTCCAATTATTACTGTGCAATATTATTATCCAAATGGTAAGTGTGTCCTAACAGTCAAGACTTATTTGGAGTGACTTGGTACAGCATCACTATATACATGCAATGTACTATTAGAGCTTAAATTCTCTCTACACAAAACAGCCACAGCAGAAAGGTTTAAAAATATTTAATAATAAATAATAAAACACAAGACAATACTTCTTACTACACAGCACTAGTCAGGATTTCAGAGATCACAGAGAAATATTTAAAATCATATGGTAGAAAAGTTCTGACATCACAGAAAAACAAACTAGTCTTATCTTCCTATTTACTAGCTATATCTAAGAAAAAACACAGTTCTAAATAACTTACATATAGAAACAGGCAGTGCTGGTGATGTATGTTCTCAAGACAAAATGCTTTGAGGCCTCTGGTTCTCTCTCTTTACATTGATAACACAGAGCTGCTTCACATGACATCATTCTTCACACTTTTCTGGTGTTCCCAAGCTAACAGAAACTACATTTACATTTTTTACACCTGGTCAGAAACCAGAGCAAAAAAGGACATTTATACATGCAAATTCTAGCCATTATCTCTGGTCTTAAAATAATAGGCAGGATGCCTCCCTCTAGACATAGTGGCTCTGAATTTTCACATCAAAGACAGTCATGAAATGCTAGACTTAGCTTTCTTACAGCAGAATGCACTGTTGTTACATTTTTGCAGTTCAATATCCAAAGCAGTCTTTTCACATTTAAGAGAACAAGTCTGTGGCCTACATTAATATTTACAAATGACAGAATTATCTACAGGATTCTATCTGGCTAGGCCAGCAGCCTTCACCTATCTTCACACATCCACCCCCACCCCCACCCCCCCCCACCCCTGGAGAACTCAAGCTAGTTTTTCAAGTGGCCCTTGAGAAACGCTGCTTGAGAGGGTTAAGTCTATCTGAGTATACCTTACCCTATTCCTGTCTTGAGAGCCCATCTGAGTTGGCATTGCTAATCCCAATGTGGTGCTGCACTGACATATCATATGCTTGCAACACTAGGCTCCATCTTAGTAACTTAGCATTTTGCTAGCTGGCTCTGTTTAACTATGTTAGGGGGTTGTGTTCTGTCACTACAGTGAATTTTCTTCCATACAGATAAGGCAGAAGTTTCCGCAGTGCCCACACTATGGCTAGACATTCCTTTTTTACAGCTGTATAGCATTCCTCCCTGGGTTGGAGGCTACAACTGAGATAAACCACTGGGTGCTTTTCTCCCTCTGAAGAAATCTGGCTAATTACAGCCCCCACCCCATGGTTCAAAGCATCTACCTGCACAACAAATTATTTGCTGTAATCTGGACTGGCTAACTCAGGGGGTCCTCCCAAAGCTTATTTAAGCTTCTGGAATGCCTGTTCACATGCTGTGGTCCACACTACCTTATCTGGCCTGTACTTCCTTGTCAGGTCTGTGAGGGGAGCAGCTATGGTACTATAACTGGGAACAAACTTTCTGTAGTACCCTGCTGTCCCTAAGAATGCACTCACCTGCTTTTTGGTAACAGGTGCAGGCCTGGCCTGAATGGCTTCTAGTTTGGCAGGTTCTGTCCTGATCTTACCACTTCTCACTCTATGTCCCAGGTTGGTGACCACTGCCATACCCACCTGACATTTGCTCGGCATAATGGTCAACCCTGCCCTCTGTAGTCTGCTCAGTACCGCCCTGACATGTTGATGGTGCTAGTGCCAAGAATGGCTGTAGATGGCAATATCATCTAGGTAAGCAAGGGCAAACCCTCCTGCTCCTGCTAGAATATGATCTACCAGCCCCTGGAAAGTTGCCAGGGCATTTTTCATCCCAAAAGATGTCTTTGTGAACTCATACAAGCCAAAAGGAGTCACAAAGGCTGAGCTGTCTCTAGCAATGGGAGTCAAGGGCACCTGCCGGTAATCTTTTGTAAGATCAATGGTTGTAAGATACTTAGCCCCACCCAGCTGCTGTAGGGCCTTGTCTGTCCTAGGCATTGGGTATGCATCTGAATCTGTGTGACTATTTAATTTCCTGTAGTCTACACAGAACCTGGTTCTGCCACCCTTTTTTGGCACCAGCACTACTGGGGAGGTCCAGGGACTGCTGGACTCTTGAATTACCCCTAGTTCCATCATTTTCTGTATCTCTTCTGCAGAGTCTGTTTGTCTCTCTAAGTCACCCTATAAGGGGCCTGCCTAATAGGCCTCTGGGTTCCTGTATCCACCTAGTGCTGCATCAGGTCAGGTGAATGCACCCTGGTTTCCCAGTGAACATGTCCCCAAACTCCTGTAACATTGCTTGGATTTCTCGAACCTGGATAGGAGATAGCTGCTAGGACATTACTACCCCTTCCACTGAGGTGTCAGTCTGAGCCTCACTGAGGAGATCAGTCACCAGATCTCCATCAGACTCCTACTGTAATCCACTGCAAATGCTCAGCACAAGGGCCTCCCTATCATGGTAAGTTTTCATCATGTTAACATGGTACAATTTGTGCTCCTGCCTCAAGCCTAGCAGTTCTACCATGTAGTTAACATCACTTACCTTTCTTACCACCGTGTACGGTGCCTCCCAAGCTGCTTGCAGCTTGTTGTGTCTGACAGGAATGAGAACGATTACCTGCTGCCCCACAGCATACTCTCTAGCTCGAGCATTCCTGTCACACCACACTTTTTTCTGTTGTTGGGCTTCTGCCAGGTTCTCCTGGGCCAAGCCCATGAGTTCCCTGGGCCTTGTCCTGAGATTTAGGACATATGTCACAACAGAGTCTTTGTGAGGTTCACACTCACCTTCCCACTCATCTTGAATTAAATCTAAAAGTCCCCTCACCCTATGCCCATACAACAGCTCAAAGGGTGAAAACCCTGTGGATTCCTGGGGAGCCTCTCTGTAAGCAAACAACACATGGGGCAAATAGTTCTCCTACTCCCTCTTAAACTGGTCTGCAAATGCCCATAGCATGGACTTGATTGTAGAGTTTAACCTCTCAATAAGACCATTAGTCTGGGGATGATAGGGGTGGTCTTCAGGTGCTTCACCCCACAGTACTTCCACAGATAATCAGCAGGTTTGACATGAGATTGGCACCTCTGTCAGTCAGTATTTCTTTTGGGAAACCTACCCTGCTGAAAATCTCTAGCAAAGCATTTACCACCTTTTCTGCCTCAATGGACGACAGAGCCATTGCCTCAGGGTATCGTGTAGCATAGTCCACTATCACTAGGATATACTTTTCCGTGTGGAACTTGGGGTACTCAGGGGCCCCACAATATCCATATCTAGCATCTGAAATGGCTCTACATCACAAGCAAAGGCATCAAGGGAACTTTCACCTTGTCTCCTGCCTTGCCTACCTTTTGGCACTGCTCACAGGTCCTGCAGTACCCTGTTACATCTCTGGAAATTCTAGGCCAATAGAAGTTCTGCATAATACATCTCCTTGTACATTTTATGCCTGTATGACCTGCAAAGGGAATATCATGGGCTATGGCTAGAAGTGCCAGATGTTAGGCTCTAGGCACTACCAACTGCTGTACTCTTTCACCTTCTAGCCCTCCCTCAGGGGTCCACTTTCTATACATTAACCCTTTGTCCCAGTATACAGATCCCACCTTCCCTTGAGAATCCGGTGCCTCCCTAGCTACCTACCTCAGGCCTTGCAATGTAGAGTCTGAGAGCTGAGCTTGTCTCAACTCTCTCTTTGCAACCCTTCCCAGCTCCCCTTCCACAGGAAGTCTGGCATCCTCTGACAATGGTGCCTCACTGTCAGCCTGGGTGCTACTACTCATCTCTACCTTTGCAGTCACTCTGTCTAAGGGAACATTAGTACCCTCCAGCATCTGTGACTCACCTTCAGTCTCACTGCTACAGAGTAGCTCCCTCCCTGAAGTAACCACCTCACCAGTCCTGGCTGCAAGTATGCAGTCTCTCTAGGTCTCTCCCAGGCTACCAGACTCACATGCTTGTTTCCTAGCCTGACTAGGTGTAACTCCATTAACACATAGTACTGCCTCATCAAATTCCTTCCCTATCAGGACATCTGCAGGATGGTAGTTCAGTACACCTGTTGTCTCAAGACAACCAATTACTGGTATTTTGTCTTTTCTACTTACTGGCTCTCTCACCTTTTGTTCTGCACTTTGCCTCCATGGACATCTGTATGCCACATGGCCCCACTGGTTGCTTTCAAAACATTTAACCCTAGGTCCTGGACATGTACCTGGACTAGTTGCTTCCCCTGCTACTGGCAGACTCTGCTGCCCACCATGTGTTCCTTTAGACCCTTGAGCAGTACTGGGGGTCCCTTTCCTGTGCAGGGAAGCCCTGCTTGCTAGGTATAGGTCTCCCTTCTTCCCCAACTCATCTGAAGTAGCACATTGTCTATCAGCTAACCAGATCGTCATGTTCTCAGGCAAAGTGCTAAGGGCTTGTTCCCTCACCAAAATATCTGCCAGCAGTGGTGACCTGCCATCCACTCACCCATCTATGAAAATAAGTGCTCAGTTCAGCAACATATTCACACACATTTTCATCTGCCTTGTGTCTATGCTCACAAAACTTTTTCCTATAAGTTTCAGGTGTTAGCTTAAAATAGTTTAACAAGCAATGCTTAAACACAGTGTAATTAAAACGGTCAACATCAGACATTTGAGACAGCACAGGTACAGCTTTACCATGGAATAAGGGGGTCTGGAACCATACTGAAAGGCTTTGGTCAACATCATACTGTTTACATACCCTCTCAAACATATCAATGAAACTATAAAAGTTATCCTCCTCTTTAAACTGCAGAAGATATTTACTGACCTTTTTTGATTCTGGGGTCCAGTTACTCCCTTCTTACTTCCATGACTCTGGCAAAGAGTCAGTGTCTCCCTCTCATGCTGCCTATCCCTCTCCTTTTCCTCAGCTTCCAGGCATAGCAGTTTCTCATTCTCCTCAGCCTGCAGACATCTCAGACTCTTTGTTGCTTCTATTTCCAAACGCCTTGCCTCAAACTCAATTCTATTTAGCTCCAGATAGATTTTTAAGTCCTCTGCAGAATGGTTAAGCTGTCCATTCTCTGACGGTGGTACATCTCCACTGCCAGTCTGATCGTCCTCCTGGTTACTGTTTTCTGATGCAGCTGTGACCAAAGCTGCAATCATGTCTGCCTTAGGCAGGTTTCCATGTACCAGTCCCCTAACCAGGCACATCTCAGCCAGCTGGCTCCTTGTCAGCTTTCCATACTCCTCTGCTGACATGCTGCCTGCTCTCCC